>NC_073626.1:35033793-35342022 GCF_029407905.1 Bubalus kerabau | reverse complement strand
TGTAACATCTGAAGCCTGCCCCCGCCAAGCAGTAACCAGGACCTGCTGTGAGCTGACGTCAGGACACAGGGCCCCTCGGGGCCAGCTTTGATGTTCCCCAGGCCCTGTCGAGGGGGCGCGGGGGGCTCTGAGTGGCAGTCTGGGAATGCAGTATCTCACCACAGCTCCGCCAGCGCCAGGGGGGACGGGATGCTGGATGGAGGCTGAGCTGGGGTCCCTCTGAGTCATGCCATCTCCTCTCCCAACTCGGGTTTCTGTGGCAAGGGGTCTGTGCTTCCTGCAACCTCGCAGCCCCTTTCCCTCCACCCCACCCCCCGACCTGATGATCTGTTTAGAACTTCCCTGCAATGGCAGCTGCTCCCCATCTGGGGTCTGGGAGGGCATTTTGCCTCGCCTGGGGGGAGCTTTATAACATCCCTAGAACTTGCATCTTTGGGCAGGAAGCGTGATGATGGTTAGGATGACGGTAGCTGCCTGCTGAATGGGCTCATCCAAGGCATTGCACAAGAACTTACTGCATTTGCGAGTCACGAGAGGGCGAGAGAAAGCTGGGGTCCCGCTGTGTTCCTTGCACAAGGTCAGGCGCACTGAGTGAGGCTGTCAGGATTGAGTCGGATCTGACAGCAAACCCTTGTAACTAACCTCCTGTGGGTGGGCGAGCCTCCTGGTCCCCACTGTGTCTGGAGAGGCTGAGCGGGAAAGTGGGGGTCGTCTACACTTGGAGGCAGATAAACTCTCTCTGTCTTTGATGAGAATCTGTAGTTCTGGGCTGAAGGTCCCCAGATTTGAATGAGTCACGTGCACAGAGGCCCGCTGGGGCCTCTGCCCGAGGCTGCCCATCTGTGTCAGGAGTGGGTGTCGGGAAGTGTTCCGGATGCTTCTGTGCCTGCCAGCTCTCGCCCCGCACTCCTTTGAGGTTACCTCCATTCAGCTGGTGTTCACTGAGCACCTTTGTGAGCCTGGTGTTATCTGTGGGAGGTGTGTCTCTCTCTGTACCTGGCTACAGGGAGTGAGACCCATTCTGGCCTCAGATATTTCCAGGACTGGTTTGGAATTCTTGGGCAGGGCTGGGAAGAGTGTGGTGTGGGTATGGAGTCGGGCTCCTTGGGTCACGGTCCCGGCTCTGCCACAAATGAGCTGTTTGATCTTGAGCAAATCCCTTCATCTCTCTGGACCTCAGTTGACTCATCCAGCTTACTCAGGGAGGGCAGGGACCGCACTCCAGTGAAGTGTTGGGAAGCTAGTGGGGGTGTTTGGGTTGTGAGGGTGACTGGGGGCAGTTTTGCTGATTGGCACAGTGGATGGGATAGCCCAGCATGGTGGAGAATCATCCCATCCAGGGAGCCGGCAGGAACCTGCTGAGAAGTATTGGGGGAGCGCCCGGCTCCTTTCAGCGCCGTGTGTCTTGCATGCTGGTCCCTTTAGAATGTTGGGAGATGGACCAACATCAGGGGCAGCCCCTCCTCTGGACCCAGCCCTGGGGATCCTGGACTTGAATTGATGCTCACATTTTTTAAAAAAATATTTTTATTTATTTGGCTGTTCTGGGTCTTAGCTGAGGCAGGCGGGATCCATTTCCCTGACCAGAGATGGAACCCAGGCCCTCCAGATTGAGAGGGCAGAGTCCCAAGGACCACCGGGGAAGTCTCCTTGACACTGACTTTATGAGGAGACTGGTTCTTGTGGCCTAAAGAACCACTCCCCCTTCCATGCCCAGGGACTTGGAAGGGGCTCCAGTGGTTTGGGAAGGGGCAGGCAGGACCCCATTAGTCTCTCCCTTCCTGCCCTTGTGGGCCCGGTTTGGCCAGAGACAGAGCCTGCTTCTTCACGTAGCAGCCCCAGGTGGCCTGTTTCCCTCCCTGGAGGGGTGGCACAACCCCCTCTGTGCCATCACCCACCCTTCCCCACCCCCCGCAGTGGGTGTTCCGGGCCCCGAAGCTCCGGGCCCCAGCTGGGCGCCCACGCAGGCCAGGAACAAAGCCCAGTGTGTTATTCCTGTGCGGCAACCGTGCCACCTGCCCGGCCCTGCCCTCTGCCTCCCCCGCCCATCTGCTGCTCTGCCCGGGCCCTTCACCCGCCCCTTTGTTTGGTTCCACCTTTGGTTGCAGGGCCCCTTTCTATGAGGGTGCCCCCCTGGCCCTGGCCAGAGCTGAACTGTAGCCATGCAGGAGGGGGAGACCTGGGACCACTTAGCTCACCTCTCAGTTAGCCCGGAAGAGCCAGCCTTGGACACAGATGGATCCCTAGGATTGGAGAGTAGGAAGTGGGGTGGCCCCGGCATGTCGTGGGGAATAACAGCAGATCCAGAGAAGACTGGCTTCTCCTGTGATGGGATGGGTTCTCCCAGAGACACCCCTGGGGAATACTGGACCGTGGAGCATCTGTGGGTGGGATTCAGAGCCCCCCACCTCTGATGCTGGACCCTCAGCAGATGCATGAGAGCCAGTAACCTTCCTAGAAGTTCTTTGGATCATGATTTAGCTCTGCTCTGTGACCTGGGTTCTGAAGATGGCGGGGAGGGTTGCTTGTTAATGTTCTCCACTCCTTGGTCCAGCATCTCCTGTGATCTGATCCCATAGCTCTGAACTCTTTTTCCTCTAGGAGAGTCCTGTGCGGCATTAACCCCCTCCCTCCTCCAGCCCTTGGGACTCTCCCCCTTCAGCATTCTAGAGACACCGACTGCCCACATCATTCATTTAGCGCGGGTTTTGCCTTTGTCCTGTGCCCCCCTCCAGACCAGCCCCCTAGAGGGTACCGCGTCTTTGTTTCCTGTGGAGTACCCAGCACAATGCAAACGTTCCTCAGTAGACAGTTGGGATGTCGTGATCCTTCTCACTTGCACGGGGCGATGGGCGGCCCATGTTAGGACGGTGGCTGTAGCTCCCCGTGACCCTGTCTTTCCTGTGTTCCCCTCCTGCAGGTGCCCAGGCGGCCGTTGTCTTCATCAAGGAGCCGTCCTCCCAGGACGCGCTGCAGGGGCGCCGGGCGCTGCTCCGCTGTGAGGTTGAGGCCCCCGGCCCGGTGCACGTGTTCTGGCTGCTGGACGGAGCTCCCGTCCAGGACACCGAGCGGCGCTTCACCCAGGGCAGCAGCCTGAGCTTCGCGGCTGTGGACCGGCTGCAGGACTCGGGAGCCTTCCAGTGCGTGGCTCGGGATGAAGTCACCGGAGAAGAGGCCCGCAGCGCCAATGCCTCCTTCAACATCAAATGTGAGAGCCGGGGGGCTGTGTCTGCCCCCATGAGACCCTCAATTCCTAAACCCTGTGAGGGGACCCCCTCCTTTGCCTCAGCTCCTCCCATCTCCAGTTGAACGGGGGAGGGAGAATGCAACTGAGGTCAGCTTTCTGCTTGTATGGACAGGAGGAAGTTAAAAGTTTTCATTTTTCTAAGGGTTATTTTTCTCCCCCTTCAAGTCTTGGACCCAATGATCTTCTGGGTAGTTTTGCAAATGGCAGGAGCCATGAGGCAGGGTGGCCCTGTGTCGCTTGGCCTCCGAGCCTCCAGATTCCGGCCTTTCCTGCTTGTCCTCCTTCTTCTCTGTGCTCCCTCCCTTGCTCTGCCCCACGCCCCTCACTCTGCAACCTTGGGCCTCCGCTCCAGGGCTCGAGACCGGTCCCGTGGTCCTGAAGCATCCGGCCTCAGAAGCTGCAATACAGCCCCTGACCCAGGTCACACTGCGTTGTCACATTGACGGGCACCCTCGGTAAGGAGACTGGGGGGAGGGGAAGGAAAGGGTGATTGTTCTTGACTGGCAGAGCTGTCTCCCCCAACTGTGGGCTCTGCCACCACCCTGCCCACATGCTGCTCCACCCTGGGCCCTGGTCACTGGAGAAGGGGCAGCCTTGTGCCGTGGAGCGATCCTGGGATCTGGGAAATCTAGACTCTCTGCCAGATTCTGCCCCCGGGATGGTGTGCCTCTGTGCAAGTCATGGTCCCTCTCCAGGCCTCAATTTCCCCATGTGTAAACTGAGGGGTCTAGCCCTGACTCTCTGGTTTTGCACCCTTCCTACCGGCCACCTGAGAACACCCCCTCCCCTACCCTCCTGTTGCTGACCCGCTTGGCCCCGCAGACCCACCTACCAGTGGTTCCGAGATGGGAGCGCCCTCTCTGACGGTCAGAGCAACCACACGGTCAGCAGCAAGGAGCGAAACCTGACCCTCAGGCCGGCCGGCCCGGAGCATAGTGGCGTCTACTCCTGCTGTGCCCATAATGCCTTTGGCCAGGCCTGCAGCAGCCAGAACTTCACCTTGAGCATCGCTGGTGAGCCTGGGGGGTGGTGGGTGGGGAGCTGGGGGCAGGGGAGGGGTCTGCCTGCCTCACCCGCTCACATGTCCGTGCCTCCCCATCCCAGATGAGAGCTTTGCCAGGGTGGTCCTGGCACCCCAGGATGTGGTAGTGGCAAGGAATGAGGAGGCCATGTTCCACTGTCAGTTCTCAGCCCAGCCGCCCCCAAGCCTGCAGTGGGTCTTTGAGGATGAGACCGCCATCACTAACCGCAGCCGGTAAGGCGTTAAAAGTTGTGTGTGCACACATGCTCAGTCATTTCAGTTGTGCCCGACTCTGCGACACTATGGACTGTAGCCTGCCAGGCTCCTCTGTCTATGGAATTTTCCAGGCAAGAATACTGGAGTGGGTTGCTGAACTCTCCTCCAGGGGATCTTCCCAACCCAGGGTTTGAACCCGCATCTCTTATGTCTCCTGCACTGGCAGGTGGATTCTTTATAGGTTGTTCTTTAAAGGATCTTAAAGACCCTCTTAAAGGGAGTGAGGTTCTTACCACAGGTATCCTAGCTCTATGCGTGGAATTACCTCAGCTTTCCAGCAGATGGCAGTAGAATGTCTTCCTGTTAAAAAGTGAACCCAACAAAGGGACACATCTCCAGGAAGGGCATCTTTTCCCACTTCCCGCAGACACACTGTGTGAGCCTGCGGTGACTCGTTCCTCCCCCACTTCTGCCCATAGGGTCTTCTGGGATGGGGGTCAGCGACTCAGGGGTGGAGGGACACAGGGAACCTGGGTGATCACATTGTGGACAAGAAGGTCCCAGATGTTAAAGACACCTTACACACACACATACACATGTACACACACGCACACACACACACTTTTTGGAAGAAGCAAACATTTCCATAAATTGCTGGGAGGTATCAGGCCCACAGGGACACTTCTGTCCTCATCCAGGCCCTAGAGAGCAGAGAGCACCTTGGTGGTGCCAGGTGTGGCTGTGGTCCTTGGAGGTGTGGCTCCCCAGGCTGGGGGCGGGGATCCCACTCGGCTGCAGCCCTGAGGACGTCACCTGTGGTCTGTCTGGTACAGCTGCGGGGCTTCTGATGCTGGAGCTTCTGCTCTACCAGCAGGCTTATCTCGGCTGCCTGGGAAGGTGGCCCCCTGTCTCCACAGGCACGTCAACTCCTTGATTCCTCCCACTCACTGCTGCTTGCCTGGCTGCCCCAAAGCCACGTCTCTTGTAGTTAAAATACACACTCCCACACACATGAACAAACGCATGCACACACATGAATGCACCAGCGCAGCGTGCGGGCTTCCTTCTCTCTGCCCTGTTTCTGGCCGATTCTTTCCTGCGTACCTGGCCTGCACAGGTCGGGGTTCCACTGGCTCCCTTCTGGAGCGAGGCCCCTGGGCCACTCCTTGCCAACATCAGTCTCTCCCCTCCGCAGCCCCCCGCACCTCCGCAGAGCCACGGTGTTTGCCAATGGGTCCCTGCAGCTGACCCAGGTCCGGCCGCGCAATGCAGGGGTCTACCGCTGCATAGGCCAGGGCCAGAGGGGCCCTCCCGTCGTCCTGGAGGCCATGCTCCGCCTGGCAGGTGAGTCCGAGGGTCTGGGATGCCGAGGTAGGGTCTGCCTTCAGCGTTGTTGGCCATGTAGAGGTTTGGCTTCCTGTTTCCTACTCAGAGCAGCTTGGAGGGCGGAGGGAGGAAGAAGATGCCTGGGGTCGAAAGAGGAGGTGCTGAGGGTCCCGGGGAGGGCTCGTGCTGGGAGCGGGGAAGCGGGCTACGGAGAACATCAGGTGTCCCGGATCCCATGGTAAGCCGGCTGTCTGCTCCCATCCCTACAGAGATCGAAGACATGCCACCATTCGAGCCACGGGTGTTCACGGCCGGCAGCGAGGAGCGTGTGGCCTGCCCGCCCCCCCAGGGTCTGCCGGAGCCCAGTGTGTGGTGGGAGCACGCAGGAGCCCGGCTGCCCGCCCACGGCAGGGTCTACCAGCAGGGCCACGAGCTGGTGTTTGCCAGCACTGCTGAGAGCGATGCTGGCGTCTACACCTGCCACGCGGCCAACCTGGCCGGTCAGCGGCAACAGGACGTCAACATCACGGTGGCCAGTAAGCACCTGTGCCCTGAAGGGCGAGGACGGGAGGAGCCAGGTCCCAGGGAGTCTTGGGCTCTGGCTCTGATGGTGCTCAGAGTCACCCCTGGAGCTCTCCTGAGGTCCCCCCTCAGCTCTGAGCCCTGCTGGCCTGGGAACCATTCCTCTGCTGGACAGTGATATTGGAGTAGAGGGTGGTGAGCCAGACACAGAGGTTGGGGTGACAGCCCTCCCTGAAAGTGGTCCTCTGGCTGCAGCAGACAGGGCTCTAGAGACCCGGGTCACACTCTGTCCCCAGTGCACAGGGTGACCATGATAGAGAGTTACCTGCTTTGCTAGGGCTCAGTTTCCTCATCTATTAAAATAGAGCTGATAACGCATTACCTCTCCTACAAGATGGTCGGAAAGATCAGTGAAGTAGATAAAAAAGACCTTTTTTTCCTCATTGGAAAGGTGATACAGACAACGTTATAGGTAGTAATTACTTTATCTATTGTTATACTCATCAAGTTTCTACAAAGAACTGACTACCTAGCGTATCACAACTGCGATCTGGAGAAGGTGTAGCATTCTGCCATGGAGCAATCCTGGGAGCTGAGAAACCTAGAATCTCAGCCAGATTCCACTTTGAAACCTACAACATCACATTATAAAGAGATGCAAGGGATGGGAGGACTGTTGACAGGCATCTTTGCACACAGTCTGCCCCACCAAGTCAGAGGATGAGAAGTCCTTCCGGGAACTAAGCCTGAGTGCAGCATTTTCAAAAGATGATTCTGCCTGTTCCAAGAAGACTAGATTGTTAGGGCTAAGACTCTAAACAGGAAAGCAGTTAATAGAGGACCATAATTATCTTGGAGATGTTGAAGGGACTTGAACAGAGGTGATAGCGGTGGAGGCAAGAGGTGGTGAAGTTCAGATACATTTTATTTCTTAAAAAAATTATTTATTTGGCTGTACCGGCTTGTAGTTGTGATATGCTAGATATTCAGCCTTTGTTGTGGCATGTAGGATCTAGTTCCCTCATCAGGGATTGAACTTGGGCCCCCTGCATTGGGAGCACAGAGTCTTAGCCACTGGACCACCAGGGAAGTCCTGGGATACATTTTAGAGCTGAGGTAGATGGGGTTTGTGTAGAATGAATGTGATTGGGTGGGGTGGTAGGAAAAGCCGCAGAGAGAGAAGTCAGCTAAGTGTTTGGCCTATGCAATTGGCTGGATAGCAGTGCTGTTTACTGAGAGGAAACTATGACGAGCAGGTTTGGGGAGAAATCTAGCATTCTCTTTTGCACTTATAAAAGCCTGAAGTGCCTGTTAGATATCCAGCTGGAGATGCCAATAGGATTTGCAGGTGTGAAGGTCATGGGCAAGGTCAGGAACCAGGCTCTAGGTTTGGGACTCATGTACTTGGATAGTATTGAAGGCCATGAACTGGTCATTGTTCCAGGAAGTATTCAGCCAAAACAACAGAAATTCGAGGACAGAGCCTTGGAGGGTTCTGGTATAAGAAAGCAAGGATTCTGGAGTCATGTAGACCAGAGTTTTCAATCCTCTATCGTGCATTAGAAATCATTATTTCTTTGAACTGCTGTCTTATCTGTAAAATGGATATAGAAATGCATACTTCAGGGGTTTATTGTGGCCCTGAACTAAGATAATGTTAGGAAGGTTCTGGTACCTGGGCCTTCACTAAGAGGTCACGCAGTTATCACTGGAGCAGACAGGGTTTCTAAACTCAGGGCCTGGGGGAGGTGGGTAATTAGAATTTCCTAGGATTGGATCCATGGGTTTTGGGGACATGTTGATCAACCTTCTGTTTCCTCCTTGTCCCTCTCAGCGGTGCCCACGTGGCTGGAGAAGCCCCAGGACAGCCAGCTGGAGGAGGGCAAGCCGGGCTATTTGCATTGCCTGACCCAGGCCACACCCAAACCCACAGTCGTCTGGTACAGAAACCAGATGCTCATCTCCGAGGTGAGGACGAGGGTTGCTGCTGGGGGGCCATGGGGTCCTCTGTGCTCATCTGCCCGGTGTACTTTCCCCTGAGGCAGCCCCAGGGAGAGGCTGGTGGGGGGCAGGCGCAGACCCACTCGTGGGCTCGTCTCCTGTGCTGCAGGATTCGCGGTTCGAGGTCTTCAAGAACGGGACCCTGCGCATCAACAGCGTGGAGGTGTACGACGGAACGTGGTACCGCTGCGTGAGCAGTACACCCGCCGGCACTATCGAGGCCCAGGCCCGCGTCCAAGTGCTGGGTGAGCTGGCGCCTGGCCCGGCGGGCAGGAGAGGACTGGGGAGGGAGCCGCAGGGCCCAGGATCTTCAGGCCTGCTGCCTCAAGCCCTCCCTTTCCCTCTCCTGAAACAGAAAAGCTCAAGTTCACACCACCACCCCGGCCACAGCAGTGCATGGAGTTTGACAAGGAGGCCACGGTGCCCTGCTCAGCCACGGGCCGAGAGAAACCCACTATTAAGTGGGTTCGGGCAGGTGGGTACCCTGTGGGCGTGGGGTGGGGGGGTGGAACAGGCAGTCCACTGGTCAGACGTGTGCCTGTCTCAGGACCAGCTGAGTGCCTGGTACTGCGGGACAGACAAGAAATGTAGGGCCGATTTATACTCCAGTTAGAAGAAGGAAGCCAGACATAAATGAGGTCAGGTTACAGCGTTAGACAATGTATAGGATGATTCAAGGCACCAAGTGATAGGATTGGTCCAGACAGGGCCGTGAAGTCCTCCCTTTCCTAAATAGTCATCCTTTCCAACATAAAATTAATCCTTTAGAAAACTTTGGGAGACAATAATGCATAATCCCACCATCAGTCATCTCTGGGTGTGTACCGTTTTCTATGTACATCTTTTTGTTTTTACATAGCAGTTTTATTATACATCTAATTTTCACTTACTATACTTCCATGAGTAAGTCATGCTTACTGTAGAAATGGATGATGCAGATAACTGTATGTAATTTTATTTTTTTTAACTTAATATCATCAAGCATTTCCCCATGTTTTTATACATAAACATTGGACCATTGGTTTTGATGGTTACAATAATATTCCAATAGTTGGGTTCACTGTAATTTACTTAAATATTCCCTAAATGTCTGACATTTGGGTTGTTAGCCATCTTTGCTTCCGTTCTGTCTACCTCTCGCTGTTTCTCTCACTCTCTGTCTTTTTTTTATTGCCGCAGTAAACATCTTTTCGGCGAAGTTTTTTCTGGATTTGGGTTTATTTCCTTTGGGAAAGATTCCCAGAAATGGAATAATTATGTATAAAAGGGTAGGCACATTTTTACAACCCTTGATGTGAATGGCCAAATAGTTTTTTAAAGGGCTTTTACGTTCCCACTAAGAGAGTGAGGTTGTCGATTCTGAGAAGCAAGTGGGCCCTCTCTGCTCAGGTGTCTGGGGGAGCGTTCTGTAGGGGCTGAGGCTCAGAATGGGCATGACAGTGGCAAAGAGCAGGGCTCGGTGCTAGGAGTAGGCAGTGACAGGCAGTGATGGTGAGAACAGGGCAAATTCCATGCCCAGCCAGAAGTCCAGTTTGGTGGAAGTGGAGAGTTATACAGGGCAGTAGAAGGAGGTGAGGCTGGAAAATTAGAAAAAGTGAGTAACAGGGACTCCCGACCCCTGGTTCAGGAGTTTGGACCTTGTCTGTGGGTAGGCTGGAGCAATGGCATGTTTTCGAGTGGAGGTGAGTGACTGAAGGCATTGCCAACCGTGATGGGACTCTGGTCCAGCCCATCATTCCCCCGCATTTCCCCTGCAGATGGGAGTAGCCTCCCAGAGTGGGTGACAGACAACGCTGGGACCTTGCACTTCTCCCGGGTGACCCGTGACGACGCTGGCAACTACACCTGCATCGCCTCCAACGGGCTGCAGGGCCAGATCCGCGCCCACGTCCAGCTCACCGTGGCAGGTGCGACCGTGCCGGGCGTGGGGCTGGGGCCGCGGCCCGCACCCCGCCAGCCCCATTGCTCACTGCTCCCTGCCCCTCGCCGGGCTCTTCCCATCCAGTGTTCATCACCTTCAAGGTGGAGCCGGAGCGCACGACCGTGTACCAGGGCCACACGGCCCTGCTGCGGTGCGAGGCCCAGGGGGACCCCAAGCCGCTCATTCAGTGGAAGGGCAAGGATCGCATCCTGGACCCCACCAAGCTGGGACCCAGGTAGGCCGTCTCCGCCTCCCCACCCCGCCGCCTCCCCTGCAGCTCAGGCTCCCGGGGCCAGCCAGGTGGGCAACGCTGGGGCTTCTCTCCCGGCAGGATGCACATCTTCCAGAACGGCTCCCTGGTGATCCACGACGTGGCCCCCGAGGACTCGGGCCGCTACACCTGCATCGCGGGCAACAGCTGCAACATCAAGCACACAGAGGCCCCCCTCTACGTCGTGGGTATGGGGCCCGCGAGGCTGTCCACACGGGAAGTGGGCGCCCGACTTCTTTCTCATCCTTGTTCTCATCAGCCCTGTACACAAAAGGCACCAAAGCTGTGTTTTGCGATGGGGGCGGGGAATCTGGGTCCCCTCCTCGGGGCCACCACAAGGCAGTCTCAGGTTCCTTGCCCTGAGCTGGGCTGTCGTTGACACTTTCCACAGCCAGGGTGTGTGAGCCTGTGGCGGTGGGGGGTGCTCTTGTCCTGAGATGCTTCCTCCCAGGTGTGTCCTTGTGGTCCTTGGGTGAGGAGAGGAGGCGGCCAGGCCGCAGCAGCATGTGGTTCCTTTGCCCTGGAGACCCAGAGGGTGAAAGGTGTAAGGCCCTGAGTAGGGCCTGGAACTGGGGATTTGGGCCTGACCTCTCCTGATCCCCAGCTCTGTGCTCTTCCAGGTGGTATTTCCTCTTTTTTTTTCTCTATTAAGATGAGAGGGGTTTGAGCAAGAGGCTTTCAAACTTTTTTGGTTCAGCAGCAGAACTGGTTTTCTAAATATTTATTTTTAATGTGTAATTTACTTTATCTGGCTGTTCTGAGTCTTAGTTGCAGCATGCCGGACCGAGTTCCATGACCAGGATGGGAACCTGGGCCTCCTGCATTTGAGAGTGCAGAGTCTTAGCCCCTGAACCATCAGGGAAGTCCCAGAACTGGTTTTTTAGACAGGGTTTTCCGTGGAACTTTAAATGGGTAAAGTGAAGTGGTGGCCTCTTGGTTGAAGCCACTGGGTGTGTGTGCCAACTGGGGGATCCTGGACGGCCTCCCCCTTTGGGCCTTTCTCCCACCTGGCACCTCTTTCTCCATGGGACCCAAGGCCACTGAAAGCCTGTAGACTAGAAGATCTTTGCAAAAGTGTTTCTTGAACCTGCTCTGTGCTGGGCGATGGCTGGAGTTATAAATCAGAAGTTCCCACGTGCAGCTCTGTAGGGCCTGACTCAAGATTTCAAGTCACTAAGGATGCTTGTTAACAATGATGTGGGTTTGTGTCGGGGCCGACTGTGGTGTGCTTCTGATGTGTGTTCCGGGCTTGTGTCTGGGTGCAGAAACAGCTTGGAAATCACTCAAATCCTGCAGAGCTCCCTCTGGCCTCAATGGGCCCCCAGGAACTGGCCCTTGTTGAAGCCAGTGATGGGGGTGACCCTCCCAGGTTGCTCCGGCTTGGTCAGAGCATCAAGTAGTCTGGGAGGCTGTTGAATGTGTGGGGTGGAGAGAGCTGGCAGAGCAGCAGGGCTGCGTTTGCCCTAGTCACCCTTGCCCACACCTATCTGTGTGTCTCTCAGACAAGCCGGTGCTGGAGGATTCGGAGGGCCCAGGCAGCCCTCCCCCCTACAAGATGATCCAGACCATCGGGTTGTCGGTGGGCGCCGCTGTGGCCTACATCATCGCCGTGCTGGGCCTCATGTTCTACTGCAAGAAGCGCTGCAAGGCCAAGCGGCTTCAGAAGCAGCCCGAGGGCGAGGAGCCAGAGATGGAGTGCCTCAACGGTGAGGGGCCCTGGAAGAGGGAGGCGGTGTCGCGCGCAGGTGCTGATCGCCCTCCCGTGGCCGTGGAGGAAAGTGCAGCAGTTGGAGCCAAAGCAGAGCCGCACCCACCCCCTTCCCCCGCTCACCCCCCGCCCCCATGTTGGCTGATTCCCAGGGCCTCCGCTTCTGAGCAGCCTGGCTCAAGTCTTCCTCATTGGATTCTCAGGCTAGCCTCCTGTGTTTCCCTGCCTTTTCCCTGCAGTTCTAAACCACAGGCATAATTTCAGTATAGGGCTTCCCTGGTAGCTCAGCTGGTGAAGAATCACCTGCAATGCAGGAGGCCCCAGTTTGATATCTGGGTTGGGATGATCCCCTGGAGAAGGGATGGGCTACCTGCTCCAATATTCTTGGGCTTCCCTGGTGGCTCAGCTGGTAAAGAATCTGCCTGTAATGCGGGAGACCTGGGTTCGATCCCTGGGTTGGGAAGGTCCCCTGGAGAAGGGAACGGCTACCCACTCCAGTATTCTGGCCTGGAGAACTCCATGGACTGTATAGTCTGTGGGGTCACCAAGAGTTGGACACGACTGAGCAACTTTCACTTCCAGCCCCCACCCCTCCACCCGCCCCCTGGAGCTGGCTGATTCCCAGGGCCTCCGCTTCTGAGCAGCCTGGTTCATATGTGTTAGTGTTTCCTTGCACATCTTGTGTCTCCCTCTGCTAGTCTTTGAGTTTCCTGAGGTGGGGTGGGGTGCTCGGTCTGCCTGTTTCCCTCCTTCTACCCTTTCTCTCCTCCACCGGGAGCCCCCTAGGGACATGGCTGGGTTTCCCCTCTCACTTTAGGGGTTCAGGAGCAGGACTGGAGTTTCCCTTGTTGTGATCGTCCCTTTGTGCCTGTTTAGAGCTTTGCACCTAGGAGATTCTATGAAAGCAAAAACCTTTGTCACCAGGCTGTCCAGAGACCAGTGACTCAGCTGAGACTTGTGCTGTCTCTTTTCGAAGGTTGTAATCGGCTATGTCAATAAGTGATCAGACCCTAAGGTGTGCTGAGCTCCCTCGCCCCAGCCCCTTCAATTCATTGACCGGATTGTGTGTGGACGTTGTGTAGATCACTAGGATTAGATCCGTTTGTTGGGAGTGGGAGATTGTGGGAAAGAATTGCAGTCCCCATGGTGGCCAGTCTCATCCTCACTCCCCCTTGCCCCCTCTTCCCAGGCGGGCCTCTGCAGAACGGACAGCCCTCGGCCGAGATCCAGGAGGAGGTGGCCTTGACCAGCTTGGGCTCTGGTTCCGCCGCCACCAGCAAGCGCCACAGCACGAGCGACAAGATGCACTTCCCACGGGCCAGCCTGCAGCCCATCACCACGCTGGGTGTGTTGCCATGGCCTCCATCACCCCCCCTACTTAACTACAGGCTCCAGGTCTGTCTTCAGCTGCACCAGGGGCTGGTGTCTCTGAAGCCCCTGAAACCCAGAACCTCGGAAATGGAGGGAGCATCAGGGCGGCCAGGTCCAATGGGTCCCCCATGTGCCCGTTGTCCACATCCCACCGAGATTTTTGTCATTCCTGTGTGTTAGTCACTTGATATTTTCTTTAGATTGACTTTCTCTCACCTTTAAAAAAAAACTGAGCTCTGTTGACTCGATGGACATGAGTCTGAGCAAACTCCAGGAGATAGTGAAGGACAGGGAAGCCTGGCGTACTGCAGTCCATGAGGTTGCAAAGAGTCAGACACGACTGAGTGACTGAACAAAAACAAGCTTAGTTGTAGGAAAAACTGGGAAAAACTGTGGGAAGTTACGGATCTGTGTTTTATGAGTATAGGTTAAAGTATAGAAGTAAGACGTGTTAACAGTGAATCACCTAAAATTCTCATAGACCACCTTCTAGAAAGTACTGTCAATCTGACCCCTTTATTTCACTGTTAGAGACTGCCAATCCCAGGGCAGAAGGGGAAGGGGTTCGCTCGGAGTTACACACAGAGCTGGGGCCACTGCCCGGTCTAGCTGGGCGGGAGCAGAGAGACGCCCCCGCGTGTGACCCCGGCCAGGTGCCTCCCAAGTCGGGGCATCCTCGGCTGGCTGACTCAGTCCTATGCCTGCAGGCAAGAGCGAGTTTGGGGAGGTGTTCCTGGCGAAGGCACAGGGCTTGGAAGAAGGATCGCCTGAGACCCTGGTGCTCGTGAAGAGTCTGCAGAGCCGGGATGAGCAGCAGCAGCTGGACTTCCGGAGGGAGTTCGAGATGTTTGGGAAGCTGAACCACGCCAATGTGGTGCGGCTGCTAGGGCTGTGCCGCGAGGCGGAGCCGCACTACATGGTGCTGGAGTATGTGGACCTGGTAGGCTTCTGGGGGCGCCCTGGGGGCTCGGGCGGGTTGGTAGGCGGCCGGGGGCACCCTGGGGGCTCGGGCGGGGGCAGAGCCCTGACTTGGGGCGAGGGCACCGCTGGAGCCTGCGTCGCCACCCCACCGTGAGATGTCAGCCCCCTGTCCCCCATTTCGACTCCGCCTTTCCTTACCCTCAGCCCCTTTCCCATCTGCTGGCCCCTGTCTGGGGTTTGGTCCCAGTTTCCTTCCAGCTTTTTCCTCAGCCCAAAGGCAGGGACGCTTTCCAGGCCCTTTTCCCTGACTCTGGTTTTCTTTGGTTTGTCGTTTTTCACTCCCCAGGGCCTGTCAGCCCTTGAGAAGAAACATAACGAGAACCCGGCTTTCCTTCTTTCCCTGCAGCCGGTGCCACTGGCGGGATAGCGTTCGCTTAGCCACCGGCCTTCTTTCTCTCTCCCCACTGGTGCTGCCCGGCCCTGCCCCTCACTCTGCAGTCCCGGGCCCACTTCTAGTCCCCTTGGTCCTCAAAAATGGCTGCGTGGCAGACTCTACAGCTCGGGTGCAGGAAGGGCGAGGAGTGACCCTCGTCTTTCCATGAACGAGGGCTAAGAGCACTTTGCACATGTTTCTGCCGCTAGGGCCCCGTCTGTGTTAGGTCTAGAGGACGAGGCTTTCCTGTCTGGGGTCTGTGAAGACCGAAGGTCCGGGGCTGTGTTTTCCTCTTGGCGCTCTCGGGGCAGGGGCTTCCTCTCCTGCCTGTCTGGGGGCTCCACCGAGGGCAGCAATGACTGTCCCCCTCCCTTTCTGACTGGGAGCTTCTAGGACAGTGGTCCCCAACCTCCGGAATCTGATGCCTGATGATCTGAGGTGGAGCTGATGTAATCGTGGTAGAAATAAAGTGTGCCTGATAAATGTAATGCGCTTGAATCAGTCTGAAACCATCCCCTCCCAGTCTGTGGAAAAACTTGTCTTCCACGAAACTGGTCCCTAGTGCCAAAAAACCTGGGGACCGCTGTTCTAGGAGACGCTTCCTATAAGTTTTAGTTGCCACTGGACTCTCCCCATGGGAAGGGGTCTGGGCTGAGGGGCGGGCATTTAGGTCAGGGGTCCTCGCCCCCTCCCCACCTGGGCAGGCGCCCTGTGAGCACTCGCTGGGGTTGGGTTTGGCAGGAGGGAACACCGGCTGCGCTGTGACCTGACAGAGATGCTGGGTTTTTCTTCAGGGAGACCTTAAACAGTTCCTGAGGATTTCCAAGAGCAAGGATGAGAAGCTGAAGTCGCAGCCCCTCAGCACAAAGCAGAAGGTGAGGAGGGTGGGGGGTTGGGAGCCCGGGTGGTCCCTTAGCAGGTGCCCTGGTCCAGCGCTGCCCGCGGGCCAGGCCCTGGGGTGAGCACTCGGGGAGCACGGTGATCCTCTGGGATGGTGTCACTTCCCTGCGATGGGTAAAGAGGCTGAGACGGGCTAAGTGACCGGTCACAGCCTGTGTGGCCCCACTGCCTTTGTGGAGAAGCGCCGCCCTTGGCCCGGGCTGTTGGAGCACGACGGCTGCGGAGGGTGCTGAGCTGAAGGGGCAGCCGGCAGCCCGGGCGTCTCGGAGCCGGCGGGGCTGGGCGCAGCTCTGAGCGTGTTCCCTCATCCCCCGGGGGTGTGGGCGGGCTGCCAGGGTTTCACCGCCTGTGGTTTTCACGCTTTTGCTCTCACTCGGGCTGTGGGCTGCCCAGCCTTTCCTTCCGGTTCTGCTCCTGCCTCTGGCATAGAGCCCTGGCTGGGGCCCCGTGGAGACACAGACCTGGGCTGAAACAGTGAAGAAGGGAATGCTTCCTACGACCCCCTGCCCGCCTCGGACCTTGCCTTCTGTGCCCAGTTCTCCCTGCCCGCCGCCTTCTCCCCTCCCGTACCCCCTCCCCGCTTCCATGTGACCAGGTACTCTGTGTCCACGGTGACAGTGATGTCACCACATAAGCAAGCAAAGCTCAGCGCAGGAGGCAGACTGCTGGGCCACCTTTCCGGGTGACTGTTCCCGGCCTGGAGGCTGACCCGGGTCACGGCAAGGTGTGGCTGGTTGATCAGGCAGGAGGGTGGGGGGAACCCTGGCTGGCTGCCCTCGATCTCTCTGCAGGAGCAGCTCTGTGACCTTCAGGCTGACCTCTTCCCATCACAGGTGAATTCGCTGAGGCCCAGACGAGGCCAGTGAGCTGGCCTCCGGGCGTGGTGCCCCTGCCTCCGTCTCTGAGAAGCCGCAGGACAGTTTGCAGTGGCTGGAGATGGGATACTGCAGGACAGGATAGCTCTCGCCAGCTGGGTGGGATGTCAGGACCCCAGAGCTCACAAACGAGAGCACGCAGGGAACCAGTGAATCGTCACTGGGCCAGTCACGGTGCCCAGGGCCCTTGGGAATCCAAAATTGAGACCGTGGGGTGTCCTTGGGCACTAAGGATCTGGGGGGAGAGCTTGGGTAAATGAGTGCAGGACATGCTTTACAGACTTCAGATAAGATACGAAAAGTCAGCAAGAGACATAAAGAACGTCATAAGAGACGTGAGAGACCTTGAAGGTGTCCGTGTCCTTTAAGTGGACAGACAATCTGAACAAAGAAAGCCATTCAAATTCAAGTCTTCAGGATAAGAAGTAGGTGAATGGTGGGAGAAGAGGAGCCTAGGTATGTTGTTGTGGCTGGGACAGGGGCGTAGGCAAGGGACAGGAAGTCAGTTATTTCCTTCACGTGACCCAAGGGACTCTGGCTGAGATCATCACCACCTTTGCTGAAGATCTCTTGCACACTTTGTTGCCCGAGCATCTTGAACTTGATGGGGAAACTTCAATAAGTTGGTTTCCACACTCTCCAAGGACAGTATTCTGCATTGGATGGTGGGGGAAGGACGAAACACTATAATTTGTGGACCGTACCTCAGACGTACGGCAGAATCTTTGCGAGTGGGATCTGAAGACCGAAAGTTTTCAAATAAGCTCTCCAGCTGATTCTTAAGCTAATTAAGGTTTAAGGAGCCCTGGGATAGGACAGTGGCTTGAAATGGTTTTGCTTAGAGTCTCCTATAAAAAAATGCATTTTGTTTCATGGCCCAGCACATGCCCCCCCACCCCCACATACACACTTAAAGCTAAAATTAAGCTTTCACAACACTGTATTTGATACTGTTAATATTTCTTATCCAATATTTATTTTTAATCCACTAAATTGGTTTTGAGAACTATATGGGTCTTTTTTTAAAGAAATTATTTATTTTTGGCCAAGCTGGGTCTTTGTTGCTGCACGTGGGCTTGCTTTAGTTGCAGAGAGTGGGGACTGCTCTCTAGTTGCGGTGCATGGGCTTCTTCTTGTGGTGGCTTCTCTTGTCCTCGAACACAGGCTCTGGGCTCTTCAGTTTCAGTGGTTGTAGCATGCGAGCTCAGTAGTTGAGACTTGCTGACTCTAGGGTGTGTAGGTTTCAGTAATTGTGACACCAGGGCTCAATAGTTGTGGTGCATAGGCTTAGTTGCTCCACTGCATGTGGGATCTTCCCAGAGCAGGGATCGAACCTGGGTCCTCTGCATTGGCAAGCAGATTCCTATCCACTGCCCTAGCAGGGCTTCCCAGGTAGCTCAGCTGGTAAAGAATCCTCCTACAATGCAGGAGACCCCAGTTCAACTCCTGGGTTGGGAAGATCCCCTGGAGAAGGGATAGGCTACCTACTCCAGTATCCATGGGCTTCTCTGGTGGCTTTACCGTCTGATGGTAAACAATCCACCTGCAATGTGGAAGACCTGGGTTTGATCCCTGGGTTGGAAAGATCCCATGGAGGAGGGCATGGCAGCCCACTCCAGTATTCTTGCCTGGAGAATCCCCGTGGACAGAGGAGACTGGCGGGGACTACAGTCCGTGGAGTCGCAAAAAGTCAAACACAACTGAGCGACTAAGCACAGCCCAGCAACTAGCAGGGAAGTTCCCATGTGGGTTTTGACTCGTAGTTTGAAAAACTTCCTTTGGGGGATTCTGTGAAAATGAAAATCCTTAAGAAAGACACATTAAACCTTGTTAGATGCTTTCTTGTGCCAATAATGTAGTGAGCCGCTGTGCCACTTTATGTTTCTAGGGTCCTTCCTGAGGGGATGGAAGGAGAACACGATCAGATTTTAAAGGGAGACGGAGTGGTAGGCAGGCTGCTCCTTGGTCAGCTACAGCTGGAATGAGAGTGCCGTGCTTGGTGTGCGTGAGCTGGTGGGAGTCCCAGGAGGATTCCTGGTCCGAAGTGGAGGAGATCAAAGATGTACAGGAATGTCCCTGGTGGTCCAGTGGCTAAGACTCTGCACTCCCAGTGCGGGGGGCCCAGGTTTGATCCCTGGTCAGGGAGTTAGATCCCACATACTGAAACCAAGCTAAGAGTTCATATGCTGCAACTAAATTTCCCGCATACTGCAACTGAGACCCTAAAAAAATACATAAAATATTTTAAAAAATAACATACGAGGGCCCTAGGTATTGGCATGGTTGTAGGTGATGCGTGTTGGCGTGGTTGATAAGGTGAAGGGGGTTTTGAAGTCTGAGCCCTGTAACTTGTGACTTCTTCGTGGATCACCTGCAGACTATTGACGGGCAGGAGCAGTCTAGTACACCTGCTGGACCCACTTTTGCTTTAAGCAGTCAGAAGCTGGACAGGAAGCGCCGGCTGTCTGAGAAGACCCAGGAAGTGTCACAGGGGCTTGGCCAGAACTCGGGCGAGCCCCCAGGGTATAAAAGTTGGAAGGAAGGGTGGGTCTGGTCTTTACCAAAGTGCAAGTCTTTGTAACAGTGTTTGAAGATTAATCCCATGGCCATCCGATGGCGGCTCGCCCAGCAATAGGAAAACACTTATTTGGCTGGGGTTGACAGAATTCTCTTTTACTGTCCTCGCTCAGCCAGTATTTCCAGAAGCACTGCCTCTCTGGAAAGATAGCAAGTTAGTCACCGAGCCAAGTCCTCTCTCTTCTGCTCCCATGACTCGCAGCAGATTGAGGAGCCTGTGAGCCAGAGCAGAGAGGGCAGGCTGAGGAGGAAGGCGAGTCCGAGGAGAGCTCGTGACAAAAGCCTTTGTCTCCTGTTTAGCGACGACCAGGCAAGACTGGACAGTGCCCTGGGGTTCTGGCGTCTGAAGTGGAGTGTCCATTTCTGAGGTCTTTTTACCATCAGTGGTACTTGAGGCTTTCTGAGGATGACAGCCTGGGAGCCGGAGCTCTTGGGGGAGCACAGTCTCTGCTTTTCCTTGGAGATAAACTGTCGGGCCCTGCACCCAGGGAGGGCTCAGTCATCCTGGTGGACCCATTGACCTGACCTCTCCTCACTGGCCCGCACAGTCATTTGGAAGCTCTCCAGAGATTTTGTGGCTTCACCTTAGACAAAAATTATTATTATTTCATTTGTCTGCACCCGCTGTTGTGCCGGCACACAGCATGTGGCATCTCTACTTGTGACCTGCAAACTCTTGGTTACAGCATGTGGGATGTCGTTCCCTGACCAGGGATTGAACTCAGGCCCCCTGACTTGGGAGTGTGGAGTCCTAGCCACTGGAGCACCAGTGAAGTTCTGTGGCTTCCCTTTTGATAAAGAAAATGCACCAGGAAGATGATGAGCTTTCCTGCTTGTGGCCCGAGTTCAGCCCTCCTGCATGTGCAGTGTCGGTCGATATATTGGATCTTTTGCATGTCCAGGCTGGTGGTGGTTCGGGTCAGCATTGCCTAATAGAACTTCCCTCGGTGGTAGAAACATTCCATACCTGTGCTATCCAGTGCGGAAGGCCCCAGTCCTGTGGTGTTATTGAGCACTTAGGATGTGGCTAGGGAGACTGAGGAACTGAATTTTTATGTTATTAAGCTTTTATTAACTTAAGTAGCTGGGAGCTACTGTTTTGGACAGTTGAGACATAGGTCGTTTTTGTTTGTTTGTTAAAATGTTTGTTTATGTGACTGGACGGGTCCTGGCTGCAGCACATGTGATCTTCAGGGGTGGCGTGTGGGATTGTTAGCTGCCGGTTGTGACACATGGGTTCCAGCGTGTGGGATCTAGTTCCCTGACCAGGGATCGAACCTGAGTCCCCTGCATTGGGAGCGCAGAGTCTTAGCCACTGCGCTACGAGGGATGTCCCTATTGTTTTTTTAAAACTTTTCTTGACTGAGACCCACAGTAGCAAAAAAAAAAAAAAAAGCGCTTTTTTTACATCACAATGCAACATAGACATATGAAGAAGGTTCCATGAATGATACTGGCCCTTACTGAGTATGCTGCTCTCTGATATTTTCAATTCCCCCCAAAAAATGCTGATGAAAATTCACTAAGTGGGTTTTGTGACATACTAATAGATTGTGACCACAGTTAGCAAACCTCTCGTGGGGGCAGTGAAGCCTGCAGGGATCTCATGGGCCAGATCACGCAGACTGAGGTCTGCTTTTAGAATGACCCTGCTGCCAGTGTGTTCGGACTCGGGTCCTCTGTCTGCCCCGCAGTGACCCTAGGAGCCAGGCCAGTGAAGCTGCTCGGGGTCAGCCTGGGATGCGGAGGGGCCCGTCCACAGGCAGCAGCCCACCGCTTGCCTCATTGATGGCAGATTGCCGTTCCTGGGGCCCCTACGTGGTGAGGTGACCCAGGAGGGCCAGCTGTGGTGCTGAGGGAAGAGCCAGGCTTTGGCATCAGGCTGGACTGTGGGCAAAGTTGAGGAGCCCACCTCATGGGGAGCAGCCAGCCTGGCTCAGCAAGTGCCCTGACCCCCTCTGACTCTGTCCTGCCCTGGGGTAAGGCGGGAGCAGCCCCTTGCCACTCACATTCACTTTTGCTCCCTTTTGAACTTCAGGGACAAAGAATCACACTAAACACAATCAGACAATATCAGGTGTGTCCAGGGTGGTATGGCTGTGTATGCGTGCCTGTTCAGTTGCTTTAGTCGTGTCCGGCTCTTTTGAGACCTCATGGACTATAGCCCACCCCATGGACTGTAGCCCCATGGACTGTCCACTTAGCCTGGTGGACAGAAAATCCTCTGTCCATGGGATTTTCCAGGCAAGAATACTGGAGCGCGTTGCCATTTCCTCCTTCAGGGCATCTTCCTGACCCAGAGATCAAACCCATGTCTCCTGCTGCTCCTGTACTGCAGGCAGATTCTTTACCAGTGAGCCACCTGAGAAGCCCTGGTATGGCCGTAGACAATCTTGGTTAATCTGTGACATGCTCTCATTGGTCCACACACAGGCTGCTTTTGTTTCTTATTATTTTTTATGTGTTTGTTGGCCTGTGTGTGTGTGTGTGTGTATGTTTGATTAAATTTCATTTTGGTATTTCAGACTTAAAAGACTATAATAATAAGGTTCAAGGAACGCCTATAGACCCTTTATCCAGATTCAGTTGTTTATTTTGCCTAGTTTGCTTTATTCTTCTCTATGTATATTATGATTTTTATGCATTTTTCTGAACCATTGGAGATAAGCTGAAGGCTGACTTTTGACCTTTTACAGTCAGATATATGGCAAATGATACCTTGTTGGGTCTTAATTAGTATTTTCTTGATCACCGATGACACTGGTCATTGGCCATGTTCTCTGTTTTTCTTTTGGCTGGATTGCGCGGCGTGTAGGATCTTAGTTCCCCTACCAGGGATCGAACCCATGCCCTGCTACAGTAGAAGTGTGGAATTCTAACCTCTGGACTGCCAGGGAATTCCCAGGCCACGTTCTTCTCATCTTTTTGTGGTCACATATGTGATGGGTGGCTACTCCCCTATGGATGCCCAGAGTGTGTCTGTGCTGGAAGAGACACAGCTGGCCAGTAAGTTACCTTCCACAGGGACCTCTCTGCATTTCCGTTTGCCTTGTTTTTATACGCAGGGAAATGCTGCATGTTCTGTGTGTCCCTCAGTGTCCTCCCAAGGTTTAGATAAGGTGGCAGAGGTGAAGGGGCCGTTGGCCTTTACAAGCATTCCCTGGCGCTCTGACTCTACCTTTGTTTGGCGTGGTTCACCTTCCCCCTAGGTGATGGCACCCTCCTGCAGGTACCGTTCTTACCTCCTAGACTGCCTTCTCACCAGGAGCCCAGTCTTGCCATCCCTGTTGTATTCCATCAGCACTCAGTTGTATGGCATTCAGTAGATGCTCAATTAATATGCATTCAATGCATTGATGCATATTTTTAAAATGTTAATGTATCTTAATTATAATTACATTTAATATACTATATTATGGGCTTCCCCAATGGCTCAGTGGGTAGAGAATCTGCCTGCGATGCAGGAGACACAGGAGTTGTGGGTTCGATCCCCCAGATTGGGAAGATCCCCTGGAGAATGGCAACCCACTCTAGTATTCTTGCCTAGAATGGACAGAGGAGCCTGGCAGGCTACAGTCCAAAGGGTCGCAAAGAGTTGGATACAACCAAGTGGCTAAACACAGCATGTAATGTATTATATATACTACATGGACACGGCTCAAACATTTTAAAAAGGTTGCAGCGAAAATCTCCCCAACTCTCTTACATTTTATTTATTTCTACACTTTGGAAGATAATTTTACATTATTTTCTAATGCTGAAGCTGCTTACAGTCCCTGACCCTATGTGAGGTATTTTAGAGAAACTCATGCATGTATACACTCATAAGAACATTCATAGCAGCACTGTTCTCAATAGCCAAAATTTGTGTAGGGGTGGGAGTGGAAACACAAATGTCATCTGGCCCTACAAAGAATAAATTATGGGGACTTCCCTGGTGCTCCAGTGGCTGAGATTCCGAGCTCCTAATGTAGGGGGCCAGGGTTTGGTCCCTGGTGGGGGAGTGAGGTCCCACATGCTACAGCTAAGAGTTTGTATGCAGCAGCTAAAGGTCGCATGTGTGGCAACTAAGACCCAATGCAGCCAAATAAATAGATATTTTAAAAATAGACATTTAAAAAAAGAACAAATAAGTTACGATATATTTATGATGAAAAACAACTCAGTACAATGATATCCCAAAAAAGGGTGACTCTCCCAATGTTAAGTGAAAGAATACAGGTACAAAAAAGATACACATTTTTGTTGCTTCCAGCTTTATCTGGTTCTCAAACAGGCAAAACTGAATTGCATTGTTGAGGAACATATGCGTAAGTGGTAAAACTATAAAGAACAGCCAAGAAATTATTATCCCAGAACGATGGTGATTACCTCTTGAGAAAAGGGGAGAATTTGTGATGGGGAAGGAGTCAATGGGGGTTTTCGGGGGGGCCTAGCATTGTTGATTTTTGTGTTTTTTTTTTAACTTGATGTCTGTTAACTGAGTGTGGGCATTATAATTATTCATGAAAGTACACATATATTTAGTGAACTTTTCTATATGTAGTTTGCAACAGAAAATAGAAACCGAGTTTCCCTACTCTCTCTCTCTGGCCTTCCGTCCCTCTTCTCAGAGGCAACCAGTCTGTGTATGTATGTGGGTGTGTATATCTACGGTCACTTATACACAAATTTTATACACATATATGATTGTTTTTTAATATTATACGTTTTTGTTTTTTTTTTTCATTCAGCAGCTGGTTACCGTGTGTTCTTCCCACCCCGTCTGCCACTCACTTAGTCTAGCACCTGCTGTGCGTGGGGGGAGCACTTCATTTCATTAAATTCAGTTCTTCCAAGGACCCAGGAGGCAGGTCCTTTTATAAGAAGGAAACAGGCTATTGGGCCTCTGCTCTGGGGCTTCCTAAGCATCGCATTAATAGCCCGGAGACCCCACCAAGGGCTGTGTCAAGGGCAGTTCCTGAAACCCGTGGTCCTGGGCTGCTCTGATGGGCCCCTTCCTCGTTCCAGGTGGGCCTGTGCACCCAGGTGGCCCTGGGCATGGAGCACCTGTCCAACAACCGCTTCGTGCACAAAGACCTAGCCGCCCGCAACTGCCTGGTCAGCGCCCAGAGACAGGTGAAGATTTCGGCCCTGGGGCTCAGCAAGGACGTGTACAACAGGTAGGGGGCGTGGGTGGGGTGCCGAGGGGCAGAGGGCAGACACAGCTGGGCCGGTGGAGGGGCCTAGTCCAAAGCTGGAGGGCCTGGGGGAGGGGGCCCAGACCCCTCCCACCCTCTCCCAAGGGTGCGCAGGCACCCCAGCCAGTCGACCTCAGCTCCCTGACCTTACGCTTTTCTCTAATGATAAAAAATTACAAATCTTTAAAAAGAAGAACTAGTCAAACTTTATAGCAGTTTCTATATAATTTAACTATACGTAGGGGTCCCTCTGTTAGTTCCTGAATTCAGTCATTATTCTTTTCAAGCCTAAGACTTAAAGCTCAGCACCCACGGCCAGAGATCACTCTGGAATACATGCTTACATAGTGCCTCCAGGAACCCCCCACACCCCGAGTCATCCCAGCTCTGACTCACCACGGTTCGTCTGGCTGTTGCTTTAGTCATGGTTGGTTTATCACCAGCAAAGTTCTTTAAAATTTCTTTCCACTTAACATATGCATTTTTCACACTCTTAAACTAACAAAGTATGTATGACTAGAAGCTTTTAAAAAATACTGATATTTCGGCAAAGTCTGATTCTTAAGGGAATTTTTTAACCATCAGACCCCACACAGATACCTCTAGATTTCATCTGGTTTATGTATGCCCCCACCTCTTGCTAAACAAAAATGTTTCCAATTTCCCAGGATGCCTTGAAACAGGAAATTTGGGTTCCAGCCCGGGTGTGAAACCAGACTCTTGTGTTGAGGCTGGGGTCCCAGGCCGTGAACCTCTCCCCACCCCCCTGCCTCTGTGTCCTTCTGTCCCGCAGTGAGTACTACCACTTCCGCCAGGCCTGGGTGCCCCTGCGCTGGATGCCTCCCGAGGCCATCCTGGAGGGTGACTTCTCCACCAAGTCTGACGTCTGGGCTTTCGGCGTGCTGATGTGGGAGGTGTTCACCCACGGGGAGATGCCCCATGGTGGGCAGGCAGACGACGAGGTGCTGGCAGGTAGGCAGCTGTATTTCCAGGGGCCAGTTCATCGTGTTCTCTCGGTGGAGAGCTTACTCAGGGTCCTGGGACCAGTTCAGCCTGCCTCCCCTCAGGGCTGGTGTCCACAGGTATATGGATATGGCCGTTCCACTTGTAAGATTCCCGACACACATTCATACCGCTGGGTAAATAGCCCTTGTCCCTGTCATGGTCACTCTAGCCACTCTGATGCCTGCCCATTGACCCCACTTCAGCCCCCGTGCACTGGCTGCTGCTTGTGCAGCGTGGACCCTGCCCCCGCCCGCCAGTGGGAACTGTCACCAGGGAAGGCCCTTTCCTTCAGTTGCAAGATACTTGCCAAGAACTGCGTGAATCTTTTTCTCACCCGCACTGTCCAGTGCCCCGGAGAGTCTCCCTCTCGTGGCTGCCTTTGGGAACTGCAGGCTCCGCAGAATGTTAGCAAACATGCATGCTCAGTCACGTCCAACTCTTCGGGACCCCGTGGACTGTAGCCTGCCAGGCTTCTCTGTCCATGGAATTTTCCTAGGCAAGAATGCTGGAGCGGTTTGCCATTTCCTACTTCAGGGGATCTTCCTGACCCAGGGATCAAAGCTGTGTCTCCCTACATTGACAGCTGGATTCTTGACCCTTGAGCCACCTGGAAAGCCCATCGAGTATTGGACAGGTGGCTAAATATTTTGACTACCCTTCTTTCCTTCTTTCTGCAGACTTGCAGGCTGGGAAGGCCAGACTCCCGCAGCCTGAGGGCTGCCCTTCCAAGCTGTACCGGCTGATGCAGCGGTGCTGGGCCCTCAGCCCCAAGGATCGGCCCTCCTTCAGCGAGATCGCTAACGCCCTGGGAGACAGCCCCACGGACAGCAAGCCGTGAGGAGGGAGCCCAGGCAGGCTGTGCCTCAGGATGGCGTGGGCAGGGGAGGACTTCCTGGGGCGTGCCCACAGCATGAGGGGCTAGATCCCCGTCCTCCTGGGCACCAGGGGCCCCGCCCTGGCACCACAGGCACTGCTGAGGACTGGCAGGGCCTGGGCTTTCTTCCTCTTCCCCACCTTCAGCCCTTCGGAGAGGCTGATTCGGACCCAGACTGGGTAGCTGGGGCCTTGGTCTGGGCAGCTTTCTCTGCCACCCCTACCCCCATCAGGGACAGTGTGGGTGCCTCAGGTAACCCCAATTTCTGGCCTGGGTCTCCTCCCCTTGTCCAGGTCCAGTTCTGCCACCCACCTGCCAACTTCATGCCGGTGGGATGGGGGTGTGTGGTGTTGGGCTGCAGGTGAGCTGGCTTCAAGGGAGTTCCTTAATATACTCAAGTCCTGCGTGGTTCTGGCCCCCCAGGGCCCACTTTGGGGTCTGCACTTGGATTGTGGAGGACGCGGCCAGCGAGTCCTCCCGCATGGACGCGAGGACTCTGACCCAGCCCCAACCCAGCCCCGAGTCTCGTCCCACCCTTCTCTCCTTTCCTCATCCTAAGTGCCTGGCAGATGAAGGAGTTTTCAGGAGCTTTTGACACTATATAACCCGCCCTTTTTTGTATGCACCGTGGGCGGCTTTTGTATGTAATTGCAGCGTGGGGTGGGAGGGCATGGAAGGTGGGGGTTGGTCCTGGAGGAGACAGGACGGTGGCCCCCCTCCCCCCGCCCCACACCTTTATTGTTGTTGTTGTTTGTTTGTTTTGGTTTTTTTTTTTTACACTCGCTGCTCTCAATAAAGAAGCCTTTTTTACGACCTGCTTCTGGTGCTCACTCCCTCCCGTTGCCCATAAATGATGTACCTCCTTCCCTTGCACATCAGAAGGAGCAGTGTGCCTTCTCGGAGCCTGGCGTGGGGGTGCTACGGCAGGGATACCTGGTGGACACGGGCTCTGGTCTCTGGTTTGTGGAGCAGTTGGAAACTTTTTTTTTTTGGTCGTGCTGCTCAGCTTTTGGATCTTAATTGCCAAGTCAATGAATTGAACCCAGGCTATGGCAGTGAAAAAGTGGAGTCCTTAACCACTCAACTACCAATTCTCTCCAGGAGCAGTTGAGAATGTGGGCTCAGAGGAGGCGGTCTCGTTTCTCTGATCCTGTGTTGTTCTCTGATGCCAACTAATTATTCTCTGCTGGCTGGCCACGTACTCACATTTGGGTGGTGCGTGTAGACGTGTGAGGGTGGGATAGGAGGAGTTAATGATACCTTCCGGTCTCTGAATCCCTTCAAGACTCTAGGACGGTGGTGAACAAGACAGGACTGAGCAAAGATGCATTTACTGCCTCACTGACCCAGGGCTTTCAGCCTCAGCTGGTTTGATTCCTGGCTCTTCCTTGCCCAGACCTCTCGTGCCATCAGTCACCCTCTCCCAGATTGGAAATTCAGCATGGTTTCCCATCCACGAGAAATGAGTCCTGACCTCTGGAATTGTTCTGGTTCCTGCTGTTCCTCACCAGATGTTTCAGTAATGAAAAGAACAGCTGGGACGTCCCTGGTGGTCCAGTGGCTAAGACTCCACACTCCCAATGTAGGTTCGCTCCCTGGTCAGGGAAGTAGATCCTACATGCCACAACTAAGACCTGGCACATCTGAATAAATAAAAAAATATTTTTAAAAAGAATAGGTAATATTTATTAAACACTTGTTTTGAGTCACTTTACTAAGCACTTAATATGTATAATCTCATATTGAATTTGTTCGACCACTCTGTTAGCCGGATTTTATTGTCCCCTGTTCACACATTTGGGAGGCAAGGTAGTTTCCATGAGGTCACCCAGCTGGTAAGTGAGCCACTCTTGTGAATATACAGTGTGGTCCATCGTCATGTGTTGTAGTGAAAAAATCCAGAGCAATTTATCTAGAACAGTGTTTTTCAAACTGTGGGTTGCACCCAGCAGTAAAAAAAAATGAAATGTAATAAAAACTGTCAGAGTACATTATAGACCTTATTGGTAAGTATTGTTTTACAAATTTTGTGTGTTGTATTTGGTATGTGTTTGGGGGTGTTAACTTATGTCTTAGTTATTACAGTGGTGCTTCTGCATAAAAAACCCACATCTCACATGAACAATCTATTTTCCTCACTCATAGTCTGCAAGTTGGTGAGGTTTGGTTGACCTTGACTAGACTTCACTGCGTTCACCCAGGCTTGGTACCAGGTTGTTGTCTAGCTTGGGTCTCCTCTCCTGGCCCCATGCCATGCTCTCATGCAGGAGCAGGAGCACAAGAAGTCCCATCAGGTCATGCCAGCACATTTATTTACTTATTTATGGCTGTGCTGGGTCTTCGTAGCTGCGCTCAGGCTTTCTCCAGTTGTGACGAGTGGGGACTACTCTCTGGTCGTGGTGTGTGGGCTTCTCGTTGTGGTGGCTTCTTTTGTTGCAGAGCATGGGCTCTAAGTGTGGGCTCAGTAGTTGTGGTGCCTGGGCTTAGTTGCTCCAAGACATGTGGAATCTTCCCAGACCAGGGATCAAACTTTGGTCCCCTGGATTGGTAGACAGATTCTTAACCACTGGACCCCTGGAGTGGTCCCATGCTAGCACATTTAAAAGTGTAAGTGTATTAACATTTTACCAGCCAAAACGAGTCACAAGTCAAAACCCAACACCAGCACCAGAAAGGATGTGGATATCTCATTCCAACCCAAGTGTGAAAAGTGGGTGCAATAATTGAATTCACCCCAGTTTGCCATGTTAAAAATGATCTCCTGTGGTTGAAATTCTGGGAAGGCAGTACTCTAGAAAGTCATTCATCACTTGAGCCTCTTCTAACACCTGGTCTTCTTTGACTGCTCTACAGCCGCTAACACAGCAGGTTACGTCTGCCTTTTTGGGGTGCTGCATCATTGTATCATGCAGGATCTTTCAGTGTGGTGTGTGGGCTCTCTAGCTGTGGTGCACGGGCTCAGTAGATATGGCACCCTGAGGCTTAGTTGCCCCAGGGCACGTAGGATCTTAGTTGCCTGACCTGGGATTGAACCCACATCCCGGCATTGCAGGGTGGATTCTTAACCACTGGACCACCAGGAAGCCCCCACATCTGTCTTTTTGAACTCGGCTGTCTTGCCTTTGGTGATGGTACCCCCTGTACACTTTCTCTAACCAGGCCTTCTACAGCCCTGGTCGTGGCTTCCCTCTTCTGCCTGCTCCAGGGATGGCTGTTCTCCTGATTTCTGTCCTTGGCCTTCCTCTTTACATTCTCAGCCTCAGGAATCTCCTCTTACCTCATGTGGCTTTAACTGGCCCTCCAGTGTGGACAGTTCCCAAAGCATTAGCTTCAATTCCAACCTCTACCTCAAGCTTTAGATTCACACTCCCTTTTTTCTAACAAGACATTTCTCTCTACCTGTTTCCGTGGGCCCAAACTGAACTTAACCTCTCTCTCAAACCTGTTCCTCCAGGCAAGTTCCGTGTTTCCATTGTTGGTACCATGGTTTATAGAGGAGTCATCCTTACTTAGAATCTGAACCCACCATGAACCATCTTTGAGCTCTCCATGCAGCTCATCACCAAGATCCATTTATTCTCCCTCTACTCTGTTTCTATCTTTGCTTAGTTTAAGGGAATTTTTTTTTTTTTTTTTTTTTTTGCATAAAAGTAATACCGGGGACTTCCCTGGTGGTCCAGTAGCTAAGACTCTGCTCCCAATGCAGGGGCCCTGGGTTCCATCTCTGGTCAGGGAACTAGATCCCGCATGCTGCCACTAAAGATACCACATGCTGCAGCTGAAAGATCCCAAGTGCCACAACTAAGACCCCGTATAGCCAAATAAAAATTTTTTTAAAGTAGATCATGGAAGAAGTCAAGTGGTACAGATTTGTATAAAGCAAAAAACACATTCCTCTAGTCCCCAAAGCCCACTCTCTGGTGGTGAGCACACTGCGTGTTTGCAGCGTGGCTGTCCTGACTTTTCCTGGGGATACTGACTTTTGACCTTTTCATTCCCACTAACACTGCCATTGAGACCTCTTTTCTTCTACATGAAGTTAAGAATCCCTATGTAAAGGTTAATCCCCAATGCAAACAGTTTTGTTTATTGGCTGCGCTGGGTCTTCGTTGCTTTGTGCAGGCTTTCTTTAATTGCCATCAGTGAGGGCTGCTCTTCTTGCAATGTGCAGTGTTTCTCATTGTGATGGCTTCTCTTGTCACAGAGCGCAGGCTCTAGAGCGCACCGGCTTCAGTCATTGCAGCTTGCAGGCTTTAGAGCGCAGGCTCAGTAGCTTCGGTGCACAGGCTTATTTGCTCCACTATATATGGAATATTCCCAGACCAGGGATCAAACCTGTGTCCCCTGCATTGGCGGGCAGATTCTTATCTACTGCACTACTAGGGAAGTCTGAAAACAGTTTTTTCCCCCAACTTATTTGGCTTCGCTGGGTCTTGGTTGCTCAGTTGCGGCATGTAGAATCTAGTTCCCTGACCAGGGATGGAGCCGGGGTCCCTGTGTTGGGAGCTTGGAGTCTTACCTACTGGGAGCTCGGAGTCTTAGCTACTCGGAGTCTAAGCTACTGGAACTTACCAGGGAAGTTCCATGAAAATATTTTCAGTGTTAGCAATTTTTTTTTGTGATAGCAATTTTTTAAAAGCAATCTTAAATTTGTTCTGATTTTATTTGGGTGATAAAAATCTGGAGAAAGAAAGGTCAGGTGGGAATGGCATAGAATGAGGAGAGCTGGCTGGAATCTTGATGCCCTTCTGGAGGTCCTTCATGGTCTGGATGGACAGGGGGCTACTGCAGTCGAGGCCTTATCTGAGAGGCACCAAACTCACATTCCAGGGAGGCCAGGAAGGGAACTTATCTGAGTTCAGTGGGCTGTGCGGAGTCTGTGAGGAACCTGAGAGCAAACGCCTCTTCTATGGCCATCGTTCAGCTGCCCTCCAGCCTTTTGTGTTCTTGTGGTCACGTAGGTCCAGGGGTGCTAAAAATTCCAATTTTTTGAGAAAGGCTGTATATTCAGATTTTTGTGTAAAATACCCTGATTTGAAAATATTCTGTGGTCAAAATAAAACACACCTATGAACCATTTTTTTTTGTTTGTTTTAATCATTGTGTTTGCCTTTTTTTAATTTGGCTGCACCAGTTCTCAGTTGCAGTAGGCAGGATATTCGATCTTCTTTGCAGCAGGTGGTATCTAGTTCCCTGACCAGGGATCAAACCCAGGCCCCCTGCACAGGGAGTGTGGCATCTTAGCCACTGGACCACCAGGAAGGTCCCTGATCCAGTTTTCACTTTAACTTTATCCAACAATCAACAGTTTTGTTTCCTGAACCTGCAGTAATGTAGTATGGGTGGAGGTCTACCCTCCTCCTTCCCCTTGCCCCCCCCCTCCCCTCCAGCTCTGGTTACAAAGGGTCATGAAGATGAAGCCATGGCAAGCTGGCGAAGGAGCTGTGGCGCTAATACTGGTGGTGGGACTGACACAGGGGTTGGGTGAAATGGGAGACCCATAAACCTCTGTGAAGGGAAGCCGAGTATGCTCATTGTGGACCCCCTTCCCTGTGGACGTGGCAGGCAGCTGTGGTTCTCTGCCGAGTGGGCTGTCCACCCTTTGTGTGTCTAAACTAGGCGTCTCAAACAGAAAAGTATTTAGATCCCGACAGCTGTGGTAAGACTCAGACAAACCCCAAGCAACCATTTGTGGCCCCTGAAACCCGTCTGGAACCTATTTATCTATTTGACCTGTTCTTCCTCTTGAGCTTACACATTCCATATGTTTAACTACCTGTTGTGTGGAGTAAATTAGGAAAAGAGGAAAAAAACTCCTTAAAAAACTATTAGGAAAGGGGGATGAGGAGGGCTCTTAATTCCTGTATTTAGGGGTTTGATGAAAAAGCCGTGTTTTTAGTTATATTTGTGCATGTATGTATATATATATATACACATGATATCTCACAAATCTTGAACATACTTAATTTCAGTATTTTTCAAAGTCTTGGATTGCAATTCACAGTAAGATATGCAGTTGACATTGTTATCTAGTACACACAACATTGAACCGTATGAAATCGGCAGTATCCTACCCTTGACCTATAAAATGGCAACTTTATATTGTTCAAACTAAAAATAATACAAAGAGAAGTTTTACACCATAATATTTACTCTTGTTTTTTTTTGTGAGACCCATTAAATTAATAATCATTTACATGCTGGCTGCAGTATACTAAATTGCAGTATACTAAATATACCTATCACTACCACTTAATTCACCACCGACTGCTTTATTTAATCTTTACAGTAATTTACAGTGGGAATCATCACTCTCTCCCATCCCCTTAAACATAAGGTGATTACCTCACCACTTGGACCACTACTGCACTTTAATCTGTATCTCATCTAATCTTTATTAAGAACTTTGAGGGATGGGTACCAACAGTGAAGTCATGTGGAGTTTGGAGAGGTCAAACACTTGTTTCCAGGCGCAGGGCTAGGAAGAGGCAGCTTTCAGATTTTAATAATTTCTGTAATAGTGAAGTTCAAGCTACTTTCACTGCCTTGTAGCTAAGAACCAGACCCACACTGTAAACCTGGGTTTTGCAGCACTCCAGTCTAACTCCCCCCAGCCCCCTTCTATGGGCTTTACTTGGTTTTTAAGAGAAGGGTGTGTGTGTGTGTTGCTGTGTGTGTGTGTGTGTGTGGCGCGCGTGTGTGCACTTGGCTTACTTAAACTTTATGCTCCGCTACACTTTTTCCCAGGCCTCTGCACTGGCTGGGGGTGGGCTTTATCCCTGGGACCACCCCCTCCCCCAGTCCAGCCCGCAGCTGGAAGTCTTCACAGATCTTCATCTCTCCTCCCTGCCCCCATTGGCGACCGGGAGGCCGACTGTCTCCCCGGGTCTTTTCCAGATGTACGTCTGCCAAAGATCCCCGCCCCCCGCAACCAGTATAGAGAATGATGAATGAGGACAGGGGAGCCGTCCTGGTGGGAAAGTGGCGTCGCCTTGAAAAGAGAGGGAAAGGGAAAGGAAGTGGTTGGGGGGAGGGGAATTGGTGGAGCCGAGAGGCCGCGCGGCGCAACAAGTCTGGACAGCGGGGACCCAAGCCTCCTCTGCTCGGCCAGTAACGTTGACTCCCTCAGGAAGGCTTGGGGAAGTGCTCTAATCCCTGTATTCCCTGGAAATTTGGGCTGCATATAATTTACTGCAATCCGCACAATCCACTCAGGGACTATCCCAGTGTTGGCTTCCAGCCCTTGCAGCGCCGAGTTCCCAGTGCGGCTCCCTCTCCTCCGCAAGACTGCGCCCCAGTGCTCTTCCAGGCTTCCTCTCTGCAGGTTCCTCCCAATTCTCTCTACCATTCTCTGGCCAGGGGGCGGAGTCGTACCTCCTCTCCTGTTCCTTTAAGAGGCGTCGGCTCCTCCCCTTTTGGAGTCGCCGTCTGACGCGGGATGACAGCAGCGAGTTCGGTATGTCTATGCAAATAAGCGCCCCCTGTGGGCCAATGGGGAGCGGAGGTGCCGGAACCGCGGACCAATGGGGCGGGGGTGCAGGGGCTCACCATATAAGGAGCGGCCTCGCCATAAAAGGAAACATTGTATCTCTTTATATGGGGGGAAGGGTCGGGGGATCCCTCGCCGCCAGCGCGTGGTCCCGGCCCCCTCCACCCGCCGTCTCGGCCGCGGCCGGCAGCCCCTGCCCCCCGGGGGACGCTGACGGCCGCCGGGCGCGCCGCCCTAGCGTACGGACAGGGGGCGCTCCGCGCGGCCTGGGGCAACCCGGGCCACAGGGGCAGGAAAGTGAGGGCCCAGGTCGGCCCGGGCGTGCAGGGGCCCCGGGTTCGGAGCGGTAGCGGCGGCAGCGATAGCGGCATTAGCAGCAGCGGGAGCACCGGGTTGAGCCGGGAAGCCGATGGCGGCGGCGGCGGCGGCTCCGATTCCTCGCTGACTGCCCGTCCGCCCTCCTGCATTGAGCGCCATGTTACCGAGCCAAGCTGGGGCCGCGGCGGCGCTGGGCCGGGGCTCAGCCCTGGGGGGCAGCCTGAACCGGACGCCGACGGGGCGGCCGGGCGGTGGAGGCGGCGGGACTCGAGGGGCTAACGGGGGCCGGGTCCCCGGGAACGGCGCGGGGCTCGGGCCGGGCCGCCTTGAGCGGGAGGCTGCAGCAGCAGCGACAACCACTCCGGCGCCCACCGCAGGGGCCCTCTACAGCGGCAGCGAGGGTGACTCGGAGTCGGGCGAAGAGGAGGAGCTGGGCGCCGAGCGGCGCGGCCTGAAGCGGAGCCTGAGCGAGATGGAGCTCGGTGTGGTGGTCGGTGGGCCCGAGGCGGCGGCGGCGGCCACGGGGGGCTACGGGCCGGTGAGCGGCGCGGTGAGCGGGGCCAAGCCGGGTAAGAAGACTCGGGGCCGCGTGAAGATCAAGATGGAGTTCATCGACAACAAGCTGCGGCGCTACACGACCTTCAGCAAGAGGAAGACGGGCATCATGAAGAAGGTACCGGGCTGGGAGGCTGGCCGGCCAACGGGAGCCCGGGAGGGTGGGGACGCGTAAGGGGAGCCCGGGAGGAAGGCAGAGCCGAGGCGGAGGTGAGAGGCGGCGAGTCCGCAGGAGGTGTGTGGGAGGGGTTGACTGTTGCCCCGGGAGGGTGAAAGGGGAGGGGCCGCCAGGGAAATGTGGGGAGAGGGGAGATGCCGCGAATGTCCGGAAAAGAGAGGAAAGGCGCCGAGGTGGGAGTGACGGGCGCGAGAGAGGAACACGGCCCTTGCAGAGCGGAGGAGTGAAGAGTGGTGATGGGAGGCTGCGGGGCTCCCGGGGAGGTGGTAAATGAGGCCGGGGGGTCAGTAGGTCCAGTGCTCTCTGGTGTTCCGGGGAAGGCGCCGGAAAAGCAGGGAACAGATAAGAAGGTATGGGGTCGAGGAGGCTGGAGCTGTGTAACAACAATGAGCGAACATGTGTGGAAGGAAGGTGGGCATCGCTAGAGTGGTGTTGGTTGGAAAGACGGGCAGGGCTGATGACCGAATGGGGCTCAAGAGCCCCAGTTAAGGGAGCAGGGCAGGAAAACGGATGCTACCCTGAGCATCAGAAACCAAGTCCTGCGATGGCCATGAGTCTTCATGCATCCACTGGAAGCCTGCACATTCCCTGCAGGACAGGCCTCAGAACCATTTGCCCTTGGGATAAGTGGGATTTCCAGCCCTAGGGAAAAATCGGTGCACTGAGTTTGGGGAGAAGGTTTGCAGAGGTACCTAGCAATGCCTCCTCTTCTAGCTGATTATCCAGTGAAAAGAATGAGGAAAGGAGTCATCTTTGGGCTATAGACGATATGGGAAGGAATGGAAGCAGAGAAACTGGGAAACAAGAAGCTCGAACTCTGGAAACATTGGCGGGTGTTTATATCCATCCCATATAGAAACCAAGGCTGCTTCCAGTGGGTTGTGGAACTTTATTGGGAGTGAGGATGCCACCTATGGGGCCATCCTTGAAGGCCCCTCCCTGGCTTTATGGCAGGGTCAATTCAGTTGCTCAGTTAATGTCTGACTCTTTGTGACCCCATGGACTGCAGCACACCAGGCTTCCCTGTCTATCACCAGCTCCCGTAGCTTGCTCAAACTCATGTCCATCGAGTCGGTATTATGGCAGAGTAGTTGCTAATCTAGCTGCCATCTCCCATCACTCCAGACACTGTTGCATTGAGACAAAGAAAGTGAAAAGAGGGAGCAGAGTTCTATAGAGCAGGACAAAATGGCAACAGGTTAGTGCCTGTGCAGTTTCTGGAAAGAAATATGGGACATTTAGAGTTTAGGTGGCTCCTTATCCCTGACATATATGTGACACTCAGTGTAGTAGTGACTTCATCCTGGTCCCTGTGATGGTAAGGAGGTGTTGGGAGCCATCTCTTCGTGAGGCTCTGGCACCAAGCTGTAGTGAGGAGCAGCTCCCTGGGCCACTCTGTGTCTGCTGAGGTTATATGCTCTGTCACCAGGAGCTGTGACTATTTGCTTGGGGTATCTGCTGGTCAGTGGGGCTGTTCCTCAAAGGAGGGGCATGGGTTTTTCTTCTACTCTTCAGCTAACCTTCAGATATCCTTCAGACAGGACCCCCTTAGAGTCACTGGAGAGGAAGGTCATTATGGGAGTGGGAGCTTGAGATCACTGTGTACTTCCCTTTTTCCTACTAGCCAAGGAAGGTAGCAATTAAACATTTTGCTGTTCTACCCATCTCCTCCCCCCTACCCTCAGGCCTATGAGCTGTCCACGCTGACAGGGACACAGGTGCTGTTGCTGGTGGCCAGTGAGACAGGCCATGTGTATACCTTTGCCACCCGCAAACTGCAGCCCATGATCACCAGTGAGACTGGCAAGGCACTGATTCAGACCTGCCTCAACTCGCCAGACTCTCCACCCCGCTCAGACCCCACCACAGACCAGAGAATGAGTGCCACCGGCTTTGAAGAGACAGACCTCACCTACCAGGTGTCGGAGTCCGACAGCAGTGGGGAGACCAAGGTGTGTTTGGGTCTCCTGTCTGAGGGGAAGGAAGGGGAGGGACCTGACCAGCAGAGAGGGGAAGAAGGGGTCTTTCTCTCTTAGCCTGGACAGGTGGATAGGTGCCTACTGATGTGGAGTGGAGCCGGGTTAGTGCCCCGCATCTTAGGGTACAGGTGTCCATCCTTGCTATCCTGACAGGAGGCCGGCCCCCTAGATAAGCGGGCGGCCTCCGTGCCCATATAAGGCCGGCTCCGGCTCCACGCCGGCCTCCCGCCTGCAGCCCGCCTGCCTGGCAGGGCTCTTGCATTCCTCCCGCCAGCTGTCTCCCTGCTGGGGGCGGGGGCGTCGTTTAGCCCTGCCCTCCTGGCTGACTGGGTCGCCCGGGAATAGGAAGGGAGCATTTATGGGTTCCAGGGTCCTGGGAAGCCACCAGCACTGTCAGCAGGCCGGCTGATTGGCTACGCTGGAGACTACCTTACTAGCCAGCCGCCTGCCCCTTCAGGACGTCCGGGCCTGCGCACGTTAGGGAGTGTATTCACTCGGCTGTTAGGGATGCCGGCCCTGGTTACGCCTCCCCCTTCCTTTTCCCGGTAAGGAGAGGGGGCGGGGCTTCCTCCTCTTACTGCTCTCGGGAGCTCCACCTTCCGGGTGGCCCTTCACGAACTGGCCAATCGGAGCAAGCGGCACTGTTTGCCTTAGCAACGCCTCCGCCAATCAGGGGCTTCGAGCTCCACTGCTTCGCCGACGTCCGGCGCTGACCCACCTCCAGGATCTGAACCCCTCTCAGTTCTCTGGGCTTGGTTCTCAGCTCGTGGCTTTCTCCTTCTTATAAGAACAAAGCTTCCCTGAGGGGAGAGTCCGTGTTCTAGACTCTCCAATATTTTAGTGGTAGGGTTAGTTTATTCCCAGGATATTTTGCTGAATGAATAAAGTCTTTGGTGCTTCATTGCCAGACCCCTCAAGATCGCTCTCAAACCCTAAGTTCCCTGAAAAACTGAGAAACCTATCTCAGAAGCAGGATCTGGGAGAGGCTCACCACTCCATCTTTACTCTGGGTGTAGGATACACTGAAGCCGGCGTTTACCGTCACCAACCTGCCGGGTACCACCTCCACCATCCAGACAGCACCCAGCACCTCTACCACCATGCAAGTCAGCAGCGGCCCCTCCTTTCCCATCACCAACTACCTGGCACCAGTGTCTGCTAGCGTCAGCCCCAGCGCTGTCAGCAGTGCCAACGGGACTGTGCTGAAGAGTACAGGCAGTGGCCCCGTTTCCTCCGGAGGCCTCATGCAGCTGCCTACCAGCTTCACCCTCATGCCCGGTGAGTCACAAGGGGCAAACCGAGCATTCTAAGAGTGGGTTTAGGGCTGGTGCAAGGAGAATGTCTTTTCTTACTCAGAAGGAGGATGGACAGGGGCCAGAGCCTGAGAGAAGCCTCTTATGTCCCATTGGTAGGCATGCCCTTACCCCCTGGGACTTGAACTGTCCTTGTCAGTAAATTTCCACCATACACTCGGGCCTTGCCTAGCAAGCCCAGCCCTGTGCCCCCACTGCCACAGGGACAGGAGACATTCTACCACTTCCCTACCTTGACTGGAAGGCACATTGTGTCCTTGATGGATGGGTGCCTGCTCCTGTGTCAACCAAAGAGGGTAGAGGCAGGTTCTGGGGCAGGGGAAAGAGGGAAGGGCAAGAACAGAGTATGGAACCCCATGGAGATAAGATTCTGGACCTCAGGGGCCTCTTTGGCTCTCAGGAAGGATAGTAATGGGAGCTGGGGATAGAATGGCAGCCCCTGGGCCTGGAGGTGTTTGAGGGAGCTTGGTGAAAGTGGTGGTGGGTAGGACAGAGCACGAGTAAGTCTTTGTGTCTTCTAGGTGGGGCAGTGGCCCAGCAGGTCCCAGTGCAGGCCATTCAGGTGCACCAGGCCCCACAGCAAGCGTCTCCCTCTCGCGACAGCAGCACAGACCTCACGCAGACCTCCTCCAGCGGGACAGGTATAGCTTGAAACTCTGTCACCTCCCTGCCCTCCATTCATGAGACCTAGCAGCAGGTGCCCAGGTTATCCATCCTGTAACTAAGGTCAGCATATTTCTTAATGTGGAGACTGAGGCTTTTGGGTTAACCCTTTCCCTAATCCTTATGAGAAAGTCAGGTGAGGATGGCTAGTTTTGAATCCTGCCCTGCAGTGGGGCTGTGGATTTCAGGAAGAAATTGGGGACCATTGAGGCCACTCTCCTTCGCACTCAGGTGAAAAGCCTGAGGCCCTGAAAGAAGTTCCTTTCCCACAGACACACATTTGCTCAATTGCCAGGAAGGATTTACAGAGCAGTTGTCTCCTTGTGGGAGGGTATCCTAGCTTTTGAGTAATCATAAGTCCCCTCCATGTCTCTAGTCATTTTAGAAATGATGGGGGAAAAAAAAGAAAAAAAAAAGAAATGAGACATTTTCAAAATAAAATTACTTTGAAGTTCTTGTTAATCACAACCCTGTTACACAAAGTGTGGTCTGTGGAAGGAGGACCAGCATCATGTGGGAGCTTGATAGAAATGCAGACTCTCAAGCCTCACCCCAAACCTATTGAATCAGAATCTGCACTTTTAACAAGATCCCCCAGTGACTGTACGCACATTAACGTTGGAGAAGTGCTTGTTTAAAAGCTGGTTCTGTTAGCCGCATGTTGAGGAAGAGGGAGGAGAAGAACAAATGAGAAATGGGATGTAGGCTCTCTCTCAGAGAAGAGTATCTGAGTCTCCTTGGCTTGGGTCAGTCATTGTAATCTTTGTTTTCCCAGGGCCTTGGGGTCTTGGAACAAAGCAGATAGATAATCGAATAGCGCGGTGTGATAGGATACACTGAAAGGTTGGTGCGGTGTGTTCAAGAAAAAAATAAGGCTTTTCTCAGTTGATGACAGGGAACAGAGGAAGGAGCTTTGTCTAGGTTTCGACCTGGGCAATGGCAGGAGGGCTCTGGAGGCCTGGAGTTCCTGGGGGTGGGATGGGGGCTCTCAATCAGCACCAGTCCCGACCTCCCTGACGTGTGTCTGTGTTTGCCAGTGACGTTGCCTGCCACCATCATGACGTCATCTGTGCCCACAACTGTGGGCGGCCACATGATGTACCCCAGCCCCCATGCGGTGATGTATGCGCCCACCTCGGGCCTGGCTGATGGCAGCCTCACTGTGCTCAATGCCTTCTCCCAGGCGCCATCCACCATGCAGGTGTCCCACAGCCAGGTCCAGGAGCAAGGTGAGTCAGGGGCAGGGCTGCAGAAAGGAGGACCATTTCCTCCCTCACACACACACTCACATGCCTCCCCTCAACTCACATGCACACACTCAGACATACCCAAACCAGATGCTCACACATATACCTATATGTACACACACATAGATGCTTCCACACACCCTCGAACACCCACACTCACATGCACACTTGACACATTTGGACACTCACCCTTGGGCACTTACATCTGAGATTCACCCAGTCAACTTGTGCACTTATCATCACACCTCCAGAATCTGGAAGTTTCTCTTGAGCAAGTGATTTGAGTCTCTCCTGTGGTTATCTCATGCAGGTGGCGTCCCCCAGGTGTTCCTCACAGCACCATCTGGGACAGTGCAGATACCAGTTTCTGCAGTTCAGCTTCACCAGGTAGGTGGGGGCACCTTTCATTCCAGCCAGCCAGCCAGCCTCTTCTTTATCTTGACTTGGGGGATTTCATTACTGGGTGGTCCAAGCCAAGATCCTTAGCCGGGAGGCCTATCCATTTTCCTGGTCAGGTCTGGGTGGTGGGCAGGTGGGCAGGCAGGCAGGGGGCAGCCTGAGCTGGCTGGTCAGTTCCAGCCCCCCACCTCCTCCTTACATACCCCCTTCCCTCCAGATGGCTGTGATAGGGCAGCAGGCCGGGAGCAGCAGCAACCTCACCGAATTACAGGTGGTGAACCTGGATGCCGCCCACAGCACCAAGAGTGACTGATCCGCCCTGCCGCCCTGGACAGATGGCCCAAGGGACGGCACCACTTATTTATTGTTGCCTTTTCACGTTTTCTTTACACACATGTTGACGGGCCGCAGGAGGGAGGCGGGGAGGAGCGTGGGCAGCCACAGGACTGAGCCCTCTCACTCCAGCCAAAGAAATGGGCCAGCCTGCCCTCCACCCCGGCCTCCCGCCCCCTTCCCCCCTCTAGCTCCGCCTCCCATTTTGTTGCCGGTGGGGCTGCCCTCCCTCCTCAGACTCCCCTTGCCAGCTTGGCTCCATGTTTGCCATGAGTATTAGCTTACCCGATGGGACCGTGCCCCCCACCACCATCACACACAGGTCTCTGTGGGACTAGGCACTGTGTCCCCCTGAGGAAGCAGCGAGGTGGAGGGCCTCTCCCCAGTCTCCTTGCTGACCCCATGTCAGCACTGTGTCTGCCACAGGCTGGGTCAAAAGAGCCCACCCCCTGCCCCTCAGGGAGCCAGCTGGGGAGATGGGGCTTCTTCCCTCAAGCCGTGCCCGTGGCCCCTACAGCTCCTGAGCAGCGGGGCCTGTGCTCCAGCACAGCAGATTCCCAGGGCGTCCTGCCCTGCCCTGCCCTGCCCTGCCACTCCCTTTGGAACTCCAGGGGCTGCTGGCTTGGAGGGAACCACCCGTGTTCCCCTGTCTTCCCCCCTCTCCTCCCAGCTGCTTTACTTAAAGTTGATTTTGAACTTTTTATTTGAGGAGACGAAGTGAAAACAAATCTATAAATATATATTTTTAAAATATTTAACTTTTTTTTATGGCGTTTTTCTCGTCCCCCTCCCTGCCCAAGCTCCCCTTCCCTGGGGAGCCCTGAGGCTCCCCGGAACTGGCTGGGCCTCTGGGGACAGAGCCACCCCATGAGCTTGGGGCTCACCAGTGTTGGGGGGGAGATTGCCCGGTCCTGGGTTGTTTCCAGGAGAAAACCGGGGGAGGGGCCCTCAGGCCATGCCCCAACGGGGTGGGGAGGGTGACCCACAGCTCTGGGCCTCTTTTTGCCCTTCAGAGCTGTTGCTAGGGAGAGGGAAGGGGGAGACCAAATGTGGGTGGGGGGTGGGAGGTGTCAGAGGCAACTGACTTCATTTGTGCCACACGCATGGGCATTGCAGCCTTGCGCGCCCCCAGGCCTGCAGCTGCCTGGGGCCCAAGTTGCAGTGAGCAGGGTGGGGTCTGGGAGGGGGCGAGAGGCAAGATTGGGGGGCAGATGAAATGGGAGCAGCTCTTGGGCTGAGTGTGGGATTAGGGGAGCCAGAAATGGCAGCTCTCCCAGGGAGTGAGCAGCTACTGTAACTTTTTAAAATTAAGACAAAAAGCCTTGAAGAAAATGACTTTATTTTTCTAAGTGTAACCTCAGTATTTATGTAATTTGTACAGGGGCCGTGCCCCACCCCCTCTGCCCCCTTTGGGGTAGATCTTGAGGGTGGGCCAACATAGGGGGAGGGTCTTTTACCCTGTGTCAGAGCCTACCTTCACCACCTGTATCAGAGAGGGAGCTTTTTCAAAACAGGGCAGTGGGGGGTGGGTGGAGTTTTATTAACCCCTTAGGTCTGCCTTGAGTAGGAACAAGCCTGCTTCTGTGATGAGGTGAAGGGGTGGGGAAAGTTTATACACACAGCCTAATTATCATGGGGATGATTTGCCAACATGTTTGAAAACCTCCGGACCTCTAACCCCCTTTGCTGTCTTGCCCCAGTTTGGGGTGCCAAGATGGAAGCCATCTTTCTGGCCTTCTCCAGAAGATAGCAGGGGACTTATGGGTGGCTTATAGATTGGGGCATGGCAAATCAGGGGTCAGAGAGTGGGGGAGCTTGGGACTCAGGTCTGCAACTGCCCAGCCCCTTTTCTCTACTCTTTGTTTTCACTCCACCATCACTCACTCACTCCCCTCTCCCTCACTCTGGGGAGGAGACCTTGATGAATTCCTCCTCTCCTTCCCACAAAAGACAGACCCAGTGAGTGAATCAGGCAAAGTGCTTATAATGTGTGTTGTGTGAGCGTGGCCTTGGGAGAACATGCGTGCGTCAAGGATGAGGTGGCATTTTTACATGCAGCGACCCTTGGTGTTTCCCTTCCTTGGTGGCTCTGGGGTGTGTATGTGTGTGTGTGTGTGCGCGCGTGTGCCCGAGTGAATATGTGTGTGCGAATGTGGGGTGTGTATGTTAGTGGTTTCTACTTCCCCTGGGATGCTGACCCAGGAATAGTGGACATGGTCACAGTCCTATGTACAGAGCTTTCTTTTGTATTAAGAAAAAAATACTCTTTCAATAAATGTATCATTTTTGTGCACAGACTGTGGGGTCTTTGCTTTTGTTTTCCCATATTGGAGGGAGGGAGGTATGAACACAAACGTGCTGAGAAACAAGCGTCTTGTTTAATGAAACGCATGGGTGCTTTGGGCCGTTAAACTCTACTGATTTCAGTTAAGGAACACATCGGGGGTGATGGTTAGGACCTTTATCTTCAGCCCCAGCTGTGCTAGGTGCTTAGGTCAACACAGAGAGAAGCAATTTTAATTAATAGGAAAAAGAACGCAACCAATCCAAAGCCTCGGGTGTGGGAAACTCATGGCCACGTGACCTAGAGCAAACTAAGAGGACAGCCCTAGGATGTGAGTGTGCGTTTCGGTGGGAGACGAAGGCAGACCCAGTAAAGGGCAAGGAGGGCTTCAAAGCCGATACTGGAACAGAAAGGGCAGCCTACGGCTGTGGAGAAACGGGCCACGCTACCACGACCCCGAGGCTCCGCGGGCAGCGCGCCCCCAGACGCGGGTACTACGCATGCTCCGCCGGCGCACCGTGCCGCCGCCGCGCTCGACTGTGGGCCGCGGTGGGACCCGTAGCCGCCCGGCCGTGCGCGCACTGGCGGCGTGACCCGGAAGGGAGCCGCGGAGGAGGCGGGGCCAGCACTGCGGGACCGGCGCCGGGCCCCAGCGAGGGCCGAGCCGGGAGGTGGGAGGTGAGAGGAGAGTTCTGCGCCCTCCCCGCCCCTGCCCCGTCCCTTCCCCGGTTCCTTGCCCACTCTCCGTGGCGCTGACGACAGGAGCCAGGTCTTGCCGAGATTCGCTCGGTCCGGTCAGCCTCCTCCGACCGCGCCCCCCCACCTCCTCCGCCCCCCAAGCCCGTTCTCGCGGCGGGTGCTGGCCTCCCCCGCCGCCCCTGCTGGCTTGCAAGCTCGGGCCTGACTTGCCACCTACGCCTACCTGCTGTCTCATCCCCGCAACCAAGACCTCGCCTCCCCATCTCAGTTTATTGCTCCTGTTCTCCAGCCCTTCCTCTCCCCCCATTTAGGCCTTTCCGATTGTGTTATTCATCCCGCTCATCAGTTGTCCATCGCACATCACTTGGTTACCTCCCTGTCTTGCGCGCCTCTCCCCCTCCCCCCGCCCCCGCATGCTCTCTGGACCCCTACCGGCTTCGAGAGCCACATCCCGTCTTCCCCTCCTCTTCACGCCTTTCTTCTACTCTCATCCTCTATCCCTGTACCCCAACATGACCCCTGCTCTGATCACCATTTCTTCATTTGGGTTTGCTGTCCTTTCTTATCCTCACCATTCCCTGTTGCCCCCACACTGCTTCGTATCTTTCCCTGATCACTAACATAGCCGTCACTCCGCACCTACTTATAATTTTATTCTGACACATTAGCGTTCTACTTACCTGGGGACTGCTCCTACCTTCTCCCTCGCTAAGAATAGTAGTATTAGATTCTGTTTACTGAGCACTCTGACTGTATGCTAGAGGCTGTTCTGAACTCTCTATATATGTGATCTTAGTAAGTTTTTATGACAATTTTGTAAGCTGGGTTTAAATATTATTATCTTGCAGAGGAGAAAACTGAGGCTTAGAGATTGACTTGTCCAAAAGTACGCATATAAGAAGTGAAGGAGCCAGAATTCAGAGTCCCATGTATCTGAATCTGTACTGTATAGCCTCTCTTAATACCTCTACTGTCTCCTGACCTCATTCCCTACTCTTCAACTCCATGATTATTACCTCCATCTAGATCTACTTAACTTAGACCCTTACCATACATACAGCATAAGGGCAGGGTGGGACTTGGTTTTTTTCCTCCCATAATTTCATTTGGATCCCTAGTCCCCTCTCCCTTTCCCAGTGTTCTCATACCTTTTTCTCATCCAGTCATCTGCCTCCTTTAGTCTCTCTTCTTAATATCTGCCTTGATCCCCCCTTTATACCCACAGTCCCGCTTTAACCTGTCATTTATGCTCCCTGTCCCTTCCCCATCCTGGCTTTCCTGACTTGTTCTGGCCCCACTGTCTCACAGGCTGCTGGCCTACCGGCTCAACCATGTCATCCTTCTAAGTCCTGATCTGTACCCCTCAGCCACCCTCCTGTTCTGCCCAAATTGTCCTGATTAACCATCAGCTCTTTTTCTTATCTTGCTTTCTATTCTTCTCTTCCTCTCTTGTAATTTCTTCCATTTCGGAAACCTTTTCATTTCCATCTATCGCTGTTTTTCACTCGGTTCTCCTTGTTACAAATCCCAAAGTGTGTTTAGGTTATTTATTCCATCCTATCCTTGGCCTTTTCTCTTTGGCCTCCAAATTTCATGCAGCCTACCAATCACCCCCCACCCTGTCTGCGCCTCAAGGTTCCACCCCCTTCACGTAGGTTTTTCTCTTTCCCACAGTGCCTCTGTCTCTCTCCTGTGTGTCCCAGGAAGTCAGGATGGTGGGAGAACGGCGCACTGGGGACCTCACGGTGCCCTTGGGGCCCCGGCTGCAGGCATATCCCGAAGAGCTCCTTCGACAGCGGCCTGGACAGGATGGGCATCCTGAATACCTGATCCGATGGAGTGTCCTGAAGTGTGGGGAAGTGGGCAGAGCGGGCGTGGAGGAGGGCAAGGCCGAGCACATCCTTATGTGGCTGTCGGCCCCCGAGGTCTACGCCAGCTGCCCCACACTGTTAGGGGAGCGGGCGTTATCCAAGGGACCTCAGCACGAGACAGCTGGGGGTCCAGCAAGCTTCCCCCGAGACCCAGGCAGTCTGGACGATGTGGCCATGGGAGAGATGGAGGCGGACGTGCGGGCACTGGTGCGCAGGGCTGCCCGGCAGCTGGCAGAAGGTGGGACCTCAAGCCTCACGGCCGCTGTGCTCCACACCATCCACGTGCTCAGCGCCTATGCCAGCATCGGGCCCCTCACCGGTGTCTTCAGGGAGACGGGCGCCCTGGACCTACTCATGCACATGCTGTGCAACCCTGAGCCTCAGATCCGTCGGAGTGCCGGCAAGATGCTGCAGGCCCTGGCAGCCCACGATGCTGGTGAGAGACAGCCATGGGAAGAAGGGAGCCCCTGGAGAGGATGGGGCCACAGGAGTAAGAACAGGAAAAGGAGGGGTTTCCCAGCTCTGTAAGAGCACCTAGTATTTGGTAGACATCAATTTCATTGCAAAGGGAAAAGGTAGATTAATAAGCCATCACAGGTGCAGAAACAGGATAGAATGATAGCACCTGGTTTAGCTGTTTGTTCTCAGGGCAGAGGCAGAGAAGAAACGGGAATAAGTTTATGTGTTCTGGTTGGAGATTTGTTACTTGGTTGTGAAATCACTTTCATGGGTTATAACCAACATTTTTTTAAAATGTTAAACATCAGCTCAGAGCACTTAGTGGTGTAAGTTTTGTAGCATGAAGTGTATGTTTCAGTTTCACATCGTGTACCTTCATGTCAGGTGACTGCGAAATGTATCTCTTCCTGGGAGTCTCAGTCACAAGTTTGAAAGCCTCTGGGGTCTAGGATAGACAGTTTGGGGACAGGCGATGTGGAGAGGCGTAGTGGGGATTGAGGAGAAGATCCAGATCCGGTGTGCATTACAGGGAGTCGGGCTCACGTCCTTCTGTCACTGAGCCAACAAGACGGCATCGAGCAGCACATGGATTTTGACAGCCGCTATACTTTGCTGGAACTGTTCGCAGAGACCACGTCTTCCGAGGAGCATTGCATGGCCTTTGAGGGCATTCACCTGCCTCAGGTACCCTTGCAGCTGTGGGGGAAAGGCTGTGTACAAGGGCCAGGGCATGATTTCTGAAAATGTGGTTCAGGGCTGCACCAGTGCCAGGGCCGCCTGGGGAACCTACTAAAATGAAGGTTCATATTATCCTCCTCACTCAGAGTCTCTGAGATGAGAACCCAAGACTCTGTGTTTTAAGGCATTCCTTGGGTGTTTCTTATGTCAGTCACAGTTTGGGAACTGCAGGTGTGGGGATGAGGGCTTTATCTTTTTCTGAAGAGGCTGATGTCCAGGGAAAGGAGAGGGGTGGGAGCTGGGAGAAGAGGAAGTTACACCATGGACTGTGTCCTCCAGATCCCAGGAAAACTGCTCTTCTCCCTGGTGAAACGCTACCTGTGTGTCACTTCCCTGCTGGATCAGCTGAATAACAGTCCAGAGCAGGGGGCCGGAGATCGAGGCTCCCCAACCTCGAGGGAGGATTTGGGCCGGGAGAAGAGCCGGGGGCAGCGGGAGCTGGAGTTCAGTATGGCTGTGGGCAACCTTATCTCGGAGCTGGTGCGGAGCATGGGCTGGGCCCGGAACCTCAGCCAACAGGGCACGTTGCCACCCCGGCCGACCCGGTCCATCTTTCAGCCCAGCATTTCAGGCCCCAGCCTTTTACTCCCCACCATCGTTGCGACCCCCAGGAGGCAAGGGCGGGCCTTCCGCCAGCGCGCTGAATTCTCCAGCCTTAGTGGCTACGGTGAGTATGTGCAGCAGACCCTGCAGCCGGGCATGCGAGTGCGGATGCTGGATGACTACGAGGAGATCAGCGCGGGCGATGAGGGCGAATTCCGGCAGAGCAACAATGGCGTGCCCCCTGTGCAGGTGAGCAGGGCCACCACTGGGGGTCTGTCTGCGTGGGGCATCGCTGGGGCTTCACACTTCATGCTGGGGGCTCTGGCAGGCCACCCAGGGAGAAAACCTCCAGAGAACTGGAATGCTTTCAACAGGATCAGTGATGGAGAGTGGGCTGTTGGAGGGCTGGGAAAATCTGGCAGGAATGGGTGGGCTGTGAGGTCCAGGAGAAACTCCCTTGACCAGGAGGCAGAACTGATATATCCAGATATCCCCACCCGCAGCAGTGGAGTGGGCTCAGAGGGAGCATGGGAGCAGAGGCCTTCCGGGTTAGGAGGAGAGGAGAAGTGGGGCATGCCTTGGTCGGGGAAGGGAGCCTTGTGTGCTCGAGGTTTCCCAGGCCTAGCCCTGTGTGCCCCCGAGGGCTCCACGCCCCAAGTCTGGATCCGGCCGTCCTCTCCAGCTGGCCCAGTGCGGGGTTCTCAGCGCTGAGCCCTCTCTCATCTTCTGCCCCACTTCCTCCGCACCAGGTCTTCTGGCAGTCGACGGGCCGCACGTACTGGGTGCACTGGCACATGCTGGAGATCCTGGGTCCTGAGGAGACTGCTGAGGACACGGCTTCAGCGGCTGCGGAGGAGGGGGCGGGGGCTGCTGTGCCGGGCACAGGTGAGCCAGGGAGGGGACGAGGACGCGGGGTCTGAACAGAGGAGGAGCAGGTGGCATGCAGCCCTCTCAGGACCAGGAGCTGCCCCAGACGTTCAGAAACCCATTCAGTCCCCCGGCAGAGGCTGAGGCCCCCGGTGCCTGTCTCCCCAGCACTCCCCTCCTGGGACTGGAAGCCAGTGGACGGGCTCTCCTCTTTGCCATACCTCCAGCCCGAGCCTCAGAAGAATGAGAAACTGGGCTACCTGACCCAGGCTGAGTGGTGGGAGCTGCTCTTCTTCATCAGGAAGTTGGACATATGTGAGCAGCAGTCAATTTACCAGAGTCTTCGGGAGAACCTGGATGAGGTATTACAGACGGGAGATGCCTGGGAGGGGGTTTGTGGTGGGGTTAGACTTGGGATTCTCTAAGGTAGTTCCTGGAGTAACAGGCAAATTTGGCCTTGGAGTACGGAATGAAGCAGGGCGAAGACTAATAGAGTATTGCCAAGAAAATGCACTGGTCATAGCAAACACCCTCTTCCAACAACACAAGAGAAGACTCTACACATGGACATCACCACATGGTCAACACAGAAATCAGATTGATTATATTCTTTGCAGCCAAAAATGGAGAAGCTCTATACAGTCAACAAAAACAAGACCAGGAGCTGACTGTGGTTCAGATCATGAACTCCTTATTGCCAAATTCAGACTTAAATTGAAGAAAGTAGGGAAAACCACTAGACCATTCAGGTATGACCTAAATCAAATTCCTTATGATTATACACTGGAAGTGAGAAATAGATTTAAGGGACTAGATCTGATAGAGTGCCTGATGAACTATGGAATGAGGTTCATGACATTGTACAGGAGACAGGGATCAAGACCATCACCATGGAAAAGAAATGCAAAAAAGCAAAATGGCTGTCTGGGGAGGTCTTACAAATAGCTGTGAAAAGAAGAGAAGCGAAAAGCAAAGGAGAAAAGGAAAGATATAAGCATCTGAAGGCAGAGTTCCAAAGAACAGCAAGAAGAGATAAGAAAGCCTTCCTCAGCGATCAATGCAAAGAAATAGAGAAAAACAACAGAATGGGAAAGACTAGAGATCTCTTCAAGAAAATTAGAGATACCAAGGTGACATTTCATGCAAAGATGGGCTCGATAAAGGACAGAAATGGTATGGACCTGACAGAAGCAGAAGATATCAAGAAAAGGTGGCAAGAATACACAGAAGAACTGTACAAAAAAGATCTTCACGACCCAGATAATCACGATGGTGTGATCACTGACCTAGAGCCAGACATCCTAGAATGTGAAGTCAAGTGGGCCTTAGGAAGCATCACTATGAACAAAGCTAGTGGAGGTGATGGAATTCCAGTTGAGCTACTTCAAATCCTGAAAGATGATGCTGTGAAAGTGCTGCACTCAATATGCCAGCAAATTTGGAAAACTCAGCAGTGGCCACAGGACTGGAAGAGGTCAGTTTTCATTCCAATCCCAAAGAAAGGCAATGCCAAAGAATGCTCAAACTACTGCACAATTGCACTCATCTCACACGCTAGTAAAGTAATGCTCAAAATTCTCCAAGCCAGGCTTCAGCAATATGTGAACCATGAACTTCCTGATGTTCAAGCTGGTTTTAGAAAAGGCAGAGGAACCAGAGACCAAATTGCCAACATCTGCTGGATCATGGAAAAAGCAAGAGAGTTCCGGAAAAACATCTATTTCTGCTTTATTGACTATGCCAAAGCCTTTGACTGTGTGTATCACAATCAACTGTTGAAAATTCTGAAAGAGATGGGACTACCAGACCACCTGACCTGCCTCTTGAGAAACCTGTATGCAGGTCAGGAAGCAACAGTTAGAACTGGACATGGAACAACAGACTGGTTCCAAATAGGAAAAGGAGTCTGTCAAGGCTGTATATTGTCACCCTGCTTATTTAACTTATATGCAGAGTACATCATGAGAAACACTGGGCTGGAAGAAGCACAAGCTGGAATCAAGATTGCCGGGAGAAATATCAATAACCTCAGATATGCAGATGACACCACCCTTATGGCAGAAAGTGAAGAGGAACTAAAAAGCCTCTTGATGAAGGTGAAAGAGAGTGAAAAAGTTGGCTTAAAGCTCAACATTCAGAAAACGAAGATCATGGCATCTAGTCCCATCACTTCATGGCAAATAGATGGGGAAACAGTGGAAACAGTGTCAGACTTTATTTTTTGGGGCTCCAAAATCACTGCAGATGGTGTCTGCAGCCATGAAATTAAAAGACGCTTACTCCTTGGAAGAAAAGTTATGACCAACCTAGATAGCATATTGAAAAGCAGAGACATGACTTTGCCAACAAAGGTCCGTCTAGTCAAGGCTATGGTTTTTCCTGTGGTCATGTATGGATGTGAGAGTTGGACTGTGAAGAAGGCTGAGCACCAAAGAATTGATGCTTTTGAACTGTGGTGTTGGAGAAGACTCTTGAGAGTCCCTTGGACTGCAAGGAGATCCAACCAGTCCATTCTGAAGGAGATCAGCCCTGGGATTTCTTTGGAAGCAATGATGCTAAAGCTAAAACTCCAATACTTTGGCCACCTCATGCGAAGAGTTGACTCATTGGAAAAGACTCTGATGCTGGGAGGGATTGAGGGCAGGAGGAGTAGGGGACGACAGAGGATGAGATGGCTGGATGGCATCACTGACTCGATGGACGTGAGTCTGAGTGAGCTCCAGGAGTTGGTGATGGACAGGGAGACCTGGCGTGCTGCGATTCATGGGGTTGCAAAGAGTCGGACTCGACTGAGCGACTGAACTGAACTGAAGGTAGTTCACCCTGTGGGACTGCCTAGGGGAGGGTGGAGTGAGGTTAGAGAGCTTAGAGGTTAGAGAGCCAAGGAATCCTTCCCTGGGGATAAGGCAGAGGCTGGGAGGGTCTAGGAGGCAGGCAGTGTTTAAGGCCCCAGTGGGAGGTGGCCCACCTCCTGTTACTGTCCCCAGGCCCTTGGTGTCTGCTCCTTCCTGAAGTACATGCCTTTCTGTTGGCAGAGCCTAGGTGAGAAGGCCCTGGGTGAAATCTCTGTGCCCGTGGCCATGGCAGAGAGTCTGCTGCAGGTTCTCAGGAATCGGTTTGAGGGCAGCACCCTCAGCGACCTGCTCAACTCCCAGATCTACACCAAGTACGGGCTGCAGCCCGACGCTCTGAGTGGCTCGTCGTCCTCACAAAATCACTCCAGTACCCCGGATCCTGAAGAGGAGTCAAAGTCAGAGGCCACCTTCTCAGAGGAGGAGACCGAGTCCCCCAAAGTGAAGGCTGAGCCCCTCAAGGCAGAGGCAGAGCCGGTCAAGGGAAAAACCGAGCTGCCCATGGCACAGAGCGATTCGCAGCTGTTCAACCAGCTTCTGGTGACTGAGGGGATGGCTCTCCCTCCTGGGATGAAGGAGGCAGCCAGTGGTGAGTCAGGTGCTGGGAGGGGAGGGCAGAGAGGTGGGAGCAAGTCCTGGGTGCCCCCCAGAGAAGTGGGTTGTCAGCGGGGAGGGCGCGCCGTGGAGCAAGATCACTTCTGCGTGAGAAAGTGCACTGGAAGCGTGCATCCATTTTCCTTCCTTGGACCTTGATTACATACAGCCTGTCACTGCTGCCTTCCTTCAGCGTCCCTGGAAAAGGAGGGTCTGTCTTCTAGAATAAAGTCATCTTCATTGCCTGATTATTAAATCCCTCACACAGAGTTGGGAACATTCTGGGTGCAAGCTACAGTAGTGAATAGGGTGTTTAAACGTCAGTAGGATAATTGGGCTTGACCGTTAGAGAGTTCCAAGGTGAAGATGCTGCAGTTTTATTTTTTTTTAAGCCACCGCCTTTCCCTCACGACTTTCAGAAATGATTAGAGCCTTGCGGGGTCCTGGGCCACGCAGCTCCCTGGACCAGTACGTGGCAGCAGTCGTGGCCACTGTGCAGATCTCCAGCTTGGACACCAGTCTGCAGCTCTCAGCACTCTGCGCTCTCTCCCAGGCCGTGGAGGAGGTCACGGAGCAAGACCACCCTCTGGTCCGTCCCGACAGATTCCTGAGGTTAGAACCCTGGGGAGGGAAGTGGAGTTTACGGATTAAGCTGTCAGTTGGGGGAGGATAGTGGTAGGGAGGGAAGGAGCTAGGAGATCAAGAGTTAGAAAGGCTGGGGGAAAGAAGGGCCAGCTTGAGGCGTAACTGAGCAGGAAGGTGGACTCTGTGATGGTTAATATTCTTGGAGCGCTTGTTCTGTGCCAGGCCCTTGTGCTTAAAGTTTTATAAGCATTCTCTCTTTAAATCCTCCCATCTCCAGAGGGAAACCTGATGCTATTCTTATCCACTGTGTGGGTCAGGGACTGAGGCTTAGAGAATTTAAGTAACTCGCCCAGTATGACAGATAATAGAATCAGGATTCAAATCAAGGTCCTTTTGGCTTTTGAGTATTTTTTTTCTCCCTCTCTACTTTTTTCCTATTAAATTAAAAAATAATTAATGAATTCATTTGGCCACATCAGCTCTTAGTTGCGTCACGCAGGGTCTTTCACGTGCAGTGCATGGATTCTTTCGTTGTGGTACACAGGCTCAGTAGTTGTGGTTTGCAGGCTTAAAGCCCCTTGGCATGTGGGATCTTAGTTCTCTGACCAGGGATCGAACCCACGTCCCCTGCATTGCAAGGCAAATTCTTAATCACTGGACCACCAGGGAAGTCCTCTAAAATTTTTAAAAAATACTTCTTAGTTACAAATAGTACACCATTGCATTCTTATTTTAAAAGATCCAGAGAATGAAAAGTCAAAGTCTCATTTTACTTCTGTTGCCACACATCCAAGCACGTATCCTTCAGACCTTCTAGAGGCTTATATTTGTTAGTGCGTTTTCTGCATTTGAGTTTTAGTATATGTGATCACACTCTGTTTCTGCAGCTTTCTGCCTACATGCAGTGTGTCTGCATACAGTATGTCTGTCCGCGTGGTGTTGCCTCGTTCTCACTGCCGCCTTGGACTCTGCAATATGATTATACCCAAAATCAAATGTAGCCTTACTTTGTAAAATTTTACTGTCTTGAAGCATATAGTTGATTTACAATGTTATGTGAATTTCTGCCTATAGCATAGTGACTCGTTTGTATATTCTTTTTCATATTCTTTTCCATTATCTTTTATTAGAGGATATGAATATGGTTCCCTGTGCTATACAGTAGGACTTTGTTGTTTATCCAGCCTATATATAATAGCTCGCAGCTGCTACTCCCAAACTCCCTGTCCATCCCTCTCCCACCCTCCTCCCCCATTTGGCAACTACAAGTCTGTTCTCTCACATACAGTGTTCTAAGGGATCTATTTTTCTTCACACCTGCCAGCACTGGCTATTATCATTTTCAAAAATCTATCAGATTGCCAAAATTTTAAAGTGATCGGTATCTTTTTGTCTTTAATTTCTTGAGAAGTTAGGCATATTTGCATGCGCTTCTTGTATTCTGCTATAAATATTCTTATCCTTTGCCCATTTTCTTACTGGGTCTTTGTCTTTTTTTTATTGATTTGAAGACATTCTGGATATTAATTCATTATTGCTGTTCCAAATATTGTCTCTTCTATAATCATATTTATTTTATTTTCTGAATATAAAATAATATATATGATCCCTATAAGAAAATGAAAGTTATGAGAATAACGATCATCTGAAAGGCCTCTATGCAGAGATAGTCACTGTTGACATTTTAGTAAACATCCTTACATATTTCTTTGTTTATTCATGTGCATCACCTCTGTATATTAACTTGTTTACAGTAAATCAGGGTCCAGAGAGGGGGATGTATATTTGAAATACGTTTGGTTCACATTGTAGTCATCGTAAGGCCCATGAGAGAAGACAGAAAGCAGCTCTATACGGGGAGGGATCATTAGTGCTCTGGCTGCTGGTCCCCGTCGGAACTTGGTGGAGTTATGGCTCTGTGGGCCCCAGGATCCCTGCACCTCCAGGCCTTGAAACCCCAGAACAAACCCTGTTGTCCAACACAAAAGGCAGGAATAAACACAGAACCTTTTCAGTGCTTTTATTTGCGTTATTTCTCAGGATTTGTCTTTTTGTCCTCCATTCCTTCCTAGTTCCCAGACCAACTTCACCATCTCTGCCCAGGGGAGAAAAATGTTAGTCCAGCTTTTTTCCTCTTGAGACGCTCACTGTAACCCAGGAATTCTGCAGGCACTGCTTCCTTCCCTTCAAATCTGTGTTTTCACCTGACCCTTTCTGTAGCTTAAGTGCTCAGGGTCTTAAATTGGTGGCTAGTATCTTTTATTATGTTGAACTTTTAGATTTTCATGCAGCTATCTTTCTTAACATTTTTTTAATGGTTCCTAGGTTTGAAGAGGGTCTATTGCATTCTGGGACTGTAAAAATATTTCCTATACTTCCTAAAAATATCTGTGACTTTACTTTTCACATATATTTTAAAATCTGTTTGCAGTCTATTTTTGCAAGTGGAGTGAAGCAGAGCTCCAGCCTTCCTTTTTGCAGATGGATAGCCACATGTCTCTGCCTCACGTTTTGCATGGTCCTTGCAGTCCCACCTGTCTGAGATGCTGCCCTTATCGCTCTTCTAATCTGTTCATCTGTTTGGCTACCCCGTATTTCCAGAGTTTTAATTATTATAAGTTTTTATTTTGATAAGTAGTAGGCAAGTCTACAGTTATTTCTTTCCAACCAGTCCTTGACTATTCTTGCCTATTTTATTTTCTCTTTCTGTGCCTAAATCTGTCGGGGTTTTTTCCCCTCTTGATTTTAGTTATATTTTACATCAGGATTCATCATCTGGTGTGCAACAATAATGACATAGATTATTCATAATAGAAACAAAAATATTTCAGTACAAAGTCTTTGTTAGCATAAGCCTGAGGGCAAGAGTATCCTGCAGGCTACCATACTCTTATGCACTTGTCGGCTTGTCATTTTTTTTTTTTTAAAGATCTTTTGTAGAGCAGTTGAAACAGTTTTCTCTTGGTAAGGGCATTTCATTTATTTATTTTGGCTGTGCTGGGTCTTAGTTGCTGTGCAGACTTTTGTCTGCGGCCAGCAGGTGCTCCTCTCCACTTGTGCATGGGATTCTCATTGCAGTGGCTTCTCTTTGTGGAGCACAAGTTTTGGGCTGCACGGGCTTCAGCAGGGAACATGGGTTCAGTAGTTGTGACTCATGGGCTTAGTTGCTCCATGAGCTGTGGGATCTTCCCAGATCAGGGATCGAACCCGTGTCTCCTGCTGTTGGCAGGTGGATTCTTTACCACTGAGCCACCAGGGAAGCCCTGCCCTTTAAAAAAAAAATAATAATACCTTTTGGGCCTTTTGATTTAACATTGTGGTGAATTTATAGACTCATTTGAAAAGATGAGCCAGAGCTCATCACCCTTTTGCTATATTGCCTGCTCGATGAGGAGAAGAGCCTGAGAGAGACAGACTGCAGAGGAGCGGGCAGCAGGAGGGAGAGGTCGGGGGATGGACTGGATCTTCGTGGACAGGCTGGGACGGGCAGTCAGGTGAGACTCTTGGGATGGGAAACCCCGACGTCTCTCCTCTCTCAGGGAGAAGCTGGTGAAGACGCTGGTGGAGCTGCTGACCAACCAGGTGGGAGAGAAGATGGTGGTGGTGCTGGCTCTGCGGCTTCTTTACCTGCTCATGACCAAGCACGAGTGGCGCCCGCTCTTTGCCAGGGAAGGCGGCATCTACGCCGTGCTGGTCTGCATGCAAGAATACAAGACCTCCGTCCTGGTGCAGCAGGCGGGGCTGGCAGTGAGTGGCCCGGGCCCGGCGGTAGAGTGAGGGCCAGGGCGGGCGGCTCAGGGGTGGGCTCTGCTGGCCTTGAGGAGGTTCTGTGGTCATTCAGACAAGGAGGAGACACTGGGATGGAGGAGATCCAGCGGGGGAGTCCAGGAGACAAAATGCCTCTGGAAGCAGGGAGAAAGGTGTTTCTGAGAATGATTCCCAGGTTTAAAGTGAGCAGCAGGGGTGGTTGGAGTGGGGAACTCTGAAAGAGGAAGAGGTGTACAGAGAAAGCCAGGTTGGATTTTTAGGTATGTTGACTTTTCCAGGGCTTTTTATTAACAACCTAGTGTCTGATTAAAGGCAAAATTTTTAGATGTGACAGAGTAATTTTTAGCCATTTTATCTGAGTGGTCTCAGAACACAGAAAATACCTCCTCACCAGATGTGGGTAAAGCCAAGCCAACATTGCATTGCAGCCTTGCCAACCCCAGGCCCAGGGAGTGGGGAGAGGAGGCCCTCGTTCGGGGAGGAAGAGTTGGCTTCCTGAGTGCTGCAGACAGAGGGTCAGGCTGGTGGGGAGGTCTGGGCAGTGTGTGCTCCGTTTAACCTGAGGCTCCCTGAGGGGACAGGCAGGCCATGTCCAGAGCAGTTCTGAGCGTGGATGCCGGCAGTCCTGTGAACTGGAGCGTGGGTGCTCTTGAGGCGGTCTTTGCCTGGGGGAGGCCGACAGGCCCTTCCTTTACGGGGTCAGCCTGCTGCTGCTTCTCCCCAGAGCAGCCAAGCATTCCTAGTCCAGGCCAGGCCAGTCTGTTCAAAGAATTTCCTGATCCTTTCAAAGTGCATGACCAAATGCTTCTAAACTCAAACTCTTGCCCTATAACAGAATTGTATCATTTTGTTTATAACTTAAGGTGTCCAGAATTCAGCTTGGAGTGGGGAGGGTAATGTAGCCAAAGGGAGAAAACCTCATTGTGAGGTGGCATTTGCTTGATGGGTCCAGCCCTCACCAGGGGATCGTCCTGAGGAGTAAGTTCTGTCCTCCATCCTGACGAGGTTTCCTCTCCAGAATCAGCCCTTTCACCAGCCAAGACCTTCTCCACTCCGATGGTTTAGTGTTCATCCTAATTTCAGTTTCTCTGAGAACCAGCCAACATGTCTGCACATTCCAAGTATTTTTTCCTATAATTCCAGCCTCACTTTGCCTGTGAGGCAACCCAAGTAGCCTCATCCAGGCAGGCTGGATACTGGCTTTGGCGGCCCGGGGACGGGGGTGGGAGTGTTGGCATCCCCATGGTAGCAGCAGCAGGGCAGAGGCCACAGTTGTGTGGGGTGGGGTGGGGTGCAGAGTTTGAGGAGAAGGGCGACTCAGAGCTTCCGTGGTTGGGATCAGGCATTAGAGGAACTCCAGAGAGGTAGGACGACCGGGAGGACAAGAAGTTACAGAACTCAAGGGAGAGGTTTTTTAAAGGGAGGAGCGGCTAAGTGAGATGGAAGACGGCTTCAAGCAAAGTCTTGAATATACATTGAGGCTGTGAAAGGGCTCCGTCCGGAGGGGACACTGCACACGGGTGGCCACCCACCCCTGCACTCATCGAATCTCGGTCCTGGCAGAGAGAAGCTGCAGGCTCATGTTACCCCAGAACCTTGGGTTTTCTGGTTGGCTTTCTTTTCTTTTCTTCCTTTTTTTTTTTAAGCCTTTGATGTCCCATCACTGCCTCTTAAATTTCTATTTGCAAACAGCTCAGTTGCCCCAGAGTTTGAGGTCTAGAATGCAGTCCGGCTCTCTCTCCTGTTCTGCACGGAGGCCGTGCCCACTCCTGACTCTGTCACCACACCCCCTACACAGGCGCTGAAGATGCTGGCCATTGCCAGCTCCTCAGAGATCCCCACATCTGTCATCAGCCAAGATTCCGTCCATCCTTTGTTTGACGCCCAGATGACCAGGGAGATCTTTGCCAGCATTGACTCAGCCACCCGCCCGGACTCCGAGAGCCTGCTCCTCACTCTCCCTGCTGCTGTGATCCTGATGCTGAACACAGAGGGGTCAGGACCTCCCTTCCCGAATGCCAGACTCCTGTTAAGCCCCACGCCCTGCCGCTCCCCTGCCCCGGGCTCTTGTGCTTCGCAGAAGCTCCCTTCCCACTGTCGTCTCTGGATGAAATGTCCTGCTTGGGGTGGCTAGAAGAGAGGCTAAGTGGTTGAGGGTGGGGAGGTTCCAGAGATCAGAGACCCCTGTCCTTTCCTGGGGTTGGGAGGAGTGACCTGAGGTCAGGAGGCCAGGTGTCTGGCCTCAGAGGGACCCCTGGAACCCCTCTGTCCCCAGCTTCAGGGCTCCTCCCTCTGTGCCACCTCCCTGCTTCCATCACATTCATTCTCTTTCAATTTCTTCCGGGAACACCTCCCTCCTCCCAGGTGCTCCTCCGCGGTGAGAAACGGCCTCCTCCTGCTCAACCTGCTTTTATGCAATCACCACACGCTGGGAGACCAGATCATCACCCGCGAGCTGAGAGACACCTTGTTTAGACACTCGGGCATAGCACCGGGGACAGAACCCATGCCTACCACCCGGACCATCCTCATGATGCTTCTGAATCGCTACTCGAAGCCGCCGGGCAGCCCCGAGCACTCAGGTACCGTCGTGGAGGGAGTGGGTGTGCTGAGGAGCTGGTCCCCACCGCGGCCGGAGGGCTCAGGTTTACATCCTACTTCCTTGGTAGAAAGACACGATGACCCTTCAGGGAATGAATGAGGGCTTTCGTGCTCAGGTTAGGTCTCAAGTAGGACTTCCTGACCAGGAGGAGGAGAGGGGACGTTTAGGATAGGTGCAGGGAGATTGGTCTTCTTTGTATAAACATGAAAGGGCTCCCATCTGTCTGAGCTGAGTGCAGTCCACTCTTCCTGGTCACTGCAGGGTCGGTTGAAATGACTTCTATAGAGGCCTTCTGTAGAGGAATTGTAACTTATGGTACAGAAGTTTGTGACATAGAATGTGAAATATCGATACCGTAGTGCAGAAAGTCTCTGTATTCAACGCACAAGTGAAACCTAGACGTTTGGGGGCAAATCGAAATAGGCCCTGTGTCTTTTAGTCTGTACTTCTGAAGCCACCGAGCTTGGTAGTATAGGGGACCTGCCTATAATAGGTAGTATTTGTTGGCTTGTATAGTAGCACAGCTCACATGTAGTAATCAAAGAGAGAAGTGGGACCGTATGAATTAAAACTGTGCTGTTTAACTTGATAGCATTTGCCATACCAATTTTTTTTTTTTTTTTCCGGATATAGCCAGATATATATTTAGTCCACCAACTCAATGGACGTGAGTTTGAGCAAACTCTGGGCGTTGGTGAAGGACAGGGAAGCCTGGCAGACTGCAGTCCATGGGGTCACAAAGAGTATGATGTGACTTAGTGATTGAACAACAACAAACTTAGATATTTGGGGCCAGAAAAAGAAGTCCGCCACTGTCGAGTAGAAACAGTAGATGTCCTCACAACGGGGCAGGGGGGCAGTTTGGGGGTGGTTTTCTGCATCTGTGCATCTCAGTCTGACCAGCTTGTGTGACTCTCCTTCATACCCATTTTTTTCCCTCCATGTGTCTGGGCAGCAGCGCCAGAGACCCCCAGCACCCAGGGCCAGGAGGGGTCCCCTGAGCTGCTGATCCGATCCCTGGTGGGGGGCCCGTCTGCGGAACTCCTCCTGGACTTGGAGCGCGTGCTATGCCGAGAGGGTGGCCCGGGGGGCGCCGTGAGGCCCCTCCTCAAGCGCCTCCAGCAGGAGAGCCAGCCCTTCCTCCTGTTCCTGTGGACTCTGGACGCCCCCGGGCCCAATAAAACCCTGCTGCTGACGGCGCTGAGGTGAGAGGCTGGGGGGGCGGTGGGCACCTGTTTGTCGGGGGCAAGGGCAGCTGGCCGACTGCAGGGGCTTCACTTGTTGCCACCCCTCGCCAGGGTCATGACCCAGCTGCTGGATCACACTGAGGCCATGGTCCTCCCCTGGCACGAGGTCTTGGAGCCCTGCCTCAACTGTCTGAATGGCCCCGGCAGTGACTCTGAGGTACCCGAGCCCTGGCCAGTGTGGGCAGGGCAAGGCAGCCCCGGGGCACCAGCTGCTTGGTGAGGCCCGGGGGGCCCACGGCACAGCCAGCCTGGACGGGCTGGGACACTGGGAGGGAGTGGAGGAAGGAGGCCAGTGTCATCTGAGGGTCCCCAGAACCGAGGCCTTCTCGCTGCGCCTGAATTTTAGATTCTGGGTTTGGGAGAAGTCCACATTCCCCAGTCCATGCAGTCCCTGCTCTCCGCCTTTGGGGATGGGGGGTGTGCCCTGTGGGGCAAGGCTCAGGCACCAGCTGGTCCTGGCCGGAGGAAGCCTGGGGAGCTGTCCCCAAGCTCTGCCCCTCACCCCCGGGTCCTCCCCCCAGCATTCTGTGCCAGCCTATCTTTGGTAGTCTGCTCTCAAGTTCTCCAAAATCTCAGCCACCGCACCCCCACATCTAAGGCCACCCCTCAGCCTGCCCTTTGCGTCCCTGTGTTAATCTTGGCATCTCTGGGCCAGATCGTTCAGGAGCTACTGTGCTTCCTGTATCGCCTGGCCTCCACGCACAAGGACTACGCAGTGGTGCTCTGCTGCCTGGGAGCCAAAGACGCCCTCACCAAGGTCCTGGAGAAGCACTCGGCTCAGCTGCTGCTGGCCTGTGAGCTGCGGGACCTGGTGACAGAATGTGAGAAGCACGCCCAGCTCTACAGTAACCTTACCTCCAGCATCCTGGCGGGCTGCATTCAGGTGAGCAGCACGCAGGTCCAGGCTGAGGGAGGTGGGAGGCGGGGGAGGGGCCTCACGCTGTCCCTCTTTGGCACGAGTGGTGGCGGATCTAGGCCCTTGTTGCCCAGCCCTTGCCCCGCGTGGTTCTGTTCTGCCAGGATTCTGGAGAAAGGGGCTGAGCGCTCTGTCGCCTCTTGACTCTTTCTCCACGTGTATCTCCGTGTCCCTGCTGCAGGGACCCTTTCTCTCCCCACACCCTTTCTCTCCATGTCCCGGCTGCAGATGGTGCTGGGCCAGATTGAAGACCACAGACGAACCCACCGCCCCATCAACATCCCCTTCTTCGACGTGTTCCTCAGGCATCTCTGCCAGGGTTCGTGCCCCCCCATCTGCTTCCTCCTGCGGCCACCCCAGCCTCTGCCTCCCCCTCCCTTCCTGCTCCCTCGTCCCCTTCCTGTCTTCTCTCTCAACTAACCAGGCTTCCCGTGGGCCCACAGGCTCCAGCGTGGAGGTGAAGGAGGACAAATGCTGGGAGAAGCTGGAGGTGTCTTCCAACTCGCACCGGGCCAGCAAGCTGACGGACCGCAACCCCAAGACCTACTGGGAGTCCAACGGCAGCACCGGCTCCCACTTCATCACCCTCCACATGCACCGCGGTGTTCTTGTGAGGTGTGAGCACACCCGTGTCCACGCACACGAATGTTCTGATACGCCCCAGTATACGTCCTCAAAGAATTAACTACATACACTCAACCCCGACTTAGACGCCCTGTGCCTGAGGGACCTTACACCCATTTTGTGAAATGAACAGATACACGTGTCGGCCTGATCTCCCTGAGCACAGGGTAGACCTCCCCTCTCTCCCCGAGCCTGCTCCCTCCACCAGACACACGTCACCACCCTGTTCTTTGATGGAGGTAGAGCAGCAGCTTACCCACTCCCCGTGTGGGCATCCGTTTGTTGTGTGCTCTGTGCCAGGTACCCTGCGAGGGCCTGGAGCCCCACCAACAGTGAGATAAGGGGCCTGTCTGCAGGGATCCGACAGTCTTACTGGGGAGCCAGGCTGGAAAATCAGCAAGAGAGAGTAAGAAAAAAGTGATAGTTGACAGGTGCACTGGATCCTGATGCCAGCTGAGATCTCAGAGGAGGCTGCAGACAGAGGGGCTGAATGGGTTAAGTTGGTGGTAGAAATTGACTGGGTAGAGAGAGGCCAACAGATACAGGGACAGCATCTGTGCAGAATGGAAGCAAGAAGCAATGATGTACTGGGGGGACTTGAAGTAATTGTGCTTGGCTGGGATGAAGGGTCTGTGTAGTGAAGTAGCAGGAGAGGAAGCTGGAAAAGGAGGCAGAATCAGTTGAGTTTTATTCTGAAATTTGAGGAGCCACTGAAGGATTTTAAGAGGGGAAAAGACAAAAGTAGGTTTTTTTTATTTAGAGAGCTCTGGCAGTTATGTGAATTTGGCTGGCAGGCCAGGACAGAGTTGGAAGGTTTACTGAGTGATGATCGTTGAGTGAGGCGGCGGGAACGGGAATAGACGGTGAGGAGGCGGTGGAAGAGGAGAGCTTGAGAGGTGGTCTGCGGTACCTGCCGCTGGCTGGATGAGGGGGACCACGAGGGAGACGTCACGTGTCCTAGCTGGATATCTGGATGGGTGCCCATTCTTTGCCAAGAGAGAAGTGGGAAGAGGAGCAGGTTTCTGCAGACAGATGACCGATCCGTGTGGGCACATGGACCTGGAGGTGCCTGTGGGCACAGCATGGACCTGTCAGATACGCGGCATGCAAGCTCAGAAGAGCGGTCTAGGGTAGAGACGTGAATTTGGAGTCCTTCAGGTGTTAACTTTCAGCTTAAACCATGGGTTTAAGTGAAATCGCTTTGGGGGAAGGTTAAGGGAAGAGCAGGGAGCCTGGGGAAGACCAACGCTTAAGCAGAGGACAGGATTCTGAAGAGGATGTGGTGGGCAGAAGTCGTTTTGCACCAAGATCAGGGCCCTTGGTTCTGACTGAGTCCTTTCTCCTCTCCCAGGCAGCTGACTCTTCTGGTGGCCAGTGAGGACTCGAGTTACATGCCAGCCCGGGTGGTGGTGTTTGGGGGTGACAGCGCCAGCTGCATCAACACGGAGCTCAATACGGTGGGGACCCCGTGCCTGGGCTCCCCCTTACTCTCCATCCTTCTGTTGGTCCCAGGGGCCTTAGCGGGTGGACCCAGTGCCTGTGGAGCTCCCACATCCCTTCCTCCCGGGCAGGCACTGCTTTGTAAGCTTCGAGAGTGGAATCAGGGCTGTGGAGGTGCATAGATCCACAGGCGTGGGATGGGAGAGGTGAGGGGCGCACACCGTCACAAACTCGGCTGCTGTCAGCAGTCTTCCAGCTCTACTCCTGTCTCTACCTCTTCTCCCCGCCCCGCCAGGTGAATGTGATGCCCTCCGCCAGCCGGGTGGTCCTCCTGGAGAACCTGAGCCGCGTCTGGCCCATCATCCAGATCCGCATAAAGCGTTGCCAGCAGGTGGGGTGGGGGACTGGGGGGCACAGGGTCCAGGAGGAAGCAAAGGATCTCCCTAGCGGCTGGTTCTCCAGTGTTCGGGGGCCAGGCTTAGGTCAAGGGTCCTCTGTCTGCTTGCCCTGTATGGCCCAGGAGCCTGCTGAGTTCCAGAGAGGCGGGAGTGCCTCCAGGGAGCCGAGGGGGTGAGAACTGTGCCCCTTGCAGGGCGGCATTGACACCCGGGTCCGGGGTGTGGAGGTCCTTGGCCCCAAGCCCACTTTCTGGCCGCTGTTCCGAGAGCAGCTGTGTCGCCGTACCTGTCTCTTCTACACCATTCGGGCCCAAGCCTGGAGCCGGGACATTGCGGAGGACCGCAAGCGCCTCCTCCAGCTCTGTCCCAGGTAGGTGGGCAGGGTGCAGCCAAGGAGATACGGTTAGTGGGGGCAGGAGGGGAGCGGCGTTTGAAGGATCAAGCAGCAGCCGTGGGAGGGAGCCAGGGAGCCGAGCAGAGACCAGAAGTGTGTGTGGGGGGTAGGGTGAAGGACCAGCTCATCCGGGCGGGCGATTGAGAGTTGACCGCAGGTGGGTGGAGGCCTGGGGACGTCTTTAATCCTTGACCAGACAGTCTTTGTTCCAGACTGAACAGGGTTTTGCGTCACGAGCAGAATTTTGCAGATCGCTTCCTCCCTGATGAAGAGGCCGCCCAGGCGCTGGGCAAGACCTGCTGGGAGGCCCTGGTCAGCCCCCTGGTGCAGAACATCACCTGCCCGGGTAACCGCCCCCACCGCGGCCCCACTAACCTGCTCCTTGTAATCATCCCTAGGGCTGACCTGAGTCAATGCTCTTGGCTCTCTTGGTTCCTGTCTCTGTCCCCGAAGGCCTATCACCTCAGTGTCCTCCCCTCCCTGCCCCAGGGACTGCTCCCTGGGACTCTGGTGTTTGAATCCTCCCCACCCCGACCCTGTCCCCACGTCCCCAAACTCCAGCAGAAGCAGACCTTGGTGAGGGGAGGACTAGGGCCCTGCCGCCCCCAAATCCTTTCCGTGCAGTCGCTTCTCCCCTCTGCTTTCCAGGTTCTCCATTCCGTCCCCCATGGAGGCCTGTTCCTGACCTGTCTTCTTGTAGATGCGGAAGGTGTGAGCTCCCTGGGGTGGCTGCTGGATCAGTACTTGGAGCAGAGGGAGAGCTCTCGGAACCCCCGTGGTCGAGCCGCGTCCTTTGCCTCCCGTGTGCGTCGCCTCTGCCACTTGCTGGTACACGTGGAGCCTCCTCCCGGACCTTCTCCTGAGCCCTCCGCCCGGCCCCGTGAGTCCCGGCCGTGGCCGGCTGAATGAAGAAGCTGGGCGGCGGTTCTGTCTGGTTCCTCTCTTCTGAGTTTTATTCTTCCTTTCTGCTTTGCCATGGGCCTTCCCGGGGCTAAGTTCCCCGGACGCTGGGACTCACCCAGCGGCTGAGATGAGCCTGTTCCTTTGCCCTCTGTGTCCGCAGCCAGCAAGAGCAGTAAGGCTCGGGACCGGAGCCCTGGGCCTCCCCCCGCCCTTCCCAGCAGCAGCCTGAGGAACATGACGCAGTGCTGGCTGAGTGTGGTGCAGGAGCAGGTAGGCAGGGGCGCTGAGGTCCGGGCAGGGCCGAGGCTGCTGGGCGGCCCCTGGGCTGCGATTTCCCATCTCCTCAGGTCAGCACGTTCCTGGCTGCGGCCTGGAGGGCCCCGGACTTCGTGCCCCGCTACTGTAAACTCTACGAGCGCTTGCAGAGGGCAGGCTTGGAGCTCTTCGGGCCCCGGGCGGCCTTCACGCTGGCCCTGCGCAGCGGCTTCTCTGGCGCCTTGCTGCAGCAGTCTTTTCTCACCGCTGCCCACGTGAGTGCGGGGCCAGCGGCCTGCTGGGCCCCTTCTGCTCTGCCCTTTCATCTGCTTCCTCTCCCCACCCCCAAAACTCTGCTCCCTCTTCATGGTTTGCTCCCGCCCTTTCCGTTGCCCCCAGATGAGTGAGCAGTTCGCCCGGCACATTGACCAGCAGATCCAGAGTGGCCTGATGGGTGGAACCCCTGGAGTGGAAGTGCTGGGGCGGCTCCAGTGGCACCTGGAGCCCATCATGGTCCTCTCTGGCCTGGAGCTCGCCACGACTTTTGAGCACTTCTACCAGTGAGTGCGGATCTGGAGAGGCAGGGTGTGCGAGGCCTAGAGTCTGAGGGTGGGGGAGACCTGCGTCTTAGAGGGAAGGCAAGGGAGGTGCAGTGGGGAGGTGAGGTTAAGATGCAGAGATGGCCATGGCCCTGGGGAGGGGGAGGATGAGGCAGGCTGCAACAGGGGGATCTGTGTTCTGGAGCGGGAGGCCCTGCCGAGCGCCCACATTGAGGCTCGGCCTGGGCTGTGCCCGCTGCAGGCACTACATGGCGGACCGTCTCCTGAGCTTGGGCTCGAGCTGGCTGGAGGGGGCCGTGCTGGAGCAGATCGGCCTTTGTTTCCCCAACCGCCTCCCCCAGCAGATGTTGCGGAGCCTGAGCACCTCGGAGGAGCTGCAGCGCCAGTTCCACGTGTACCAGCTCCAGCAGCTGGACAAGCTGTTCTTGGAGCAGGAGAACGAGGAGGAACAGGGCCTGGAAGAAGAGGCGGTAAGGGCAAGGGAAAGAGTGGGAGAATAGGCGAGCAGGAGAGTCTGGAGCAAAGAAGGGAGCCCAAGAGCCCTTGGAATCCTTCTGTCTCTCAGGAGGAAGAGGAGGCCGAGAAGGAGCTCTTTATCGAAGATTCAAGTCCAACAGTCTCTGTACTGGTCCTGTCACCACGCTGCTGGCCGGTCTCCCCTCTCTGCTACCTGTACCATCCCAGAAAGTGCCTTCCCACAGAATTCTGTGATGCCCTTGACCGCTTCTCCAGTTTCTACAACCAGAGTGAGGAGATAGGGACAGGCAGTTGGAGATTGGGGTGAGAGTTGGGGTGGCATCTCAGAGAGGAGGAGGAGAGAGGCTCTTTGGACAGGAATGTATGGATAGGAAGCAAAGTGGTCTCTGGATAGAAGCATCGCTAGGGAAGGAAGGGTGGAGAAGTGTGGGTTAGATCTTCATTAATTTCTCTCTGATTTTCTTCACCTTTATATGAACTTGCTCTGTTTTTCCTTTGTTAACTTCAAGTTGCATGCTTATTTCATTTTTAGTCTTTTCAGACTTCTGGTTTTCAAGTGAAAGTATTTAAGGCTGTTCATTTCCTACCGACATTGCTTTAGCTGCCTTCAGTAAGTTCTTGGTTTTTGTTTTGTTTTGAAGAGTTTTTTTTTTTTTTTTTTAATTGAGGTAGAGTTAGTATTCAACGAAGTACACAAATCTTAATTATAGCTTAATGAAATTTATATCCGTATACCCTCCTGTAAGCAGCCCCCCTGCCTGATCAAGACATAGAACGTTGCCAGCACAACAGAAGGCTTCCTCCTTCATGTCCCCTTTCTAGTCAGTATCTTCTTCCAGGAGAAGTTACTATTCTCCCTTTTCATTGTAGGTTTCTGCCTCTAATTTAAACATCATACAGATGGAATCATAGAGCATGTATCCTGCAGTGTCTGATTTCTCTCACGGGACGTAATGTCTGTGGGAGTTTTTCAGGTTGCCAGTTACATCATTAACTTTGTTCTTTTGCGTTGCTGATTCACATTCCACTGCATGAATTATGGATATTTGGGACGTCACATAAATTTTTATCATGTAGTACTTGATAATTGTTTAGTTCTAAGAATTTTCTAATTTCCATTTTGTTTCTTTGATTTATTAGTTTTCTGGAAGTATATATTTTTAAGTTTCCAAACTTGTTTTTTTTTTTTGCTTAGTCATCTTTTGGTTTAGATTTTAACCTTCATTCCCTGTGGCCAAAGAAGGTGATTTCTGTGATTCTGAATCTTTGCATTGAGTGAGTCTTATTTCATGGCCTAGTAGGTGATCAGATTTTATAAGTGTTCTGTGTGTGATGAAGAAGAATGTGTACTCTTCAACCGTTGGATATAGGATTCTATTTATTCCTCTAAATTGACCTTGTTAATTGTGTTGTACAAATCTCTATCCTTACTTATTTTTGTTTGCTTGATTTATTACCTAGAGAAGTATGCTAAAACTTACCATTACAATAGTGAAGTTTTAAACTTCCAGTCACGTCAGTTTTACTTTATATATTTTTTGACTGTGTTATCAGATACAAGGTTAAAATCATTTAACAGTAGATAATAATAGATAGAACTTTATATAGCAATAATAATAGAACTTTCTGCAATGATGGAACAGTTCTTTTCTGTGCTGTCAAAAATGACAGCCATTCATGTCTATTGAGCACTTGAAATGGGACTAGTGTGACTGAGGAACTCAGTATTTAATTTTATGTACTTTAGAGTTTAATGTTAAATAGCCACATGTGGTGAGTGGCTACCACATAGAGGACTCTGTAGATTTAGAATCTTCGTGGTCAGTTAAGCCTTATTGTCATGAAATGACCATCTTTCTTTCTAGTGAAGTTTTTTCTCTTAAGGTCTGTTTTTATCTGGTGTTAATGGTATACCAGCTTTCTTTGATTGGTATCTTTCTGGTATGTCTATTTCTATCCTTTTACTGTTTTCTTTTGGCTTGATCATTATTTGAGGTCTCTCTTATTGTGGTAAAATATGACTAGCATACTTTGCCATTTTAGCCATTTTAAGTATAAGATTCAGTTGTCCTTTTACTTGAAAATTGTTTAATTTGGAAATAAATTTACAGAAAAGAAATTGTAGGAATAATATAAAGAGCACTCATAAACTCTTTTCTTTTTAAATGTATTTATCTTAGGCTGCACTGAATCTGTGTTGCCGTGCACAGGCTTTCTCTAGTTGCAGTGAGTAGGGTCTGCTCTGTAGTTTCGGTATGCAGGCTATTCATTGTGGTGGCTTTTCTCATTGTGAAGCAAAGGCTCTAGGCACGAGGGCTTCAGTAGTTGCCACGCGTGGGCTCAGTAGTTATGGCTTGTTTGCCCCATGGCATATGGAATCTTCTCAGACCGGGGATTGAACCTGTGTCCTCTGCATTGACAGGCAGATTCTCAGTCACTGGACCATCAGGGAACTCCTCATAAACGCTTCATCCAAGTTTACCTGTTGTTAACATTTTGCTCCATTTGCTTTTTTAATTTGCTCTTTGTGTACATATACATGTCTATAAATGTATATGTGTGTATACTTTTTTCATGAACCATCGTGTATATGTTGGCTCTTTGCCCCTAAATAATATACATTTCCTAAGAGTAAAATGTTCTTTTATGAAACCAGCACTCCATTTATTACTTTCAAATATTTAACAATCATATAATACTTTTAATCTAGTTTCCATATTCCAGTTTTTTCAATTACTCCATAATGTCTTTTTTTTTCAGTCCTGGAGAGGATCCGGTTCAGGAGCACCTGTTGATTTAGTTGTCGTGTCTCTAGTCTCCTTTAATCTGGAGCAGTTCCACAGGCCTTCTTTGTCTTTTATGATACTGACACAATTTTAAAGGAGATATAATCCTTTAAAATTTCCTAATTCCTCCTTTTAAGCTTATGTATTTCTGGATTCACATTGCACATTCCTGGCCAGAGTACTAAGTGATGTTATATCTTCCCAGGATAGTATACATGGAAGCACAGGATTACCATCCGCTCCTTGTTAGTAATGTTAATTTTGATAGCCTGGTCAAGAGGCAGTTTGATTTTTCCACTGTACAGTTAATATTTTTTCCCCCGCTACTATTAATAAGCAATCTGTTGGCAGTATACTTTAAAGCCTGCCAGTATTCTACTGTCATCAGAATTCCCCTAGTAGCATTTTACAATTTTTTTTAGCCACCCTTGCAGTTTGCAGGGTCTTAGTTCCCCAACCAGGGATTGAACTGGGCCCTGGCAGTGAAATCAGTGAGTCCTAACCACTGGACCTCCAGGGAATTCCCTTATTGTACTTTTAACTTTGACTTCTTTTTATATTTTAGACATGTCTTTATTTAAAATATTAATACCTAGAACCTGTTTTCTAATCTCTGTTTTTGAATGATCAATTTTTGTCTAGTTATTATAAGTAATAACATTTGACTTTTATTTTTGGTTTACTTTTCTTATAATTTTAAATTTTAGTTATTTAATATATACAGGAGTATGTAAAACATACAGTTAAAGCAAGAAAGTTCGGTAGAACACTAACAGATGTGATTCTGCCCTGGGTTTTTGTGCATTCTATTCTTTTGGATTTTTAAAAAATTCCTTTTTGTCTCTATCAGTTTTGGAAGTTATGCATTCTGTTTCTATAGTTGATTGCTCTTATATTTTTAATGTAAGTTTAACTTGTTAATGTCACCTCCCATCTCCCTGAAAAATGGAAGGACCATAGAAAATCTTAATTCCAGTCTGATCCCCATCTTGTACCTTTGTTTCTCTCCCAGCTGGTGATTATTATTATTGTTTTATTCAGTTTGGATTCACCATCATACCAGTTGCTTTAGTCACTATTCCTTTTGTACCTTGATCCTTCTTTTTGAATTCAGTTTTCCTCCTAAAGTACATTATTTAGAAGTTTCTTAATTGATGAAATATTGCTAGAAAACTTTTATCAGTTTTTATTTTAGAATGGCTTATTTTCATCTTCATTTAGAAAATCTTTTTATTGTGAGAAATTTTAACATACCAAAAAGCAGACAGAATAAACTTCAGTATATCAACATATATCAGTTCACGGCCAATTTTGCTTCATCTGTACCCCACCCACTTTCCCCACCCCTCAGATAAAGACTCCTTTTAAAAGCCAGGATTCTATAATTATCAAACTTATAGAAATTAGTAGTAGTTCCTAATCTTATCAGATATACAGTCAGTATTCATATTTCCCTAATTATCTTGAGCTTTTTAGAGTTTTTTGTGGGTTTTTTTGGCCTATTGAGGATCTGAATGAAGCCCCCTTTTGCGTTTGGTGAGTTCTGTCTCCCGTCTCCCTCAGTGTATGATCCCTGCCTCAGTTTCCCCCCCCTCTTGCAGTTGTTTGTGGAGGGCTGGCTGGTTGTCCAGAGCTGTCCACAGGCTGGATTGTGTCTACCTAGTGTCCTCTAGCACGGTCCTCTGTCGCCTCCTTTCCTGAAGACCGATATTTAGGTGTTCAGATGTAGCAGCTTATTTAGATTCTGCGTTGATTTTCTCAGGCAAGGACATGTCATAGGTGGTATCATGTACTTCCTTCAGGAGGTTGTCTTTCTGTGTGATGTTAAAGTGGATTTCAGCATCATCTGTCCAATCTATACATTATATAGAATTTCCCATCAGCTGTTCGCTAGACATTCATTCTCATTACCATTAGGGTTAGGAGCTAGTGACATTCTACTCTTGTCATCCTCTCTCCATGTGTTAGCCAGAAGGCTCTGTCTGTAGAGAGAACCTTTCTCTCATCAGCTTTTTGGTTACCTGGAAGGTCCATTTATACAGGAAAGGCTTGATTCTCTTTTCCTCTCCCTCTTTTTTAACCACTTTTTAAAATAATGTATTGGTTCTGTAGCTTCATCCAAAGATACCCATGAGGTCTTTGAAAAATAAAAGATATCATGAACTCATGGCTTTTAAAACATTTCATGTTTTTCAGTCCATCACGGGTGTGGTGTTTTTTTTGTTTTTTGTTTTTTTTTTGACATTCACATTGTCCCATCTTGGGCCAGAGAGCACCTCCCAGTCTGATTCCTTTTGGTACCTTCTCCTCGTGACAGCATCCTTGCTTTCTAGTCTGAGCAAACACCCCAGGCTCACAGCGGGTGGCAGAGACTCAGCCTAGCAGATCTCTAAAACTGTCAAGTTTCCTGGGAGCAAAGCCCAGCTGTCCTCTCTGCTGTTTCTGCTGTGGAGCTTACCGGGTACAGGGCTGGGCACGGGGTGGGCTCCCAGACCCCTGTGGCAGACACAGAAGGGCTGTGCTCGGGACGCTGGATGAGGCGTGTGTGTGTGAGTGTGTGTCTGTGTGTGTGTGAGTGCTGGGCCCTGCTCCCCACAGAGACTAGTGGAGCCTGGCGAATGCTGCACGCTCGCCTCAGCCCTGACCCCTCATTTCCCCTGTTGTCTCCACTTCTTCCCTCGACACTCTCCCAGGTCAGAACCATCCGGTCTTGGACGTGGGGCCACACCGGCGACTGCAGTGGACGTGGCTGGGCCGGGCGGAGCTGCAGTTCGGGGACCAGACGCTGCATGTGTCCACCGTGCAGATGTGGCTGCTGCTGCATTTCAATCAGACGGAGGTGCCTCAGCTCCTCGGCCTCTCTGTCTCCTCCGCTTCGTCTGTCACTGTTTTCCTCAACTCTGTCCCACCTTCTTTCCCTCCTTCTTTTCCTTTGCCTTGATCATCTGCTCCTGACTGGCCCTGTTTCTCCGGCCCAGGAGGTGTCAGTAGAGGTTTTGCTGAAGAATTCTGGCCTCAGCCCCGAGCTGCTGCTCCAGGCCCTCCTGCCCCTCACCTCAGACAGCGGCCCTTTGACCCTGCAGGAGGGCCAGGACTTCCCACCTAGGGGTAGGTTCGAGGTGGTGGGGCTGGGCTGAGCCCCTGCTCCCAGGGGTGGGCTCTCCAGGTGGGGGAGATACAGGGGATGAGAATGGAGTCCCCTTTGCCCTCACTCGTCTGTCCCTTCCCCTCTTTGGGTGCTGACTGGGAGCGGGTTCCAGGTGTGCTGCGTCTCCGGGAGCCTGGGCTCCGGCCCCGTGGGGAGGCCCTGTGGCTGCTGCCTCCCCAGACATACCTGAACGTGGAGAAGGATGAAGGCCGGACCCTGGAACAAAAGAGGAACCTCCTGAGCTGTCTTCTTGTCCGTATTCTCAAAGCCCACGGGGAGAAGGGCCTCCACATTGACCAGCTGGTTTGTCTGGTAGGCACAGGGGACCCTGATGGTTGGGGGAAGGGGAGGGAGTCATGCTTGGGGGTGGAGTGGGGGGCAGGGGGCATCACGGGGAAGGTGGGTGACATTTCCATCTGGGTTTTCTATTCCTGATGGAAAGTTAGAAGGTGGAGACCAGACATGAGTGCTGACCGTTTGCCAGGCTCTATTCTAAAGAGTTTCGATGATTAAGTCATTTAATCTACACAGAAATACAATGAGATTGGTGGTGTTGGTATTACTACTATTATTATTATCCCCATTTAACAGATAAGAAAAATGAGGCATGAGTTAGTAACTGATCCACAGTCAGGCAGTAAGTGGCAAAGTCGGAGGCTGGCTGCTCTGGGTAACCGCAGCCCACCTGTTTCCTCACCTCCCATCCAGGTTCTGGAGGCCTGGCACAAGGGTCCAAATCCTCCTGGAAGCCTGGGCCGCGCCATTGCTGGGGGTGTGGCCTGTACCAGCACAGATGTCCTCTCTTGCATTCTTCACCTCCTGGGCCAGGGCTATGTGGAACGGCGGGATGACTGGCCCCAGATCCTCACGTACGCCACCCCGGAGCCCTCAGGGCCTTGCCGGGGCCAGGCAGAGATCCCCTTCTTTGGCAGCCAGACCTCTGAGACCTCCAAGATAAGGTAGCCACCGCTAGCCCCGTGCCCCCTGCTGCAGGGCCCCCCAGGACGAATGGCACCGCAGTGACATGGGAGGGGTCATAGTGCCAAAGCCAGGCTGCCAGAACAAAAACATGTCATTTCTTTCTTTGTCTAGTGCCATTTTCCCTGTCCCTGATGAGAGATATTAGTCCTCATCCCCACTCCCAGCGTCATCACCCCCTTTGTTTCCTTCCCACGCAGGGGCCTTGCTGTCCCCAGACTCCTTATGTAGGAGTCCAAGACTCATAAACTCCTTTCTGGATGTCTTTCATTCTAAGCAGAATTGAAATACTAGGCAGACACATATTGAGTACTAACTATGCACTCTGCTTCGTGAAATATACAAATTCTTTGACTAGTTTTCAGGAAGTCTGTTCTCCAGAGGAATTTGCCATAGGATTCCGCTAGCTGGCTGGCACCCTAAAGCTCTTTACCTCAGTTGCAGTTCACCAGGAGTTGTTCTGCTTTTACGCCGGCTGTTCAGACTGTGTAAATGCGAGTTTTCTAGAGTCATCTTTCTCAAACTTCCACTCGCACACATTTTCAAATTCACTGGAGCTCCCCGTGACACTTAGGCTGCTGGTCCACAGCCCTCACATTGAGGAATGAGGCTGTAGACTTTCTCTCACTGGACACGCTGGGAAAATTAGGGGAGGGACCTGAGTGTGATCATCCCATCCACTGCAGGTCAGTCAGCACCGTGACCCCTGCCCACTAGATTCCAGTAGTGCCTCAGTCACTGACCGCCAGCCCCACCCCCACATACTGCAAACGCTCTGTGGAGGCTGTGCTCTGTCGGTGGGTGGTGATCCTCAGGCTGGTTCAGCAAGTGTGGACGGAGATGCACAAGTGAGGACTGGGGGGCCAGGGTGGGCTCCAGCCAGCGGGTTGGATAAGCAGGGCAGTGAGACTGACCACTGACCCCTGTCTCCCTCAAGCCCAGAAGCCGTGGCTGCCCTGGCTTCCCTCCAGCTGCCCGCGGGCCGCACCATGAGCCCCCAGGAGGTGGAAGGGTTGATGGAGCAGACGGTGCGGCAGGTGCAGGAGACGTTGAACCTGGAGCCCGACGTGGCACAGCACCTCCTGGCTCATTCCCACTGGGGCGCCGAGCAGCTGCTGCAGAGCTACAGCGATGACCCTGAGCCGCTGCTGCTGGCAGCCGGGCTGCGCGTGCCGCGGGCCCAGGCCGCCCCCGCACGCCCCGACCACTGCCCCGTGTGTGTCAGCCCCCTGGCGCCCGAGCGCGACCTGCCCGCCCTCTGCTGCCAGCACTTCTGCTGTAAGGTGAGGCTCTCCTCCCCCAGCACTGCAGCTCGGGAGCTCTGGTCTCCAGCCCCGGCAAGGCCACTTCCGGGCCTGGGCGATGTTGGATGAGTCTCTCAGTCCCTCTTAAGCTGGTTTTGTCATCGGTAAGTGGTGCTTTGACACTCTGCAGGGTGGTGGTTAGCATCTGGTGGTATGTGTCTTTGCTGCATATTGTAATCACTGGGAACTTTTAAAAAATCCCAGTGCTCAAAGTATGCACGAGACCAATTAAATGAGAATCTCCAGAGGTGAAACAAGAGTTCCTCAGGGGATTCTAGTGTTCAGCCAAATTTGAGAACAATAGATAATACATACACATGTACAGAATCAAAGCACTTTATAAATGAGAAGTGTTTGGAAATTGGTGATGACTATGGTTTATGTTTTCCTTATCACCACCGAAGGTTTTTTTATTCCAAAATGTCATCACTTCTTTTATCTGTACACGTTCACTTAATATAAAAATTAAAAGGAACAGTTTAAAACAAAAACAGCACAAAAGCAGAGGGAAGTACGGGAAATCAGGCTGCCGTGAAGCTGAGCAGAGAAGACTGTAGCTGGGGAGGGAGCACCCTTGGGGTGGCGAGGGGCCGAGGCAGGAAGCTGGGTGCTGAGTGCCGTCTCCCCTGCCTCACAGCTTGTAGGACCAGAGCCCACACCCATCCACTTAGCAGGATGAGCGCCCTTGTTGCCATGAATTCTAGCCGCCTCTCTCAGCAGCGCCGCCCCAGTGGTGCGTGACCTGGGCCGTGTGCGTTTGCATGCGTGTGTACTTGTACTTTTTCTCCTTCCCTTTTGCTCAGCTTCAAGTTACTCTTCTCACATAGTTGCCTCTGCCCCCTGTTCCCAGGTTCTTAATGATTCCCTTTCCGCTTCCACTTTTTTGTTCAACTAATGTTTGTCATGGACCTCCTGTGTGCACAGCGCTGGGTGCTGCGTGAGGGAGTGGGGAGACGCAGGCAGACAAGGACCCGAGCGCTAATAATAACCACAGCTAATATTTATGGGGGCCTCATTCTGGGCCACTGTGCTGTTTTACAAACATTGTCTCGTTTAATTCCTGGAATAGTTCTGTGAAGAAGGTGAGCACAGTGGTGGGACAGCGGAAGGAGAGATTTGGGAGGCGGACGGGGGCCTAGTTGAGTTGGGTTGGCAGACAGGGGCCTTTATGGGAAGCCCTGGGGGGTTTTGAGCAGAGATGCAATAAGATCTGATTTCCAGTTTTGAAAAGATCACTTGGTGTGGAGAAAAGGCTTGGGCAGAACAAGAGTGGAAGTAGGGACACTGGTTCAGAGACTTGTACAAAGAGGCAAGAGGTGCTGGCCGCTGAGCCTAGGGACGGTGAAGGGGTAGACAGATCGGGACACATGTGGGGTAGAGCTGACAGGGTTGTGGCTGAGGACAAGGGCATCAAGACAGCTCCTGGGGTTTTGACCTGAGCATCTGGCAGGAGGAGTTGGGGGAAATGTTAGGCCTGGGGTTGGGGTGCAGGGCAGATTTTTGAGGGGAAATTCCATCCGTTTTGGCCAAGTAAAGTTTGAGCTGCTTTGTTGGGCACCTGTGTGGGACTAACAGGCAGACAGTGGATTTTTCAATTTGGAAATAAGTGCAGAAGCCTGGCTGGCATCACCCAGGGGGAGAGGAGCAGGCCCAAGGCACTGAGCACGGGGCACCCCGACCCTGTAGAGACAAGAGACAGGGAGCCGGGAAATGGGACTCAGCAAAGCAGACTGAATCCGTCCCAGCAGAGGAGCCAGGGGCAGAGTGCAGGAGCCACTGACAGAGGAAACCTTGGGGCCTGGAGCAGTGGGAGACAGCTTCCCAGGGTGAGGCTTGAGTGAGTGGCCGAGGGCAGGAGGGGAGTCCAGGCGGGAGATGGCATTCCCTCTGGCTGGGCAGTGGGGACAGTGGAGGCCAAGGGTAAGCCCCAAGCAGAGACGCTCCTTGCAGGCATGGAGCAGGTTCCAAACTGAGACCTGGCCATTGTCCTGCAGGGCAGTGCTCCCACCCCACAGCTATCGGCCCGGGGGCCTGTGTGCCTGCCCTCGACCTGGGGGGTCTGAATGTGGAAAAGGATTTTGCATTCTACTTCCCAGCTTATCTGGGCTTGTTTTACTATAAGAAGGGGTTGGTTTTGTCTAGTACTTGAGTGAAAATAGTTCAGTAAAGCACTTATTTATCATGGAGAGTCCTCATGGAACTACCTGGGGACTCTCCTGGGGTTTGGATCCATCATTTGGGGAAGCTCCGGGGTAGGCAGTGTGAGGGAGAGGGTCCTTAATGGAGTCTTTTGGAGGCTCAGGTGCTCATGAGGTAGTTGGTGTCTTCTGGAGGGATGAGGGAAGGAACAATCAAGAGGGGAGGGGATGATGAGGGCTGATGTTGAGGGGGGAGGGGATGAGGGGGGCTGATGTTGGAGGGGGAGGGGATGATGAGGGCTGATGTTGGGGGAGGGGATCAGGGGGGCTGATGTTGGGGGAGGGGATCAGGGGGGCTGACGTTGAGGGGAGGGGATGATGTGAGAGCTGACGTTGGGGGGAGGGGATGATGTGAGAGCTGACGTTGGGGGGAGGGGATGATGAGGGCTGATACTGGGGTGGAGGGGATGATGAGGGCTGATGTTGAGGGGAGGGGATGATGAGGGCTGATGTTGAGGGGAGGGGATGATGAGGGCTGATGTTGAGGGGGGGATGATGAGGGCTGATGTTGGGGGGGGGATGATGAGGGCTGATGTTGAGGGGAGGGGATGATGAGGGCTGATGTTGAGGGGAGGGGATGATGAGGGCTGATGTTGAGGGGAGGGGATGATGAGGGCTGATGTTGAGGGGGGAGAGGATGATGAGGGCTGATGTTGAGGGGGAGGGGACTATGAGGGCTGATGTGGGGGGAGGGGTGATGAGGGCTAAGTGGGGGGCGGGGACGATGAGGGCTGATGTTGAGGGGCGGGGACGATGGCTTGGGTTGGGTAGGCAGTGACATGATAGCAGGAGAAGGATTTATGAGTTGTGACACCCCCGGCACTGGTGATGGGGGGTAGGGGGCTGAGCAGAATTTAGGGGTGCACTGGAGAGGGCGGGGGCATGGAGACAGGACTGAGGTAAGACGTGGAGCCAGATGAGGTCGCAGCTACAGCACAGTGGGCCCTGGCCAGCCCCCAGGCCTCCTTTCTCTCAGGCTTTCTTGCTCTCTCCAAGTCTTTCTCAGAACTTGAATCTTCTTTTTCTTGATTCTCTTTACCCATCCCTTTACACCCATCCCAACAATAATTTTAATTACCACTTTGGTCTGCACACCTCAAAGTGAACTGAAATTGTGGCCAATCAGGAAAACCCCTGGAGGCCAGAAAGGTTAGGGTCAGCGTTGAGGCTGATGCAGCAGCAGGTCTGTCTCTGGCCTTGCCAGTGTCGGGGAGGGGTCCTGCTCCTGGGCTGTCCCTGAGCGGCCACTCCCGTGTCCCTCCCAGTCTTGCTGGAATGAATATCTGACGACGCGCATTGAGCAGAACCTCGTGCTGAACTGCACCTGCCCCATTGCTGACTGCCCAGCCCAGCCCACCGGGGCCTTCATCCGTGCCATTGTCTCCTCGCCAGAGGTCATCTCCAAGGTACCCCACTCTGCCTCGTGAGGCTCCAGGGCACAGCCCCGGGGAGCGGGGGACCCGGAGGTGTGGTGTCAGAGAGCCAGGCACTCCCCTCATGGCCCCTGTGTCCCCACAGTATGAGAAGGCCCTCCTGCGTGGCTACGTGGAGAGCTGTGCCAACCTGACCTGGTGCACCAACCCCCAGGGCTGCGACCGCATCCTCTGCCGCCAGGGCCTGGGCTGCGGCACCGCCTGCTCCAAGTGCGGCTGGGCCTCCTGCTTCAGCTGTAGCTTCCCCGAGGTGGGGGCCCACCCTGGCTCTGCCCCATTGCCGGGGTCCACACCCCTCCCTGCCCCCCCATCCCAAGCACCCTGCCCTGTCCTGCTCGCACCAACCAGTCTGCAATAAGGACTCAGCTGTGCCCTCGCTGCCCCCCCCCAGGCACACTACCCTGCCAGCTGTGGCCACATGTCCCAGTGGGTGGACGACGGCGGCTACTACGACGGCATGAGCGTGGAGGCCCAGAGCAAGCATCTGACCAAGCTCATCTCCAAGCGCTGCCCCAGCTGTCAGGCTCCCATTGAGAAGAACGAGGGGTGTCTGCAGTAAGTGGGGGTACTGTGGGCGGCGGCAGGGTTGGAGGCTTGGGAGAGGGTAGGAGACCTGGCAGAAGGAAGGGGCAGACCAGAAAGCTCAAGAACCACGGGGAGGTCCTCAGCTACCTCCTCGCACCTTCCAGAGTGATTCCGGTGTTCCCCCCACTTTTAAGCCTGCATGTATGGGGGGATCTGGAAGCCAGGATGTGGTTAGTAGGGATTAGTGAAGTTAAGGAGACTTAAGAGGGCGTGGGAGGGGCCAGTGGTGTGTCCAGGCCCTGGGCATTCCTGGTGGGGCCCTGGCCAGAGGCAGGAACCCTGACCAGCTAGCCTCCTCCACAGCATGACCTGTGCCAAATGCAATCATGGATTCTGCTGGCGCTGCCTCAAGTCCTGGAAGCCAAATCACAAAGACTATTACAACTGCTCCGCCATGGTAAGGGGCTGGTGCCCAGAGGAGGCTGGCAGAGGCCCCCAGGCAGGCAGGGTGGGATGCTGCTTCCAGGCTTGGGTGCAGACAGCTCCATGTCCCAAGCAGCCGGAGAGGTGGAACAAGGCTCGGTGGAGAGAAGACTGAAGGCCCCGGGGCCTGCAGGTGCTGGGAGTTCCGTCCTGGGAGGTCTGTGCACAGAGACCTTCTGCCCCAGAGTCGGCCATCCCACACCGGGGGGTAGGTGGGGGGCTACAGAGAGGCTGTGGTGGGCTGGACGCTCCCAGGAGTACCAGGGCAGAGCAGAGCAAGGACTCTGAGCCAGGGCCTGGCTTCACTGGGTAGTCAACATGCCAGGCCTCAGCACCCTCATCTCAGTTAGGAGAAATGAAGAAATCTGGGTAGAGCAGCAGTAGGCCTCCGTGAATGGTGGCTGGTCTGAGGAGTAACCTCATCTTGTCCTGCCAATCACCCAGCAGCCCTCTTGACGTGTCTTCACTAGGTAAGCAAAGCTGCGCGCCAGGAGAAGCGCTTCCAGGACTACAACGAGAGGTGCACTTTCCATCACCAGGCCCGGGTGAGCAGGGAGGAGACAGTGGGGTGGCCAAGGAGGTTAGAGGGCTGGGCCGGATGGCCGGGCGCTCTTTTGAGGGGTGGGGCTGTGCCCGCTGGCGCTGACAGCCACCTCTCTGCACAGGACTTTGCTGTGAACTTGCGGAACCGCGTGTCTGCCATCCACGAGGTGCCTCCGCCCAAATCCTTCACTTTCCTCAGTGATGCCTGCCGGGGTCTTGAGCAGGCACGAAAGGTACTGTGGGGTGGGGTGGGCTGGGCAGAGGGTGGGCGGGAGGAGGGGGAGGGTGGGAGGCGGCCTCAGCAGGAGCCTGCCTGGGCCCGCAGGTGCTGGCCTACGCCTGCGTGTACAGCTTCTACAACCAGGACACAGAGCACATGGACGTCGTGGAGCAGCAGATCGAGGCCCTGGAGCTGCACACCAACGCCCTGCAGATCCTCCTGGGTGAGCCCCCGTCCCCTTGGCACCTACCCCCAACATACAGATGGATGGGCGACCCGGCCCCAGCCGCCCACCTTCATTCTGGCCCCTGGAGCTTCCTGTGCCTCGTAGCCATGTTACCGTCTTCAAGTTCTACCCCGCAGGTCCATGGTAGACACCCCCACCCGACCTTTGCTTTGATTACGACATGTCCCCACCTCTAGGCTGTGAGCCCTGGTAGATGTGGGGAGCGCATGGCAGGCATCTGTGGGAGGAAGGGAAGAAGGGAGGGAGCCCCGCGCCCTGCCCTCTCTGCAGAGGAGACGCTGCTGCACTGCAGAGACCTGGCCTCCTCGCTGCGCCTCCTGCGGGCCGAGCACCTCAACACTGGCCTGGAGCTGCTGCGGCGGATCCAGGAGCGGCTGCTGGCCATCCTGCAGCACTCCACCCAGGTAGCCACCCATCCAACCCAGCCTTCCTGCCCTCACTTGGCATCGCCTGTCACAGCCTCCGGTGCCCTGGGGGGATCCTGATGGAAAGGATTCGAGGGCACACGGACCCGGCCTGTATCCCACCTCCCAGCCCTGCCCCTCGGCCACCTGGCCTTTCCTACAAAATGAAGGAGGTAGTTAGCCCAGGTTAAGGGTATCTGGCCAGGTGCTTGCTCTCCAGAACTAACTTGGGGAACTTTTTCAGAAGATTCTTCCCAGATGTGGATTTAGAATCCTAGGAGTTGGGGGCCAAAGGGCAGGGATCCACCAGAGTAAGGGAGCTAAGGTTCTTTCCGGCTCCAATACACTGATGTTGAGTCTGAACTAGGAATCCCGCCCTCAGGGAGCTTACGGATTGATATGTAACTTGGGCAGAAAAGGCATGAACACACAGTGGTAAGGGTAGGTGGTGCCTCACCGCCGTATCCTGGGTCACTGAGGACTGTCATGTTACGCAGAGTCAATGGCTCGCAGAGCGGGGTGCTGGGGGGGGGGGGGGAGGGGTGCATTCCTGGCAGGGCCAGGTGGCTCTTGGCCCTCAGGGGATCCAGGTGAAGGATGGCTGGGTGCCAGGGCCGTGTCCTCTATGCTGCTCCCCACATCCTCCCGTCTCCTTGCCAGGATTTCCGGGTTGGCCTCCAGAGTCCATCCTCCGAGTCCCGGGAGGCAAAAGGACCCAACGTGCCCAGCAGTCAGTGAGTGGAGGGGCCCCCGGCACGGGGGGAGTGGGCGTGGGAGGCCCAACGTGCCCAGCAGTCAGTGAGTGGAGGGGCCCCCGGCACGGGGCGGGGGGCGCCGTGGCCCTGAGGTTGAGTGTGTGCTCTCCCAGGCTCCAGGGCTCCTTGGAACTGGAGGAGGAGGAGGAGGAAGAGGAGGACGAGGAGCCCGAGTGGCAGCAGGACGAGTTTGAGGAGGAGCTGGACAATGACAGCTTCTCCTACGATGAGGAGTCCGAGAACCTGGACCGAGAGACTTTCTTCTTCGGCGACGAGGACGACGACGAGGAGGATGAGGAGGGCTACGACTGAGGGGGCAGGACGCAGGGAGCGCTGGAGCCACCGAGCCCCGGGGTCACGGGTCAGGTGTGCAACACTGTCCCCGCACATGGTGGCAGGTGGTTACCAGTGTCTGTGGCACCGTCTTCTGTTCACTGAATAAACTTTTTTTTTCATATACTTCTCTGGAAGCAGACCAGTTTCCTCAAAGGGCCACTTCAGCTCCCCCTGCCATCACACACAGCTAATCCTTCTCCTCCTCTGCTCTTTTCTCTAGGCATCCAGACATCCATCCTCAAAGCCCACAGCAGACGGCTGTGACTTACATTGATAAAGGGAAATAAATGTCCGTGGTACTCAGTCCACAAGCCTCGGACCCAGCACAGGGACAGGAAGGAATGGTCACCCCCACCCTCCACAATCAGCTTCATCCAAACTCCTGAATGTTGCTGCAGGGAGCTTGAGCATGTTAGAAAGTCTCCTCCTCTTGGGGGCCTGTGGACCTTTAAAGGTCTCTACATCTTGAAGTTGAGCGGGGTGTTAGGATATTATTGAGAACTGGACCTTCCTCTACCCACAATGGGACATAATGTCAGAATTGATACGTGCCATGAATCAGTACTGGGGCTAAGAGCCAGGAGCCAAGTCTGGGGTCAGGAGAATTTAATAAAAACTGGGGTGAAGTCAAGCAGTTGGGTCAGGATGAGGCAGCCACCTGCTCAGGAGGATACGCCTCAAAGTACTGATTTAGCAGGGCCTCCACTTCTGCTTCCTCGTAGTCCCACACCTGGAACCTGGAGCCATCGGCTGCTCCCCGGATCATGGCTGAGAGCACTGGCAAGAAGCATGGGGGTGAAGGTGTCTCCCCCGCCACTTCCACACTCCCCCTCCTCCCCTCCCACACTGCCCGTTGCCCTTCCCTTTCTGGGGTGGGCACTGTGCTCAGAGACCCACAAGGAAGGAGAAGAGGGCAGGGACCTCAGAGAGCTGGGAAAGGAGGCCAGGGCTAGGGGGGCTCACCTCGGCCAGACTTTGGGCGAAACAGGCACAGGACTGGTTTGTGGAGGGCTACGGCCCAGCCCAGCTCATAGCCTACCCCCAGAGAGGGCTGGGTCACTTCTGCCACGACCACTGGGAAGAAAGGAGACCAAGGCTCACCCTCGGGCTTGTGAGGGACACATGACACAGTCTGGCTGCGGTGAGAAGGGAACTTAGGGAGTCCCTTGGAGGGGGGAACCAGGCAGGTCCAGGGGATCTAGGACCCCAGGGGAGTTTGCAGGCAGGACGGTGGGCCACTCACCATCTGCCTGCTGCAGCCAGGCCAGGTCCCGATCATGGATGAGCTTGTCGCCTCCAGCAGCCTCTTCCCCTGTGGTTGAGGGAAAGCTAGTCAGGGACCCACCCTGGGCTTCAGTTCCTCTCCTCTGCCCTAGACACCCCCGGGTCCACCCTGCTCAGGGGAGGGGACAGAGAGATGGCCTCCAAGGGTCCCCCAACACTAGGATTCCATGAATTAGGGAAATGGAAAAGCCTGCAAGGAAAATGCAGTCCTGTTCCGGGGAGCGGAATGTGATCAACAACAGGAGTGATACAGGTGAGGTGGAGATCAGTGATCAGAGGTGGACAGGAGGAGGAGGAATCACATCCCAGGTGGGGACAGGCAGGAGGAGCAAGAGGCTGGCCCGTGCAAGGAACCTAGGGCCCCACAGGCTCTCAGGCTTTGGTGGGAGTGAGAACCACCTGAGAACCCGATCAACTACAAAGACCCAGGTATCGATGAGCCTGGACCGCTGACTGAGCTCTCCAGGTGATTCTCATACCCAGGCGAGTTTGAGAATCCCTGCCTGAAAGCAAAGTGTAACCAGTGGGAGGTGGTGTGAAGGCAGGGGAGATCCTGGGGTCACAGGGCCAGGATCCCAGCTTTCCAGCTTGATTGAATGTCACCCACTGGGAGCATGAGGGTCACACGCCCCAGAGCAGAGCAGAGTAACTGGAGAGCTTATTAAAAATGGACTCAAAGGTTTTATCCCAGTATCTGCATTTTCAACAAGCTCCCTCAGAATACTGTTGAGCACAGGTCCTTCCCAAAGCACCAGCAACTTTGTGATGCATCTTTTTAAAGAGGATGCCACAGGGACTTGCCTGGTGACCCAGTAGTTAAGAATCCACCTGCCAAGGCAGAATACATGGATTCCATTCCTGAGCAGAGGAGATTCCACACGCCTGTCGTGGAGCAACTAAGCCTGAACGCCAGGTTTAGTTCAGGCTTCAACTACTGAACCCAGGCTGCTCACTGCAATGAGAAGCCCGTGCGCAGCAATGAAGACCCAGGGTAGTCAAAAGTTAAGATCAAGAGGTCTCTGAGAATTGCACTGGGTCCTACAGAGCCTGGCTCTGTCCCCTGGGAGGGAAAAGGGGACACACTTGAGGTTTTTATGAGAAGTGTGAGAGTTTGGGCGTTATTTCCAAAGTAGAAAACCAGCCAGGATCCGGGACTACCTCTCCGCAGGAGCAAGAGGATCAGAGGGCCTGAGAGAGACGGTGTTCGCGCGACCTGGGGTCTGTCGGGTCAAGAAGGGCTGATACCTCCAATGTCAAAGGAAAGCTCTGTGCTCGGTGGGAGAGAAGAGGCCAGTGCGGCCTCCTCCCCTCCTGCTCCTACAAAAGCCGGAAGGAGCCCAAGAAGTTCTCCACGAAAGACCCAAAGGTCAAGATAGTAACTGAATCCGGGGCGTGGGGTCCCAGGTCGGCGCACGCGGTCTGAGCCCCCCCGCAGTTCTTCTCTGGCAGAGGGGCCTGCCTGCACCCTCCCGGCCGCCCGCGCCACGAGCACCGCCTCCCTCACCGCTCTCGTCCACCTCGGCGGCCGCCACATGCTCGGTAAGCACCACCCCGAAGCGCCGGAGGCGAGACACGATGCGCACGTACAGTTCCCGATCCTCGCGTCCGCCACGGATACTCCCGCAGAAATACAGGGAGAGACGACCTGGCTCCAGGGTTCCAGCCGCCGCCGCCGCCGCCGCCATCCCGGCCCCCGCAGGCCCCGCCCGCTCCCCTTGGCCCCGCCCCTGCACGTGATCCGCCCCCGCCTCACGGGGTCTGGTTTCAAGTGAAAAGAAACACCTGTGAAATGAAACGTCAACCGTACCCACCTGTAGGAACTCAGCGCCTCCTGGACTTAACTCCCCACCTCATCCACTCCTCCCCACCTTTGCCACAGGCAACTCCATTCTTCCAGCTCCTCAGGTCCCAAACCTTGGAGTCATTTTGACTCTTCTCTTTCCATCAAACCCTACGTGCAATCCGCGGCAACTCCTGTGGGTTCTCCCTTCCAAATATTTAAAAACTCTGAAACCCACCTGCTGGGGACCCACCTTGGGTCGCACCCCAGTGCCAGTGCAGACACGGGGTTGCAGTGAAGGAGAGGGCTGATTACTGCAGGCGCCAAACAGGGAATTCAGGTCAGGGGTGCTCAGAATACTGAAACTTCCCAGTGGGATCCAGGAAGCCATTTTTAGAGGGGAGTCTAAGGGTGGTGTCACAGGGATTAAAGTACTTATGGGTCTGTGGGCCACGTGTTCATGGTCTTCAGGTTGCTAATTTATTCCATTTGGTGGTGGTTTGCGCTTCTGTAAAACAACTCAGAAAGCGGGCAGACACTATTATCTGGGTACTTCATAGAGAAGCTAAAGCAGAGGATATGTGAGAGGGGTCTGGCCCGAGAGGACCCCATAAGGTCCTGGGTCGGTGGGAAACACACACACCACCTCCACTGAAGCCCCCTCCTCCAAGCCTCCACCACCTCTCTCAGCCTCCCCACAGTCCACCCCCTTTCCTGCTACACAGTCTGGTCTCCAGCAGGGGGACCTGTAAACCCAGTAGTTAGGGTCCTGACCCTCTTCAGCCAAACCTCCAAAGGCTCCCATCTCACTTGGGGTAAAACCCCAAACCCCCTCAGGGGCTCAGCAGCCCCACAGGACCTGGCACCTCTCTCACCTCTGTCATCCCAGCTCCTTTCGCCTCAGCGTCTGTTCCGCAGCCACGCTGCCTCTTCCTCAAGCTGGGCATGTTCTTGCCTCAGATCCTTGGCATTTGCTGTCCTCTGGAGCCCTTTTCTTCCAAGTGCTCCCGGGTCACTCCCTCTCCTCCTCCAAGTCTGTTCAGGTTACGTTCCCTGATACCCTCTTCAATGTGGCAGCCTTCCATCCCCACTACCCTCTTCTGCCTGGTCTTTTTTCCTTTCAGTTCTGTCGCTCAGTCATGTCCAACTCTGCAACCCCATGAACTGCAGCACACCAGGCTTCCCTGTCCATCTCACCACCATATAATTGATTAATTTTGTTGCATGTCTTTCTATGGGCAGTGGAATGTAAGTCCCTGGGAGGGCAGGCGTTTTTCTCTGTTTGGCTTACTGCTGTATCCCCAGCTTCTAGAGCTGTGCCTGGCCTCTAGGAAACACTCATCAGATATTTGTTGAACGAATGAGCAGATTAAATGAGCAGCTGCATTTGGTAGCACTTTGTAATCTGCTCAGCTCTAAGGTAATCTGATGGAAGTAGGGTCTGCAGGGAACCAGGCAAACACACCAGGGCTCACTGCTAATAATAATCTTCATTTTTCTAATGAAAATTACACAAATTTAAGACAAAAATTTCAAAAGGGATGAGAGAGTACCCGGTGGAAAGTGAGACCCCAATGTCATTTCTCAGAGGAGAGCATCACTGATGGTTTCCTCTGAATTCCTCCATTCTATGAAATACCCATACCTAGAGTGACAGAGCGGACACAGTAACCATTTTTAAAAGGCAAAGACACAGAGACTTTCCTGGTGGTCCAGTGGTTAAGACTCTTCCAACACCGGGGGCCTGGGTTTGACCCCTGGTCACAGAACTAGATCCCACATGCCCAAACCAAAGATCCCGCATGCTGCAGGAAAGATCCTTCATGTCACAACTAAGACTCAGCACAGCCAAATAAATAAATAAATCTCTAAAAAGACACAATAAAGAATATTTTTTAAAAAATACTCTTAAAAATACACAAAGAGAAGCTAAAGAAATCTTAGGCTACCTCTGGCCTCTGATGGGCTCAGTGCTTAAGATAAGACCATGGGGAAACGTGTGCACAGCTGTGCACCAGTGCTCCCGGCACCTTCTCACACACGGTCACACACACACCCTTAGGAGGCGGGCCCCCTCGGCCGGAGACCTTGAGGGCGCCCTCCTCACCCTCAGTCACACTGTCCTGCGGTTCTCGCCTCCCAGGAGGAGCACATGCATGTAGCAACACAGAGCATCTTGCTTCTGCCTCTGTGTCCTCAAGAAAAGAAGCCAGCCTCCATCTCCTTAGGGCCCACACTTCCGAGGGGTCTGACATCCCCGTTCTACCTCAGGCTGAAGGAGAAAGAGGAGAGGGATGTTTTGTCTATTTCTCCAGATGGGAAACAAGGCCCTGCGATTGATTCTTTGCCCACAGCTGAGGTGGTCAGGATGCAGAGCCGGCCATGGCTGGTAGCTCAGATCCTCAGCTCAGGGCAGAGGCCTGAGTTGGAGGCATGGGGCACTAAGTGATGGGAGGGGGAGCCAGGGTGGTGCAGGTCAGTGTATCCAACTTATGTCCTAGAATCAGGAACAGAAGACTAGCATGACTGCAGTTAGATGAAATGTCTGGAAAGGGCGTATTTAGAGAAACAGAAAGCAGACTATGGAGTAGTCCCAGCTGGGACTGGGAGCAGGCATTGACAGCAGGGTAGGGCCCAAGGAAACCTTCTGTGGTGATGGGAATGTTCTAAAACTGGACCGTAAGGATGACTGCACAACCCTACAAGTTTACATTAAACTGTACACTCACAGCTGGCAGATTTTACCGATATAAGTTGTTCCTCATAAAGCTGTTTTTAAAAAGGCAATAATAAAGTACTGAAAATAGTATAATAAGATTCAACAAGTAGTTCATGACCAATTTATATCTTGTTTCATGTATGTGCATATTCAACTTCCTCACTGTACTGTTGTGATACAAATTCAAGATCATATTATTACATTTGTGTGTGTGTGTGTGTATATATATATAGGCCACTTCACATGGCACGTGGAATCTTAGTTCCCCAATCAAGGATCAAACCTGTGCCCCCATGCAGGGGACGTGCAGAGTCTTAACCATTGGACCACCAGAGAAGTCCCCATTTGTAAATATTTTAATATGTCTCTAAAAGATATTTTTAAAAATCATAATAAAAATACAAAAAAAAGTAGCAAAAATTTCAGGGTTGAAAAATTTTGTAAGATTTTCTTACTGTCATCAAATAGTTCATCAATGTTCAAATTTCCAATTTGTCTTACCAATGTTATAAATATTTGTTTGCAATTTATTTAAAACAAGCCACATCAAGTCCACATATGGGGATTGGCTGACATGCCTTTTAAGTCTGTTTTGATCAACAGGTTCCCCCTGCAAATCTTCTCTCCTCCCCTCATTTGTCCTGTAGAGGTTTCTGCAGGCTGGAGTTTGCTGATGATACTTCTGTACTAGCATTTACAATGTTCCTCGATGCTATAAACAGGAGTTGGATCTAGAGGTGTAATTAGATTCAGGTTCAATCTGGGGCAAGACTACCTCACAGGTGGTGGTGTGTGCTCCACCATGGGGCACAGAGTATCTGGATGTCTCTATTTTGATGTTAGCAACCACCATGCTCAATGCCCAGAACCATTCATTCATTTGTTCATTGAATATACCAATAAAAATGTTATTATAATGTAAAACTCACCTGAGAAAACCACCTTAACAACTGAAGTATAATAAAATCCTCTCTAGAGAGTTCCCAGTGGTCCAGTGGTTAAGACTCCGCTCCCACTGCAGGGGGCCTGGATTCGATCCTGGGCAAGGAACTAAGATCCCACATTCTACAGCTAAGACCCAGCACAGCCAAATAAACAAATATTTAAAATACAATAGGACTCCCCTGGTGGTCCAGTGGTTAAAAATTGGCCTGCCAATGCAGGAGTCGTGGGTTCAATCTCTGGTCCAGGAAGATCCCACATGCCCCACAGCAGCTAAGCCTGTGTACCCCGACTACTGAACCTATGGTCCAGAGCCTGGGAGCCACAACTACCGAAGCCCGCTATGCCCCAGAGCCTGTGCTCCAAACAAGAGAAGCCGCAGCAGTGAGAAGCCCAAGTACCAGCAAGAGAGTACCTTTGACTTTCCAGAACTACAGAAAAAGCCAGCACAGCAACAAAGATACAACACAGCCAAAAATAAAACAATAATTAAAAAAAAAAACACTAATAAAATACTCTGTAACCACTGCTCATGCACATCAAGAGAGAGATCTTCAGCCACCCAGAAACTTGCATGTGTTCAATTCCAATCATGGCCTCCTCATTCCCTCCAAATGAACCACTGCCCTTACTTTTACAGGAAGGACAAAGAAAAAAAGGACATAAAACCATAAAGAAACAGGAAGCTATCACCCAAATGTGCATCCCTAGTCATGTGGTTTCACCTTCCTCATTGTTCATATGCCTCTTAAATTTCTTTAAATCTATAGCTGTGGGGATACATTTTTAAAGCATGTGTTCTACATGAGACACTCCGTGGGCACTAAAGGAGCTATAAAACGGGTGAAGAGGAGTCTGAGACCTGAGACTCCATCTGGCTTGGGAAGGAGCAGAGTTAACTCAAGAAGAGAAGTCAGATGAATGTTATGGAGGGACATGTGAAGGGTGCAGAGATTCAGAGAAAGCCAAAGTTAAGCACGTGCAGGATCTCTTCAGGTTCAACCTCACACTCCAGCTTTAACACCTGGATCACACATCACCTCCAGCCAAGAAGAAGCCGCAGGGACCAGATATACCTTCCCTTGGATTTTGTTTGTTTTTCCATAGGTGACTTTCCTTTCTCAGATATGTTGGAGAGGAAGCAGGGCTGAGATTCTCTGCCCTAATCTACACCATACGCACCTAACTCAGGTACATTCTTAGTCTGAGTTCCTCCCCATCCCTGTGGCTAGGATGTTTTCTTGCTGGTGACGTCATTCACGAGGACAGTTTTATGAAAGTGAAGAACATCTGGAGTCCTAGTCCTCTTCTTCCCGGTGTCAGGAATCTACAGAGGCCAAAAGAGGAAATTCAGCCTTAGGACTCAATTTTGTATTTTCTTATGAATAATTAAGAATTTTAAATTTTACTACAAAACATAGCAAGTCTGAGAAAAGTATAGAGAACAGTATATCAGATACCCTTGTAGCCACTATCCAGTTTTATCCAGCCTTAAATTTTGTTATGGGGTCCCAGTTGTGCTCTCGGGGGTCACCATTGCAGCTGGGAAGTTGGAGAAGGCAATGGCACCCCACTCCAGTACTCTTGCCTGGAAAATCCCATGGACAGAGGAGCCTGGTAGGCTGCAGTCCATGGGGTCGCTAAGAGTTGGACATGGCTGAGCGACTTCACTTAAATTTTGTTATATCTATTTCAGATCCATATTTTAACATGTATTATAGATACACATATATACTATCATATATAACATACATTTATATTAATATCTATATATAATAGATAATATAATATCTAAGATAAATCTAAAACAGATACAATACATAATACAGTATTTATATAATACATATAGAAGTCTATACCCACATACACATCAGATCAAGCTTGCTATTTACGTTTTTTCCCCCAAATCTTCTACATTCTTACTATTTTTTTTTGCCCATTTATCAATTACTGATATAACTATCCTGTTGGCAGTGGATTTTTTTCTTTTAATTTCAACTATATTTACTTTGTATTCTGAGACTAGTAGATGAGTACAAGTTCAGAATTCTTATATGTTCTTGGTGGTACACTTTTGGTCCTCACGTGATCTACTTTTATTCCTAATAAATCCTTCTGGACTCATATTTTTGTCTTTCATTTCAACCTTTCTATATTCCAAGTGTGTCTGTAGAAATGCAGGTAATAAGCTACTTACTAAAGAGTCAATGCTCTTTTTACTCAATGAAATGTCATTATTTATTTTGATTACATACATGTTTGGAAGTTTTTCCCACTATCCCTTTTGTGCTTTACTTACTATGCTTTTTCCTATTTTTTATTTGCCATGCTTTGTCTTACGTAGATTTTAAAAAATACTGGATATAACTGACATATAACATTAGTCCCAGGTATGCAATATGATGTGATACATGTGTGTATTTTGAGATGACCACCACAGTAAGTTTAGTTAACATCCATCACCACACAATAAATTATTTTCTTTTGTTGAAAACTAAGATATAGTCTCTTCAGTTCAGTTCAGTCGCTCAGTCGTGTCTGACTCTTTGCGACCCCATGAATCGCAGCATGCCAGGCCTCCCTGTCCATCACCAACTCCCGGAGTTCACTCAGATTCATGTCCATCGACTCAGTGATGCCATCCAGCCATCTCATCCTCTGTCGTCCCCTTCTCCTCCTGCCCTCAATCCCTCCCAGCATCAGAGTCTTTTCCAATGAGTCAACTCTTCACATGAGGTGGCCAAAGTACTGGAGTTTCAGCTTCAGCATCATTCCCTCCAAAGAAATCCCAGGGCTGATCTCCTTCAGAATGGACTGGTTGCATCTCCTTGCAGTCCAAGGGACTCTCAAGAGTCTTCTCCAACACCACAGTTCAAAAGCATCAATTCTTCAGTGCTCAGCTTTCTTCACAGTCCAACTCTCACATCCATACATGACCACAGGAAAAACCATAGCCTTGACTAGACGGACCTTTGTTGGCAAAGTAATGTCTCTGCTTTTCAATATGCTATCTAGGTTGGTCATAACTTTCCTTCCAAGGAGTAAGCGTCTTTTAATTTCATGGCTGCAGTCACCATCTGCAGTGATTTTGGAGCCCCAAAAAATAAAGTCTGACACTGTTTCCACTGTTTCCCCATCTATTTGCCATGAAGTGATGGGACTAGATGCCATGATCTTTGTTTTCTGAATGTTGAGTTTTAAGCCAACTTTTTCACTCTCCTCTTTCACTTTCATCAAGAGGCTTTTTAGTTCCTCTTCACTTTCTGCCATAAGGGTGGTGTCATCTGCATATCTGAGGTTATTGATATTTCTCCCGGCAATCTTGATTCCAGCTTGTGCTTCTTCCAGCCCAGCGTTTCTCATGATGTACTCTTCATATAAGTTAAATAAGCAGGGTGACAATATACAGCCTTGACGGACTCCTTTTCCTATTTGGAACCAGTCTGTTGTTCCATGTCCAGTTCTAACTGTTGCTTCCTGACCTGCATATAGGTTTCTCAAGAGGCAGGTCAGGTGGTCTGGTAGTCCCATCTCTTTCAGAATTTTCAACAGTTGATTGTGATACACACAGTCAAAGGCTTTGGCATAGTCAATAAAGCAGAAATAGATGTTTTTCTGGAACTCTCTTGCTTTTTTGATGATCCAGCGGATGTTGACAATTTGGTCTCTGGTTCCTTTGCCTTTTCTAAAACCAGCTTGAACATCTGGAAGTTCACGGTTCACGTATTGCTGAAGCCTGGCTTGGAGAATTTTGAGCATTACTTTACTAGCATGTGAGATGAGTGCAATTGTGCGGTAGTTTGAGCATTCTTTGGCATTGCCTTTCTTTGGGATTGGAATGAAAACTGACCTTTTCCAGTCCTGTGGCCACTGCTGAGTTTTCCAAATTTGCTGGCATATTGAGTGCAGCACCTTCACAGCATCATCTTTCAGGATTTGGAATAGCTCAACTGGAATTCCATCACCTCCACTAGCTTTGTTCATAGTGATGCTTTCTAAGGCCCACTTGACTTCACATTCCAGGATATCTGGCTCTAGGTGAGTGATCACACCATCATGATTATCTGGGTCGTGAAGATCTTTTTTGTACAGTTCTTCTGTGTATTCTTGCCACCTCTTCTTAATATCATCTGCTTCTGTTAGGTCCATACCATTTCTGTCCTTTATCGAGCCCATCTTTGCATGAAATGTTCCCTTAGTATCTCTAATTTTAGCAACATGCAAATATAAAATGCAGTATTGTTAACTATATTCACCACACTGTATATTACTTCCCTAGGACTTAATTATCTTATTAGGAAGTTTGTACCTTTTGACCACCTCAACCTATTTCAACCTCCACCCCTTACTTCTGCAAACAACCATCTGTTCTCTGTATCTGAGGTCATTTAAAAAAAAAAACTCACATGAGATATGATACAGTATTTGTGTTTTTTCTGTCTGATTTATTTTCCTTACATCATTTTCTCATGTGGTTGCAGTGGGCAAGAGTTCCTTTTTATGGCTAAACAATATTCCATTGTGTGTGTGTGTGTGTGTGTATACATACACACTATATACACATACACATTTCCTTTATGCATTCATCCATCAGTGGGTACTTAGGTGTCCAGTACAGCATCAGTGACAAAGGAATGGCAACCTCCTAAGACCAGCTTCCTCCAAACTCCTGAATGTTCCTGGGGGGAGCTTGAGGGCGTTATGAAGTATCCTTCTCTTGGGGGCCTGCAGACCTTTAAAGGGCTCTACATATTGAAGTGAAGCAGGGTGCTAAGAAGATTATTTCTGAGGATGTGCACCCACCTCCACATTCACACAGACATAAAGCTAGAATTGAAAACATACCATGTGTCTGTACTGGGGCTAAGAGGCAGGAAAGGTACTAGAGCAAGTCTGGGGTCAGGAGAATTTCATAAACTGGGGTGAAGTCAAACAGTTGGGTCAGGAGAGGCAGCCACCTGCTCGGGAAGAACCACTGCCTTCGCCTCTGCCTCTGGCAAGTCACACACCTGAAACCTGGAGCCATCAGCTGCTCCCAGGTCACGGCTGAGAGCACTGGGAAGGAGGAGGCGGGTGGAGGTGGCTCCCCCACCCCCCCCACCGACTCCCCCCCCACTCCCCTTCCTCCTCCTACACTTCCCCCTCCCCCCAACACCCCTCCCCCTTCCCACACTCCCCCTCCCACCCTCCCCCTCCCTCTCCACTCCTCCTTGCCTCCCACACTCCCCTCCCACATTGCCTGTTGCCCTTCCCTTTCCCATCCCTTTCTGGGGTGGGCACTGTGCTCAGAGCCTCCCAAGGAAGGAGAGGAGGGCAGGGACCTCAGACAGCTGGGAAAGGAGGCCAGGGCTGGGGGGGCTCACCTCGGCCAGACTTTGGGCGAAACAGGCACAGGACTGGTTTGTGGAGGGCTACGGCCCAGCCCAGCTCATAGCCTAACCCCAGAGAGGGCTGGGTCACTTCTGCCATGACCATTGGGGAAGAAAGGAGACCAAGGCTCACCCTCGGGCTTGTGAGGGACACACGACACAGTCTGGCTGTGATGAGAAGGGAACTTAGGGAGTCCCTTGGAGGGGGGAACCAGGCAGGTCCAGGGGATCTAGGACCCCAGGGGAGTTTGCAGGCAGGACGGTGGGCCACTCACCATCTGCCTGCTGCAGCCAGGCCAGGTCCCGATCATGGATGAGCTTGTCGCCTCCAGCAGCCTCTTCCCCTGTGGTTGAGGGAAAGCTGGTCAGGGACCCACCCTGGGCTTCAGTTCCTCTCCTCTGCCCTAGACACCCCCGGGTCCACCCTGCTCAGGGGAGGGGACAGAGAGATGGCCTCCAAGGGTCCCCCAACACTAGGATTCCATGAATTAGGGAAATGGAAAAGCCTGCAAGGAAAATGCAGTCCTGTTCCGGGGAGCGGAATGTGATCAACAACAGGAGTGATACAGGTGAGGTGGAGATCAGTGATCAGAGGTGGACAGGAGGAGGAGGAATCACATCCCAGGTGGGGACAGGCAGGAGGAGCAAGAGGCTGGCCCGTGCAAGGAACCTAGGGCCCCACAGGCTCTCAGGCTTTGGTGGGAGTGAGAACCACCTGAGAACCCGATCAACTACAAAGACCCAGGTATCGATGAGCCTGGACCACTGACTGAGCTCTCCAGGTGATTCTCATACCCAGGCGAGTTTGAGAATCCCTGCCTGAAAGCAAAGTGTAACCAGTGGGAGATGGTGTGAAGGCAGGGGAGATCCTGGGGTCACAAGGCCAGGATCCCAGCTTTCCAGCTTGATTGAATGTCACCCACTGGGAGCATGAGGGTCACACGCCCCAGAGCAGAGCAGAATAACTGGAGAGCTTATTAAAAATGGACTCAAAGGTTTTATCCCAGTATCTGCATTTTCAACAAGCTCCCTCAGAATACTGTTGAGCACAGGTCCTTCCCAAAGCACCAGCAACTTTGTGATGCATCTTTTTAAAGAGGATGCCACAGGGACTTCCCTGGTGACCCAGTAGTTAAGAATCTACCTGCCAAGGCAGAGTGCATGGATTCCATCCCTGAACAGAGGAGATTGCACATGCCTGAGGTGGAGCAATTAAGCCCACAGGCCACAACTACCGAACCCAGGCTCCTCAACAAAAGAAGTCACCGCATTGAGAAGCCCTTGCGCAGCAATGAAGACCCAGGGCAGTCAAAAATCAAATTCAAATCAAGAGGTCTCTGAGAAATGCATCGGGTCCTACAGATCCCGGCTCTGCCCATGAGAGGGAAAAGGGGGACACACCCCGGAGGTTTTCTGAGAACTGCGAGAGTTCTGGCACCCTTTCCAAAGTAGAAAACCAGCCAGGATCCGGGACTACCTCGCCGCAGGAGCAGTAGGCACTGGCAACAGTCTGATCAGGGGACCTGAGAGAGAGGGTGTTCACGGGACCTGGGGTCTGTCGGGTCAGGGAGGGCTGATACTTCCACGTGAAAGGGAAGCTCTGTGCTAGGTGAGAGAGAAGAGGTCAGCGCGGCCCCCTCCCTTCCTGCTCCTACAAAAGCCTCCGGAAGGAGCCCAAGAAGTTCTCCACGAAGGACCAAAATGATAGTAATTGAATGCGGGGAGTGGGCTCCCGGGTCGGACGCACGCGGTCTGATTCCTGGCCGCAGTTCTTTCTCAGGTAGGGCCCCGCCCGGAGCTTCCCCGCCGGTGGGCGAGCCCAGCGGCACGGACTGAGCGCAGTTTCTGTCGAGCGGCCAGAGCCGCCCTCGCCTTCCCCGCCGCCCGCGCCCTGGCAGCCTCACCGCTCACATCCTGCTCAGCAGCCGCCACTGCTCAGGAAGAACCGCCCCGAAGCGCCGCAGCCGGGACACGATCCCTACGTCCGGCTCCCGGTCCTCGCGTCCGCTGCGGCTGGTCCATCAGAAGAACAGGGCCTGCTGGCAGGTTCCCGGCGCTCCAGCCGCCGCGCTTCCCTCTCCGCGCCCGGGGGCGCCCGCGGGCTACCAGCGTCCTGGCCCCACCCCACGCGTCCTGCGGAGCTTTCCTTCCCGAGTGTCCACACCTGTTAATTGACGCTAAGGATACGCACGTCTGGGGACCCAGCGCCTCCCGGACTTCTTTAACACTGCCAGGCAGAAGGCGGGGGTCCTTGCCCCCTCACTCATGGCCGCTTGCCGCCCCCAGGTTTCCCCATCTATGCCAAAGGCAACTCCTTCCTCCGAGCTCCTCAGGTCCCAAACCTTGGAGTCAATTTTTACTCTTCTCTTTTCATCAGCTCCTATACCCAATCCGTCAGCAACTCCTACGGGTTCTCTCTTCCAAATATCTCCAAACTTTGAAGCCAGCCTGTGGAGCAGCCAGCCTTGGGTCAGCTCCCGGTTTCCCAGTAAAACCCCTCTGCCGACTTGGGGTTGTGGGTGAAGGAAAGGGTAGAGATTACTGCCAGGCCCCCAAAGCAGGGAATTCAGGACAGGGGAGGAGCTCAAAACATCCAAACTCCCTGCTAGGGTCCAAGAGAGCATTTTTAAGGCCAGGTCAGGGCCTGAAGTCCCAGCGTATGGGATGTTCCTGCACAACTCTCTGGTTGATGCTGAGGTTAACAGCGCCCGGTGTCAGGGGTTAAGGTTCTGATAGGTCTGTGGGCCACATGCGCATGGTCATCAGGTAGTTAATTTCATCCATTTGGTGGATGGTGGCTTGAGCATCTGCCGAACAACTCAGAAAGCGGGCAGATACTATTATCTACCGTACTTGAGAGAGGAGCTAAATCAGAGGATTTAGGAGAGGGGTCTGGCCGGGGTTGTTGCTGTTCAGTCGCTCAGTCTTTGGAAGCCCATAGACTGCAGCACGCCAGGCTTCCCTGTCCTTCACCATCTCCTGGAGCTTGCTCAAATTCATGTCCATGAAGTTGGCGATGCCATCCAACCATCTTGTCCTATGTTGTCCCCTTCTCCTCCTTCAGTCTTTCCCACCATCAGAGTCTTTTCTCATGAGTCAGTTCTTCACATCAGGTGGTCAAAGTATTGGAGCTTCAGCTTCAGCATCAGTCCTTCCAGTGAATATTCAGGACTGATTTCCTTTTTTAGGATTGACTGGTTTGATCTCCTTGCTGTCCAAGGGACTCTCAAGAGTCTTATCAAACATCACAGTTGAAAAACATCAGTTCTTCAGCGCTCAGCCTTCTTTATGGCCCAACTCTCACATCCATACATGACTACTGGAAAAATCATAGCTTTGACTATACGGACCTTTGTTGGCAAAGTTTTGTCTTTGCTTTTTAATATGCTGTCTAGCTTAGTCATAGCTTTTCTTCCAAGGAGTAAGTGTCTTTTAATTTCATGGCTGCAATCACCATCTGCAGTGATTTTGGAGCCCAAGAAAATAAAGTCTGTCACTGTTTCCATTGTTTCACCATCTATTTGCCATGAAATGATGGGACCAGATGCCATGATCTTAGTGTTTTGAATGTTGAGTTTTAAGCCAGCTTTTTCACTCTCTTTCACTTTCATAAAGAGGCTCTTCAGTTCCTCTTTGCTTTCTGCCATAAGGGTAGTGTCATCTGCATATCTAAGGTTATTGATATTTCTCCTGCAGTATTGATTCCAGCTTGTGCTTCATCCAGTCCGGCATTTTGCATGATGTACTCTGCACATAAGTTAAATAAACAGGGTGAAAATATACAGCCTTGTTGTACTCCTTTCCCAATTTTGAACCAGTCCATTGTCGCATATTCGGTTCTAACTGTTGCTTCTTGATCTGCATACAGGTTTCTCAGGAGGCAGATAAGGTGGTCTGGTATTCCCATCTCTTTATGAATTTTGCAGAGTTGTGATCCACACAGTCAAAGGCTTTAGTGTAGTCAATGAAGCAGAAAAAGATGCTTTTCTGGAATTCTCTTGCTTTTTCTATGATCCAACAGATGTTGGCAATTTAATCTCTGGTTCCTCTCTGCCTTTTCTAAATCAGGCTTGAACATCTGGAAGTTCTTGGTTCATGTACTGTTGAAGCCTAGCTTGGAGAATTTTGAGCATTACTTTGCTAGCATGTGAAATGATTGCAATTGTGCAGTAGTAGGTACTTCACAGAGGAGCTAAAGCAGAGGATTTGGGAGAGGGGTCTGGCCCTGGAAGACCCAATAAGGTCCTGGAGGGGAACACACCCACCACCTCCACTGACGCCCCCTCCTCCAAGCCTCCACCACCTCTCTCAGCCTCCCCACAGTCCACCCCCTTTCCTGCTACACAGTCTGGTCTCCAGCAGGGGGACCTGTAAACCCAGTAGTTAGGTCATGACCCTCTTCAGCCAAACCTCCAAAGGCTCCCATCGCACTTGGGGTAAAACCCCAAACCCCCTCAGGGGCTCAGCAGCCCCACAGGACCTGGCGCCTCTCTCACCTCTGTCATCCCAGCTCCTTTGGCCTCAGTGTCTGTTTCACAGCCACGCTGCCTCTTCCTCAAGCTGGGCATGTTCTTGCCTCAGATCCTTGGCATTTGCTATTCTCTGAGCCCTTTTCAGGCCTCCCAGGTGGTGCTAGTGGTAAAGAACCCATCTGTTGATGCAGGAAACTTGAGAAACACAACTTCAATCCCTGGGTCAGGAAGATCTCCTGGAGGAGGGCATGGCAACCCACCCCAGTATTCTTGCCTGGAGAATCCCATGGACCGAGGAGCCTGGTGGGCTACAGTCCATGAGGTTGCACAGAGTTGGACATGACTGAGGTGTCTGAGCAGGCAGGAGCCCTTTTCTCCCAGAGTGGTCCCCAGTCACTCCCTCTCCTCCTTCAAGTCTGTTCATGTTACCTTCCTGACCACCCTCTTCAATGTGGCAGCCTCCCATCCCCACCACCCTCCTCTGCCTGGTCTTTCTCTTCTCACTACCATACAACTGATTAATTTTGTTGTATGTCTTTCTCCACCCAGTAGAACGTAAGTCCCCAAGAAGGCAGACATTTTTCTCTGTTGACTGCTATATCCCCAGCTTCTAGAGCTGTACCTAGCCTGTAGGAAACATTCATCAGATGTTTGTTGAATGGCTGAGTGGATGAAACGAGCAGCTGCATTCGGTAGCACTTTGTAATCTGCTCAGCCCTAAACTAATCTGATGGAAGCAGGATCTGCAGGGAGCCAGGCAAACACATCATGTCTCACTTCTATGAATAATTTTCATTTTCCAATGAAAATTACACAAACTTAGGACAAGAATTTCAAAAGTAATGAGAGAGTATGCGATGGAAAGGGAATCCTGAGACCCCCAATCCCATTTCTCAGAGGAGAGTGTCATTGGCGGTTTCCTATGAATTCCTCCTGATTAAACTATGAATTACCCACATATGGAGTGACAGAGCAGACACAATTATCATTTTTTTAAATCCAAGGACACAAAGAGAAGGCAAAGAAATCTTAGACTACCTGTGTCCTCTGATGGGCTCAGTGCCAAAGATAAGACCATGGGGAAACGTGTGCACAGCTGAGCACCAGTGCTCCCGGTGCCTTCTCACACACGGTCACACACGCGCCCTTAAAGGGAGGCGGGCCCCAGCGGCCGGAGACCTTGAGGACGCCCTCCTCACCCTCAGTCACACTGTCTTGCGGTTCTCGCCTCCCAGGAGGAGCACATGCCTATAGCGACACAGAGCATCTTGCTTCTGCCTCTGTGTCCTCAAGAAAAGAAGCCAGCCTCCATCTCCTTAGGGTCCACACTTCCGAGGGGTCTGATATCCCCGTTCCACCTCAGGCTGAAGGAGAAAGAGGAGAGGGATGTTTTGTCTGTTTCTCCAGATGGGAAACAAGGCCCTGCGATTGATTCTTTGCCCACAGCTGAGGTGGTCAGGATGCAGAGCCGGCCATGGCTGGCAGCTCAGATCCTCAGCTCAGGGCAGAGGCCTGAGTTGGAGGGATGCAGCACTAAGTGATGGGAGGGGGAGCCAGGGTGGTGCAGGTCAGTGTATCCAACTTATGTCCTAGTATCAGGAATAGTAGACGACCCAGTGCATGACTGCAGTTAGATGAAATGTCTGGAAAGGGCATATTTAGAGAAACAGAAAGCAGATCATGGAGGGCTGGGCTGGGAGTGGGAGTTGGCTGCAGGGAGAATTTAACAGAATTACCCCAGTAATTGATAAATCAAATGGAAAAAAAAATAGTAAGGATATAGAACATTTGAAAACTAAAACTATAACAAATGGCTTGCTCAGTTCAGTTCAGTTCAGTCACTCAGTCATGTCCGACTCTTTGCAACCCCATGGACTGCAGCACGCCAGGCCTCCCTGTCCTCCCTGTCGCCAACTCCCAGAGCTTGCTCAAACTCATATCCATCAAGTCAGTGATGCCATCCAACCATCTCATCCTCTGTCGTCCCCTTCTCCTCCCACCTTCAAGCTTTCCCAGCATCAGGGTCTTTTCAAATGAGTCGTTTCTTTGCATCAGGTGGCCAGAGTATTGGAGTTTCAGCTTCAGCATCAGTCCTTCCAATGAATATTCAGGACTGATTTCCTTTAGGATGGACTGGTTGGATCTTGCTTGCTAACAAGTATCAATTATTGGGGTAATTTTGTTAAACCCTCCCTTTGACAGTGAATTTAAAAATTTTTTCCCTATAATTTTAACTATTTTTACTTTGTATTCTGAGACTAGTAAGTGAATACAAGTTCTGAGTGGTATCCTTTTTTTTTTTTTTTTTTTTTGAGTGGTATCCTTTTTTGTCCTTATAAAGTGACCCATTTTATAAAATTCTTTTGGACTCATATATTTTTATACCTTTTGTTCAACCTTTCTGTATTCCAAATGCATCTTTAGTAAGCAGCTTATATTTACATTTTTAAAAAGCTGATGGTCTGTTAATTAATGAACTTCATCCATTCTTATTTTTTGTGATTACTTACAGGTTTGGAAGTTTTTCCTCTTATCTTCTTTTGTCCTTTATATTTAGTATACTTCCCCCGCCACCGCTTCTTTTGTTTGTTATGCTTTCTCTTAAGTGGATTATTTTTTAAATATTTCAGTGACTGAAGAAGGCTTGTAGCGTCTTCCTGCATTGCATTTTTTTTTATAATTTTGTTTTTATGCATTTTGTTTTTATAATTCCATTAATTTATATATTTTTGGCTGTGCTGGGTCTTTATTGCTTCTCGGGCTTCCCTCTAGTTGCAGCAATCAGGGGCTATTCTCCAGTTGTGGTGCTCAGACTTCTGGTTGCTGTGGCTTCTGTTATGGAGCATGGGCTCTAGGTGAACAGGCTTCAGTAGTCATGGCGCATGGGCTCAGTAGTTGCAGCTCCCAGGTTCTAGAGCACAGGCTCAACAGTTGCTGTGCATGGGCTTAACTGCTCCTCTGCATGTGGGATCTTCCCAGATCAAGGATCAAATCCATGTCTCCTGCACTGTCAGGCAGATCCTTCATGCCTGAGCCACCAGGGAAGCCCGTTAAGTGGACTTTTAAAGTTGAGAGATAATTGACATGTCACATTTTGTTAGTTTCAGGTATATAATGATATGATACACCTGTGTATTTTGAAATGATCACCACAATAAGTTTAGTTCATGCCCATTAGCACACATAGTCACAAATTTATTTATTGTGTTGAGAGCTTTTAAGATCCAGCCTGTTCAGTTCAGTTCATTCACTCAGTCGTGTCCGACTCTTTGTGACCCCATGGACTGCAGCACGCCAGGCTTCCCTGTCCATCACCAACTCTCGGCGCTTGCTCAAACTCGTGTCCATTGAGTCAGGGATGCCATCCAATCACCTCTTCCTCTGTCGTCTCCTTCTCGTCCTGCCTTTAGTTTTTCCCAGCATCAGGGTCTCTTCCATTGAGTCAGTTCTTCGCATCAGGCAGCCAAAGTATTGGAGTTTCAGTTTCAGCATCAATCCTTCCAATGAATATTCAGGACTGATTCCCTTTAGGATTGACTGGTTTGATCTTGCAGTCCAAGGGACTCTCAAGAGTCTTCTCCAACACCACAGTTCAAAAGCATCAGTTCTTCAGCACTCAGCCTTCTTTAAGGTCCAACTCTCATATCCATACATGACTGTTGGAAAAACCATAGCTTTGACTATACGGACCTTTGTCAGCAAAATAATGTCCAACTTTAGCAAATTTCAAGTATATAATACAGTTTGTTAACGACAGTCACCATTACCAGGACTTAGTCATCTTATTACTGGAAGTTTCTACCTTTTGACCACCTCGACTCACTTCACCCACCACCACACCCCACTTCTGAAAGTGAAAGTGAAGTTGCTCAGTTGTGTCTGACTCGGCGATCCTCTGGACTGTGGCCCTCCAGGCTCCTCCATTCGTGGGATTTTCCAGGCAAGAATACTGAAGTGGGTTGCCATTTCCTTCCCCAGGAGATCTTCCAGACCCAGGGATCAAACTCAGGTCTCCCGAATTGCAGGCAGACTCTACTCTCTGAGCCATCAGGGAATCCCCCCACTTCTGGTAACTACAAATCTTTTCTCTGTATCTGTGATGTCATTTTTTTTTTTCAGATTTCACATATAAGTGATATGATACAGTATTTGTGCTTTTCTGTCTGACTTAGTTCACTTAGTTTAATGCCTTCAAATTCCATCCATGTTGCTGGGACTGGCTGGATTTCTTTTTCCATGGTTGAACAATATTCCATTGTACACACACATACAGTCTTTACCAACAGTTCACAAGGGGTCCCTCTTCTTCATATCCTCACCAACACTTGTTATTTCTTGTCTTTTAATTAATTATTTTTTGGTCTGTACTGCACGTCCTGTCCAGGGACTGATCGCAGGTCCATGGCAGTGAAAGTTCAGAGTTCTAACCACTGACTGCCAGGGAACTCCCTCTTGTCTTTTTGATAACACCCATCCTGACAAGTGTGAGGTAGCATCTCATTGTGGTTTTGATTTACATTTCCGTGAGTTGGCGGCAATCAGGGGCTACTCTCTAGTTGCTGTGCTTGGGCTTCTGGTTGCCGTGGCTTTTCCTGTCGCAGAGCATGGGCTCTAGGTGAGCAGGCTTCAACAGCTGCAGCACATGGGCTCAGCAATTGCAGCTCCCAGGTTCTAGAGCACAGGTTCAATAGTTGCTGTGCACAGGCTTAATTGCTCCTCGATATGTTAGACACCTTTTCACATACATATTGGCCATTTACCTGTCTTCTTTGGAAAAATGTCTATTCAAATCCTCTGCCCACTTTTAAAAAATATTTTCAATTCAATTCAATTAAGTAATTAATTGGCTGCACTGGGTCTTCGTTACTGCACATGGGCTTTCTTTAGTTGGGGGGCACTGGGGCTATTCTTCCTTGAAGTACAGGGGCTTCTTGCTGTGGCTTCTTTTGTTGCAGAGCACAGGCTCTAGGGCACTTGGGCATAGTAGTTGTGGCACATGGGTTTAGTTGTCCCGCAGCATGTGGAATCTTCTGGGACCAGGGATCAAACCTGTGTACCCTGCATTGGCAGGGGATTTTTAACCACTGGACCACCAGGGAAGTCTCCTCTACCCATTTTTAAATTGGACTTTTAAAAGTTGTGTGAATTCTATGTATTTTTTAGATATTAGCCCCTCATCAGATATATGATTTGCAATATTTTCTCTCACTTTGTAGACTGCCTTTTCATCTTGTTGATGGTTTCCTTTGCAGAATGTTCAAAAGTGAACGTGTTAGCTGCTCAGTTGTGTCTGACTCTTTGCAACCCCATGGACTTCTGTAGCCCAGCAGGCTCTTCTGTTCATGGTATTCTCCAGGCAAGAATACTGCAGTGGGTAGCCATTTCCTTCTCCAGGGGCTCTTCCTGATCCAGGGATCAAACCCTGGTCTCTCTCATTGCAGGCAAATTCTTTACCATCTGACCCATCAGTGAAGCAAGCCAAAAAAACCTGAGGGGATACATAAAACAATGACGTGAATATTGGCCACCAGGCAGCCTAGGACAGTGATTCCTGAAAGACAGAAACAAGCCAGGTGGAGGCCTGCCTGCAAGATTTCTAGGGACTGAACAAAGCTCAACAATATTTACTGAAGTGCAAAAATATCCAGGACCCCACAACGTAAAATTAGCAATATTTGGCACCCCAAAAAATTATGGAATGAAAAGGATCAGAAAAATATGACCTACGGTGCAGAGAAACATCAACTGAAATGGATTCATAAATTTATCAGATAATAAATTCATACACAAGTACATTAAAAGAGTTATTATAACTATTCTATATGTTTAAGAAGTTAGAAGGAAAATTAAACATGGGAAAAAAATTTAAAAGGCCCAGATGGAACTTCTAGAGATATAAACTACAGTTAAAAAAATACATTGGATGGGATTCAAACCAGATTAGATGCCGCAGAAGCACAGATTAAGAAACTTGAGTAAATAATGATGGAAGCTATCCAAAATGAAACACAGTGAGAAAAAAGACTGAGAAAAAATGAACAAAGCATCAGTGAGCTGCAGGACAACTTCAAGCAGCCTAGTAGACAGGGTATTGCAGTCCCTGAAGGAAAGAGAAGAGCAGAAAAAATATTTGATGGCCAAAAATTTTCCAAACTTGATGAAAACTATAAATCCATATTTAAAAGAAGGTCAACAAACTCCAAGTGCAAGAAACTACACCAAGGTACATCATCAAATGGCTTAAAACCAGTGATCAAGAGAAACTTGTAAAAGTAGCCAGGGTAGAAAACATTACACACAGAACAGCAAAGATAAGGATAGCTGCAGATCTTTTATCAGAAGCAATGCAAGCTAGAAGACAGCACAGCAACACTTCTAAAATACTAATAAAGCTCGGACTTCCCTGGTGGTCCAGTGGTTAAGACTTCACACCCCCACTGCAGGGGCCGCAGGTTCGATCCCTGGGCAGGGAACTAAGATCTTACATGCAGTGCAGGGAAAAAAAAAAAATTATAAAAAATTTAAAAACCTTAAAAAGAAAAAAAGTCAACCTAGAGTTCTAACCTAATACTCTGATCAAACTGTGTCTTATCTCTGCTTAAAATTCTTCAGTGATTTCTTCTCAAAAGGTCTGGGTCTCCTGGACACTGAGTCTGGGACAGGGATGCTCATGCAGCAGGCTTATGGGAAGTGCTCTGAGATCAACATCTGAGGAGGGGTGAAGGAAGAAGAACTGGACAGAGGAGACGCTGAGCTTTGATGCAGCCTCAGCAGATGCCTTGCCTCATCCTATGGGGGGTTTATAAATGGGATGTCCCTTCAGAGCTGCTCTGAGGTGGGGTGAGGGGGCCAGGCCTTTGCACTCACAGCTCTATCATTGACTGGCTATGGGATGTCCCCCAGAAGGGCATGTGATCTTGGGCATGGCAACTCTCTTGGTCAAGGGCAATTCTAGAGAGGGAGTGAGCTGTGAGAGCTGGTCTTCAGCACCCTAGGCAGCCAGGGAAGTGAGTCCCTGGATTCTGAAGGGGGATCTGGATGGCTCATCACATTATCCAGCTTTCAAAAACTAAATGTAGAGGAAGCAATCTCCTTAGCCCAGCACACAAAGCCCTTCATTCATGACCTGGCACAAGGTCACCCCCAGCTCACCACATGCTATCTTCTCAGCCTGGAAGTCCCTCCCACCCTTTGCCCTGGCCCCACTCATCAGTTGAAAAATCCCTACATATTCTTCAAATTACAGTTGAGTGCACCTCCTCCAAGAAGCCTCCTATGGCCATGGCACCCCACTCCAGTACTCTTGCCTAGAAAATCCATGGACGGAGGAGCCTGGTAGGCTGCAGTCCATGGGGTCGCGAAGAGTCAGACACGACTGAGCGACTTCACTTTCACTTTTCTCTTTCATGCATTGGAGAAGGAAATGGCAACCCACTCCAGTGTTCTTGCCTGGAGAATCCCAGGGATGGCGGAGCCTGGTGGGCTGCCGTCTATGGGGTTGCACAGAGTCGGACACGACTGAAGCGACTTAGCAGCAGCAGCATGACTACTCTTGCAGATTCAGTGACCCTTCTTCCCAGCATGGAGGTTAGGAGCATAGACCCTGTGACCAGGGTTTGAATTTCAGCTCTGCCACTTGTTAGCTATGTGTGTGTAACTTAAGGCAAATTACTCCACCTCTCTGCATCTTAGTTTCCTCATCTATAAAATGGGCATAATGACACAGACCTAGAGAACATAGGTGGGAAAGGATGAACTGGGAGATTGAGATTGACATATATACACTATTGACACTATGTATAAAATAATTAACTCATGAGAACCTACTGTATAACACAGGGACTTCTACTCAGTGCTCTGTGGTGACCTAAATGGGAAGGAAATCCAGAAAAGAGACCATATATGTGTATATTAAGCTGATTCACTTTGCTATACAGAAGAAACTAACACAACATTATAAAGCAACTATACTCCAATAAAAAGTAATTTAAGGACTGCCCTAATGATCCTGTGGTTAAGAATCCTCCTGCCAATGCAGGGGACACTGGTTCAATCCCTGGTCTGGGAAGATTCCACATGCTAGGGAGCAACTAAACTCATGTGCCACAATTACTGAAGCCCGCTCGCTTTAGAGCCCATGCTCTGCAAACAAGAGAAGCCATAGCAGTGAGAAGCCGGCATATCGCAACTAGAGAGTAGCCCCTGCTTGCTGCAACTAGAAAAAGCCCATGTAGCAACAAAGACCCAACACAGCCAAATTAATTAATTAAAGCTAATATATATAAAATAACATGGATATAACAATAGTATGCTACCTCAAAGGGTTATTATGAAGGTTAAATGAATTAACACGTGAAAATTCAGGCCAGTGTCTGGCAGGAGTAAATCATTACTGTTATTATTGTTGTCATCACGATTGTTGAAATTAGTGTGCATTTGTTGAGGACAAGAGGGATGGAAGGAAGGGAACTGAGAGAAACAAAATGCAAAGTATGTTCAGGGAATGTTGAGCAATCCAATATGTCCAGAAGGGTATTAATAGCTTCTCTGGGCTCATATTGAGAAGAATGTTTTATGTCACGGAAAGGAGTGTTCATCCCATTTGGTGAGAAAAACAAAGAGAGTTTGTCAACAGATAGGAGAAAGGGCCAAAGTAAGAAAGGTCCAGGCTGAGCCTGGGTAGGGAGGTGAGAGTTATAGGTGAGGGATGGTGTTAGAAGAAAAGGGGAGGGGACTTATGAGAGGATGGGTACAGGTGAAGGGGAATTAATTTAGAGGAAAGGAATATGAATGTATGGAAGGTGTTGTGGGAGAATCAGTTGAGGCTGATGGAAACAAGTGAGGCATGATAGGGACACGCTGGGAGTGGAGAAGATAAAGGGTGATAGAGACAGGTGAGGTTTGTGGGGACAGGTAAGGAGTGACAGGGCACGACTGGGGGATGGAGGTCAAGTGAATGCCAGAGGCCAGTGAGAAGAACCTTAGGAGCCGGAGCAGTTCGATCCGAGAGACAGTCGTAGAGTCGAAGTAGTGGAGAAAGGAGCAGAGTGGTATGTGATGTCAGAGCAAGGACGATGATGTAAGAGCCCAGGGCGGTGAGGAGGTGATGTCAGGGCTGGTGCTGATGCTGGCGGCGCAGTGCATTGTGGGCAGCTCCCCGCTCTGCTGCTGCCGCTGCTGTCGCCTGAGAAGGATCGGGGCCGGGCCGGACCGGGCCGGGATGGTCCCGGTCGGGAGGCCGCCGCCACCGCCGCCCGAGGGAGCGGGCCACCCAGCGCCGCACTGAGCCGCCCCCGTCCCCGCTCCGCCCCGGCCCCGGGGGATGCGCCGCCCCGAGCCGCTGCCTCCGCCGCCGCAGCCGCAGCCGCAGCGGGCACAGAGCAGGTGAGGCGAGGCGAGGCGAGGCGGGGCGGGGCGCGGCCGGCGGGCCGGGCGGGGGTCGGGGAGGGGGCTCCTTCTGGGGACCCATCGGGCCTCGGCCTGGCTCAGCTCCCAGTGCAGCCTTCTCCAGCTCCCCCTCCCTTTGCCGGCTCTGTCTCCGTCTCCACCCGAGCTGGGACGCTGGCCTACAACAGCCTGGGCCGCATCCCGAGGCCTGGAACGGCGCCCTGCCGCCCGCATTTACCCACACTCTCCAGCCTGTCCTCCCGGGGTGCTGCTCCCCGCCGCTCCGCCAGTCCCGGTCCCTGTGGCTTCACTCTCCTGGCATCCCTGACAGTCCTCTCCTCTGTCTCCATAACCCCTCTCCCTTGTCCTCAGTCCCTCCATTCCTCCCAGCAGCCTCCTTACCTACTTCCTTACCCCTCAACTGTGCCCAGGAGCACCTCTCCTGGTGCTGACCCCTTCTCACCTGTCATGCTTCTCCTTCACCTGTCTCTATCCGATGTACCCCCTCCTTTGATCCTGTCTCCCCTTGTCCCTTCCGTTCCCCTCTGCCCCCTTCCACACCTCTCTTCACCTGTTCCCATTACTCCTCACCGCTCTCCCACACTTCTCTTTACCTGGGCTCCCATATTCCTACACACACCTGGCTTACACCTTGCACAGGTGCACATCAACACCTCTATGTGCATATGCCATGATGAGCTCCCAACCACCTGGATACACCCCCCCATCACACACACACACATCATTGGTCCCACTCTCTCATACACACACAGTCGCTGACAGATACTCATAAAACCTCCTCCACAAGCCCTCTCTCACAACACACTTATGCCTCTACACACCAAAGGGTCCTGAGCGGGCGATCATGGGGCAGGCAAGTTCCTTATGTTGTGTCATCCCACCTTAGCCTGGGCTGAGTGCAGTCCTCTGAGGCAGAGCAGGGAAGCTGGCGGGCAGGGAGAGGCAGGGAACCCTCATTTATCCACTTGCCTCCACTCCACCTTTCCCCACTTCACCTGTTCCTTCTTTGCTTGCCCATCTATAGAATGGGATCAGGACTCACATTGTCCTCTTCAGTCTGTAGAATCCACCATCACAGGACTCAGAGGGCCCACCAGAGGTCACCCTGCTTAATTCCTTAAGGCTCCCTCCCTCCTGGTTCAATTGTTTCTTCAATCTTGTCCTCTACCTGTCTCCTCCACCTTTATTCCAGATTGCCCCATCCCTCCCCCTCCTGCCATTGCCCCCATTGCCCTCTGAATACCTGATGCCCCATTTGCCACTTGGCAGAAGGAAGGCAGAAGCCTATTTGATATCCCCACAGTCCTGACACTCTGAAGTTGCATGGATTGGAGGAAACAGTCAGCTGAGTCATTTGGCAGAAAAAGAGTGGCAATGTTCCTCCTGCTGTAGATCCCTCATGGCACACCATGACCTGTTGAAGGTGGTTTCCCCGCCTTCACTATCCCATGCTGCCTGGATGGTCAGACACAGGAGCCCTGGGCAATGAGTCTATCCCAAGTAAACTGAGACTCATGGAGCTCCTGCCCCATCCATAGGTATTCTAGGCACTTTCCTCCTCTCCACATCCCCCACCATACCCAGCCTGAGGAACTTCCTTCCATCTGTGACTGTTCAGGGTCACTGGGAGGGCAGAGCCGTGCGCTTATAAAAAGTGTAGAGGGAAAGAAGAGAGGAAAAGATCCATTCCTGTACTGGGTTGGCAGAGATCTCAAAAAGCCATCTCTTTTGGCCCCTGTCTACACAGAGGCACCTCACCCACTGGCAGACACAAAAGCACATATAAGCACACATGGATACAGATGTACACAAAGACACATAGACACATACACACACAGAAGGACACACAAAGACATAAACACGCTCACACAGAAGGTACACACACAGACACACGCATGCGCACCAGTGACATTTCCCTGGGTAACACTGGCTGGCTTTCCCAGCCCTCACACTCCTCCTGATATCCAACTTCTACCTAGCCAAAGGTGACAAGAGCTGTGTTCCTTCCTGAGTTGATACAGAAAAGCGTGGGCAGAGGCTCTCTCGTCCACTGTCCATCCAGACCCCCTGCCGCCCAGCATTTCTCCTGCCTTCTCTTTAACTGCTTCCACTTCCCCACTCTCCTCACTTCCCCCCAGTTTAGCTCCCTCTCTCCCTCTGAGTGACCACAGGGCTGCCTTACCTCTAAAATCCACATCTTGAGTCCATCGCCTGATGTCCACCCCACCGCTCACATCCTTGCTTCTCACCCACCGTGGCCGTGGCCATGGTTTGGGCTCAGCTCTGGGAGTGGTGGCAGCCTCCTCACTCAGCACCATCCTCAAGGGCTGTTGGGTAGCACCTCATTTTCAGATGATCACCTCTCCCACGGTTGATTAGAGCGCCCTGTCATTGTGGGGTGGGTCTTCCCTGGGTCAGCAAGTCTCCCCTTTCAATGAGCCTCAGATGCACAGTTTCCCGGGCACTGTGTGGCATGGAAAATGTGTGGGTGCGGGGACCACAGCCCGGATCCCCATGCTGGTCCTTCTTGGCCCCAGTCTCCCTGCTCAAGCGCCCGTCCCAGTCCTGTGTCCTCCTCAGTTAGCAAGTCTTCCTCACATTCGTCAGCATCTGTCTCTGTGGGAAACGCTTTCCCCACAGCCTATTCACACACCATTTTCCTCTCCTTTTTCCAACGCATGGGTCCCCATTGCTGGCTTTCACATCTCCAGTTTACAGTTTGCATCTCTTTCCCCTTGAACGGCATTTGTGGACTCCTACCTGGGTTTTTACACAATGCTTCCCCCAGTGACCCCTGGAGCATCTACCCAGTGGGCCAGGGAAGGATGCCAGCCAGGAGAACGGAAGTCGCCTCTTCCATATCTGCAAGTGGGTCCCGGGTCCTAGCCCGCCTCCCTCACAGTCCCTCCCCACTCCCCAGGTAGATGGCCCCCTCAGGGCAGGCCCTGCGGACACCCCTCCCTCCGGCTGGCGAATGCAGTGCCTAGCGGCCGCTCTTAAGGACGAAACCAACATGAGTGGGGGAGGGGAGCAGGCCGACATCCTGCCGGCCAACTACGTGGTCAAGGATCGCTGGAAGGTGGTGAGTGAGTGACCCGGCGAGGCAGCGGGAGGGGAGCGGGGAGGATGGAAAGGGAGGGCTTGGAGTCCCGTTAAAACAGGTGCCTGCGGCGGCCCTACCCTAAGAGGGAGGTGCCCCTAAGCTCATTTGCACATGGCTTGCAGGTAGTTCTTTTGCCTACACTTGTGGACCATCGCTTTCTCCCAGTGCCCCCTCTCCAACCCCGCCGTCTCTCACCCCTTTCCCCGCTAGGTCATGTTGGTTGAAAAAACTCTTGGTTGGATGTCGGAGCGGGAGCTGCAGAGCTCAGGGAGGGGAAGAGGGCGGGGGTGGGGGAGGGGGCTCTTTCTCTGTTGGACCTTGGAGAAGGGCAGCGAGTGAGCCCCTCCTCTTCCGCAGAGGACAGAAAAGCCTGAGTTCGGGGAAAGAGGCCCTGCAGGCGGCTCCCACCGCATCCGCACTCCATCTTCTCCATCCACCCTCCTCCCCTCACGGCTTCCTGCGGCAGGTGCAACATGCCGAGACTCCATCTCCCAGCGTGCCTTGCTCCTCCAGCCCAGGACTTCAGGCTGCTCGGCCTGCTGGGAATTGTAGTCCGAGCCTCCTCAGGGCTTTGGGCCTCGGATGGGAGGGAGAGGCGCGAGGGTCGAGGCAAAGGCAGTGCAGTGTATGCTGAACGAGACCTACTGTAGAAATACTGATTTGTTGTTGTTGTTGTTGTTGTTGTTGTTGATAACGCGGGAATCTTAGTTCCCCAACGAGGGATCGAATCTTGCTCCCAGCAGTGGAAGCACAGTCCTAACCACTGGACAGATGGTGGGGGCTCAACTCACCAGAGGTGCAGGGTTCAAAGGAGAGTGGGGCGGCCCGATTGCCCTGCAGGTTACCATGGCAACAACCACCCCGTGGGCTGGTTTGCCAGTGGCCCAGGGAGAGGGGCAAAAGCCACAATGCATCGTCAGAGATGTCCCTGGGACTGGGAGCAGGGGATGAGAAAGGAGCTGGAGAAGCCAGAGAGCAAGGGAATGGGCTGTCTGTGTCCCAGACGGGGCTTCTTGAGAGGGAAAGGGAGGGGACAGAAATCAGGAGAGGAGGATCCAGGGCAGAAATCAAAGGAATGAGAGTCTGGCCAAGTGAGGAGTGTTCCTCCAAGGCCCCATCCCCACCAGGTCCTGCTCAGGGTAGTTTCTGGCAGACTGGGGGCAGGAGGACTTTTGCACTGAAGAGGTGAGAAAAAGAGGGTGTTCACCAGCATAATGAGTTTGGGTTAGAACTTTCCTGTGCTTTTTGAGGGAGGGGGTGGGAGATGAGTGGGGAGAGAAGTGGTAGAGGTCAGGTCGGGGGACAGGGAGCAAGCCCTTAGTCTTTGCCAGTGTGAACTCTCTTTCCCCTCACTCCCTCCCTGGATCCTGGAGAAGTAGAGAGGGTAGGGTGCCAGATGCACCCCCGTCAGCCAGTCTCCACGAGGGCCAGGAGTGAGGCACAGCTCAGGAACCAAGAACAAGCCTCCCAGATGGTCTATGCCAGGAGAAAAGGAGGGTCCATGGCACTAGGTGGAGTATTTTAAAATGACAGCTTTCTTCTTGAGGGGTGCCTCTCAGAATCAGAATAAACAACTATAATAACAATAAAAACTTAGCATTTATTTTGAGCACATACTGTGGCCAGGCAATGTGTAAAGTCCCTTACATGCCTGACCTCAACAACCTATGGGATAAGTACCATTATTATTCCCATTTCACAGGTATGGAAACTGAGACACAAAGATGAGCTAACCTGCTAGGCTCCCATGACTGGCCGGTGAAGCCAGGTCTGTCTGATTGCTGGCGCAACAGTCACAGAGCTCTGCCATTCATTTCCCAAGAATTAGCCTCTCCAAGAATCAAGGTCACAGAGCCAAGGGAGAATTGTGACCTATTGTAGTCCCACTCATTTTACAGAAGGAGAAAAGCAGAAACTCATCCCGGGTCACCCAGAGCTGGCCCAAGAAAACAGGTTTCCTTTTTCCTAAGTGAATGCTGGTCCTATTGTGTCCTATTGTATCGAGGTCCTTCAGCAGTGGAGGGGCTCCTGAAAAAATGTAGGAGGGAAGGAACAGGGTCTAGTTATGAGGATGTTCCTGTTACTGGGCGTGGGCAAAGCTGTTCTGTGACTTTTGTGGGGCTTGGGCAGTCAGTTTTGCCTCCACTGGCCTCTTCAAAAATAATAAAGTGCCAAAAATTGCAACTGTGTGATTGCAGTGCTATAATAAGGAATAAATTAATATTATATAATAAAAATTTTATCTAAAAGTTTATTTATTCCCTTCTGACTTTAAAAGAAATTAGAACATTTTCATGGCCTTCTAAAACTATTATTAGGGAACTAGCCTCTGTGCCCGGTGTACTCTTCTGCCCCCAGAGGTTCTGTAATGGGTGGGTAGGGGTGAGTAGGTAACTAAGAGAGGAGAAACACTGTTTGGAAGTGGAGGTGGTAGAGAAATACCCTTTGGTGTCCTGGGAAATTCGGGAGTAGATGTCAGAAATGTCTTGGGTGCCCCGAGCCCTCCTTGCCATCTCTAGCAAGGATTTTGGAACCTGGCAAATCTGGGCTTAAATCTCAGCACTCATACTGTTAATGCCAGTATGGTCAACAGTTCCTACAAGATTGCGGTTAAGAGCATGGGTTCTGCATTAGATTGCATGTGCTAAGTCGCTTCAGTTGTGTCTGACTCTTAGCAATCCTATGGACCGTAGCCCTCCAGGCTCCTCTGTTCATGGGATTCTCCAGGCAAGAATATTGGAGTGGGTTGCCATGTCCTCCTCCAGGGGACCTTCCCGACCCAGGAATCAAACCCGGGTCTCTTGCATTGGCAAGCGAGTTCTTTACCATTGCCTGGATTTAAATGAAACCTGGCTTTGCTACTTACTAGCAGTGAGAACTGGGGCAAGGTACTTAACTCTCTGTGCCTTAGTTTTCCTTTTGTGCAAAATGACAACTCCTGTGAGTTGTCGAGAGCCTCTGGGGATGAGCTGAGATGAAATCTGTGAGTCTGGAGCAGACAGAACCAAAGGGTGGTGGTTGTACCCTCTCCCTTGCCCTTTTCTCCATATTGCCACAAAGAAAACCATAAAGGAATCTAGAAGATACTAGAATCTCCCCTGACTTTAATGTTCCCCAGAAGAAGACCTGCCATGGGTTGCCTTGAGCCTGCCTCTGTCTCCTCCTGTTCAAAATTCTTCTAGAAGCCTGACCTTACCTTTTATCTCAAGCAGAGAGGGACTCTGGTGTCTCCCTGTTCTTCCTCCACCCTCTTTCTTGGGCACAAGAACCCAACCAGCCTTCCACTTGTCTTCTCAATCTTCCGGGCATCCTCCTCTCTCTAGAGCGTTTACCACTGTGACCCGCTGGGAACTCCCAGTCCTCAGCTCTGCCCTGCCCCCTTTCCTCCGCTGTTCCTATGTTTCAACCACCATTAAACATTTATTGGGCGTGTGAGTGCTGAGTAAATGCTACAGGGAGGGTTCAGAGATGCGGGAGGCTCAGAGTCAGGAAGCCCAGCTGCGGCTGGTGTGTTACAAGCCAGTTACAAGCCAACAGGACAGGAGTAAGGGCTCAGGAAGAGAGCAGGCTATTCATGATGGATGGGCTTCCTTGGGAGGTGAGAATGGAACTGTACAGCTTCTTGCTTTCTTTCTTTCTTTTTTCCTAGTGAGGCATTTTATTTGCCCTGATTTGTTACAACCCTAGAAAAAGAATCTCAGGATTTTCCCTCCTGTGTTTTTTTGTCTTGCTTCCTCACATTTCATGATGCCAGCTGGGGCTATCAGTACAATGAAACCACACTGATGGAGCGGGAACAGGTTATTCTGCCATTTTTCTAGATCTTTGAGTTGCTCCTCAAATCTGGGGCTGGTCCCCTTACACTTGTCTAACCTACCTATGATGTTCACAACAATTTTGCCAGCTCTGTGAGCACTGATGATTTCAAGCTCACCAATGTAACCATGCTTCAGCATCACAGTTAGAAACTGGATGATGACTCTAGAGCATAGCCTGATAAGAACCTGGCATCTGCTTCTCTTTTTGTCATTGTTGATGCTCTTGAGAGCATCAGCCAGAACCTCCATGTGCATCATTTTGGTGGAAAGATGGCAGAAACATGTGTGCATCTTTCTTAAACCAAAGAAGTCCCCACTTAGAACTCAGCACCTTCTCCCCTGTCCCCCCATCTTTGCCAGCAGCACCCTCACTCTCCAAGAGCCCTGGGCCCCTGACTTGAAATGACTTTTAATCCTGCCCTCTAACTCAGCTCTGCTTATCTCCCCTGGCCAATTCTTCCTCTCTCACAGTTCTCCCCTCTGTCTTTTCTCACTCCCTGCCTGAGGATGCTGGAGGAGGGGGGCCCAGAGGGTCAGAGATCCACTGCAGTGCTCCCTGGGAACAGACAGATTTTTCTCCAAACTTCCATCCCCACCATGTTCCCTGGGATAGGAGACTCACCCTGGTTTTGGGCATCTGATCTCGGGCCTCAGGAGTGACGTGGGCAGAGAACACCCTTTGTTGAGTACCCGCCCCCCACCCCCCAACCCCACAGACACTCTCCTCGAGATGCTCTCTGCCCCTGGTGTCATCTTTCAGGAGACTGCCAACCCCAGAAAGGGCTGGCCTCCCTGGGGGACCCACCTGAAACTGCGAGGTTCTGGAAATTAGTTTTGCTTCTGGATGGAGGCTGCTCAGTCTAGGTGGGGGATGGGGGAAGTGTGGTATTTATGTCCCTTAAATGGCTCACAACAGCCCATTATCTCTTCAGAACCCTGCATGGGTTTGTCTCCATGTCTCTGTGGAGTCTCAGGTCTCATAACTTCCCCCCCTGCCCACGTGACGTGTAGCCCTGTGTGTGTGTTGGGGGGAGGGGGGCAGTTGCTGAGCTGTCTCTAGCACTAGGAGAGGAGGTGGGAGCACTGGTGGGTGGGGGATCCTCTCCTCCAAGGACACTGAAGGATGTGAGCCAGCAGTGGGTTGGGTAGAGAGCTACTCAGCCTGATCTCTGTGCCCCCTCTTCCCCTCTCCCCTATTTCTGTAGCTCAAAAAGATCGGGGGCGGGGGCTTTGGTGAGATCTACGAGGCCATGGACCTGCTGACCAGGGAGAATGTGGCTCTCAAGGTGGAGTCGGCCCAGCAACCCAAGCAGGTCCTCAAGATGGAGGTGGCTGTGCTCAAAAAGCTGCAAGGTATGGGTCCAGGGCAGGAGGGGCGGGGAAGGGTGATGGGGCCCAGGGCCAGTAGGTGATGGGTGAGGGGCTATGGGACCCGAGTCCAAGAACCACGATCGGCTTAAGGTGGAGGGGGAGGTGGGAAAAGTGGCCAGGGCCCAGGGCTGGGGGACCAGGGATCAAGAGCACCCCAGGAGCCCACCTTAGGGCTGGAAGTAGGGAAGAAGGAGTGGGAGTTGGGAGACCCCTGTCTGTGCCCCTCAGGGAAAGACCACGTGTGCAGGTTCATTGGCTGTGGCCGGAACGAGAAGTTCAACTACGTGGTGATGCAGCTCCAGGTGAGCCCCCACAGCCCATCCTCCCTTCTCTCTCCCCCAAGAGATCTGGTGGGGACACCTGGGGTAGGATGGAGACTGTGGACTCCAGAGGAGCGGGGAGTGCGCACGAGCCTTAGCGGGGTGGCGAGGCTGGGCCAAGTGTCACAGTGGCGGTGGACTGCTGGATGGCAGCTGAGCAGGGCCCCACCCTCACTGCAGGGCCGGAACCTGGCTGACCTGCGCCGCAGTCAGCCGCGGGGCACCTTCACGCTGAGCACCACGCTGCGGCTGGGCAAGCAGATCCTGGAGTCCATCGAGGCCATCCACTCTGTGGGCTTCCTGCACCGCGACATCAAGCCGGTGAGGGTGGTCCCCACCTCCGAAGCTCCCCCCACCTTCTCCCCTTCCCTGGGCCCTCTGTTTCTTCTCCAGAGCAGGGGTTGGGGCGGGGACAGCTTCTTCTGCCTGTCCCCTCCTCCTGCTCTCCCTCTCCAGCACCGCCTCCTCCTCCCCACTGCCTCCCAGGAGCACCTCTGCCCACCCTGGCCATGCCCGTGGCCTCCCTTATCTTCTGTCCTCTTCCCTTTTCTCACACCTGACCTGAATAGTCCTTGAACCTGGAAAGGTGAAGGGGTTGGGGAAAGATGGAGGGATTGAGGAAGAGGACCTAGGAGCTGCGGTTTGGGAAGAGATTCTAAGTAGCTAATTTTGTGACATCTTGGGTCTTGGTGCTGGGGAAAAACCTCCGATTTAAAGTGGTGAGGGACTTGCCTGCTGGTCCAGTGGCTAAGACTCTCCACTCCCAATTCAGGGGGCCCGGGTTTGATCCCTGGGCAGAGAACTAGATTCCACATGCTGCAGCTAAGGCCCAAATAAATAAAAACAAATTAAAAAAAAAAGTGAAAACAGGCCCAGAAAGGTTGGTTGAAGGGCCCAAAGTCACACAGCAAGGACAATGCTGGCCGCCTGGTGCCAGAGAGCAGGACAGCTACACTGGGCCACGTGGTCCTGCCGGGAGTCCCGGGGGTTCCGAGCCCGGCGGGCCCCGGCTGGGTCACCTCCTGCTGTGTGATCTGGGAGAAGCCCCCAGCTGGCCTTCAGTTTCCTCCCCTCTGAAATGAGGATAAGCACACCTGCCCCTCAGACGAGGGTCCGTGACCTGCTCACACGGTGTTTTTCTCTCATGTGAGTGTGAGGAGGGGTGGAGGGGCCCTCACCAGAGCTGTTTGTCTCCTGAGGTGGGCCAGGTGGGCTTGGAGCCCACAGGCGGCCTCCCTCACAGCTGCTGTCTTCCCCCAGTCAAACTTTGCCATGGGCAGGCTGCCCTCCACCTACCGAAAGTGCTACATGTTGGATTTCGGGCTGGCCCGGCAGTACACCAACACCACGGGGGACGTCCGGCCCGTGAGTACCGCCGCTCACCGGAATCCTGGCGTCCTCACCTCAGCCCCTGATCTGGGGAGCCTTCACCAGCCTTTGCTGAAGCTGCCTAGATGGGCCTGGCCTCAGTGTCACTCAGCGCTGAAGCCACATGCAGCCCGTTCCCTCTCCCCCGTGGCCTGAGTGCAGGCCACTTCCACGCCCTGTGGTCTGTCTGCCCACTCCAGTCAAGGGCAGACGAGCAGGGGCATCAAGCAGGGGCAGGAGGCAGGTTTAAGACTGGGCTTGTGGGTCAGGCTGTTCTTGACCCATGTGATCCGGAGCGGGGGTGGGGGTGGGGGGCGGAGGGGGAGGCTGGCAGGGCTAGAGTAGGCTGAGGAGGCTTGGTAAGCAGGGCTGAGATGTGGCCACGGTCAGGGGTGGCGGGTGACGTTCCTGTTGGTGTCCTCCCCTCTGCAGCCTCGGAATGTGGCCGGGTTCCGGGGGACTGTACGCTATGCCTCGGTCAATGCCCACAAGAACCGGGTGAGTGGCTGGGCCGGGACTGGGGAAGGTAAGACAGTACGGGCACAGGTCAGGGGTGGGGTGTGAGGCTGTTGGTGGGGTGGAGAGGAGCCCAAGGCAGGGGCTGCAAGCTGCCCCTCCAGAGACCCTGGAGGAGGGCTCCCCTGGTGTATCCCCTTGACGTCACCTTCTTCCTTACTTGGGGGATCCCCTCCTCTCTGTCCCCACTACGAATCTCTGGAGGATGAGAAAACTCACACAGAACTTTTGACTGAGGGATCCTGTGTGTTGGTGGGTCAGGAGTGGAGCCATAGCTTCAGGGAGACCCTAGCTCTGCCCACAGGCAACCTGACTGGGGTCCCTCAGTGAAGGGTCAGCCCCCACTCCCAGGGAAGGACCTGAGAGCTGTGGGTGACCCCCTCCGCACCCCCATCCCCAGGAGATGGGCCGCCACGATGACCTGTGGTCCCTTTTCTACATGCTGGTGGAGTTTGCGGTGGGTCAGCTGCCTTGGAGAAAGATCAAGGACAAGGTAAGGCCAGCACAGCTGGGCCTGGGGGTGGCGAGGGCATGGAGGGCAGCCGGGGCTCCATCTCCTGGTGCCCTCCTGCCTCCAGGAGCAGGTAGGGATGATCAAGGAGAAATATGAGCACCGGATGCTGCTGAAGCACATGCCCTCCGAGTTCCACCTCTTCCTGGACCACATCGCCAGCCTTGACTACTTCACGAAGCCCGATTACCAGGTGGGAGCCTGCCGCCCGCTCCTGCACCCCCTTCTCTGTGGGTTGCCGTCTCCAGCACCATCTATCCTGCTGAGGCCCCACGCCCCTGCCGGCTTGGTCCCGAGCACCTCTCCTGCTCTTCCAACTGCACGAAAGAAACTGTTCTCTGCTGTTGTAAACACCAGTCACAGCTCTGATTTATCAAGAGCTCACCCTGCTCTCAGCACTTTTCCTCACTTAATTCATTTAAGCTTTAAAACAAGCCTTTGGCGATATTGCGTGTTCTTCATGTTATTATTCCAGCACTTAATCATTAATGAAACCAAGTGCTTTCAAGGACTTTACATCGAAACTCTGTAGGAGACCAAGTGGGATGATTGTCCCCATTTCACAGATGAGGAAACTGAGGCCTGGTAGCCTGGTGAGGAGCAGGGCAGGGCTCAGGCACACTTGCCTCCAAGTCCAGGGCTCTTTCCAAGGTGCCCTCACCACACTCCAATGGGACCTGCTGACCCTGATCAAAGAATGGGGGAAACAGTGTTCTGCCAGGACCTGCTGTGTGCCAGGCATGGCCACACCCCTCGGGAACACGGATAGTGTCAGGCCCACAGTGGGCCCACAGTAAAGGGGGTCCCGCTAGCAGAGAGAACTGTCTGGAGAGAGAGCTAAGTCAAAGTGGGAACGTCTGGGGGACTGCCACCTCCTAAACCCAGAGACCCGGTTGTTGGCAGAGATCCCTTACTCGGGTAGTCGGGAGACCATGCCCCTTAGTCCTAACTGAGCCTCATGGGGTCCCTCAGACCACACAGCTTCCAGCACACCCTGTGCTGAGCCCTGTGGCTGGCTGCTAGAAATGTAGAGGCGGCAGGTAGGCCTGTGAACAGTTCAAACTGAGGCTGTGTGGGCGAGGGAATCAGGGAAGGCTTCAGATGGGGGAGAACGGTGGGCTGGGCACTGCAGGCAGACGAAGCATTCTGTGCAGAGGTATGACCCCAGGTGGCGGGTTGGGGAAACTGCTGCTGCGGCGGCGTCCGCTGCACCGGTGGCGATGGCAGAGGAGGCTGGGGACAGGAATGAGCGGGACACACTTCCAAGGGCTCGTGTCCAGCCAGGGGGGCGCTGAAGTCCAGACAATAATTTGCATGCTGATTTGCATATTGTGTGCATGTTTTCATTTAAAATCAATGTGCCCTTCTCCTTCCAATGCCCCCTCTTGGCCCCTCCCTGTCCTGGAAGGCCCCTGTCTTCCCCTCTGCGACCCCAGCACCTGCCCCCTCCCTCCTGGCTAGCCCCCGGGGTCACCGCTCTGTCCTCCCGCCACCCCCGCCCCCTGCAGTTGATCATGTCAGTGTTTGAGAACAGCATGAAGGAGCGGGGCATTGCGGAGAACGAGGCCTTTGACTGGGAGAAGGCGGGCAATGACGCCCTCCTGTCCACGAGCACCTCCACCCCGCCCCAACAGAACACCCGGCAGACGGCAGCCATGTTTGGGTGAGTCTCAGGAGGGGTGATGGCCCTGTCGGGGGGCAGACGACCCCTGCCCCGAGACCTCCCCGACCTGGGAAGCCAACCCTCTCCTCCTCTTCCTACCCGGACGCCACCTGGCTGTCTCTCCTGTTCTCGGTGCTCAGAAGCAGGGCTCTTGAATCCCAGGAAGTCCTACCATGCCTCCACCTTCAATCTGGGGCTGCAATGGACATCCTTATTTGGAGTTCTTGACCTTTCTGGGGAGCAGGGATCCCTGAGTGAGGGTCCCCTGGGGCCCACAGTTTGGTGATCACACATGGCCAGGTCTTGAGCCCCAGCTCTGGGCCCTGTAGGGCTCAGAGAAGAAATTTAATAGCCCCTGACCTCAAAATGCTCTCAGTTGAGTGGAGGATGTTTGTAATCGGTGAGTCGGCGAACTCAGATCCAAGTGAAAAGCACAAAACTGAGTGGCCCAGGGAGGGGCCAGAGTGAGGAGGTCTCCCCTGCTCCACCGTCCCAGGAGTGAGTCAGGGGACCCGCTGGGGAGACTCAGCAGGACTTGGCGGCGCACGTGCTGCCAGTTCTGTGACGACATTGCTCGAGGAACTCCAAAGTGATTCTTTCTTTAGACCCATTTCCTAATCCCCAGGGCTTCCCAGGTGGTGCTAGTGGTAAAGAAACTCGCCTGCCCGCGGGTTTTACCCCTGGGTCGGGAAGATTCCCCTGGAGAAGGAAATGGCAACCCACTCCAGTATTCTTGCCTGGAGAATCCCATGGACAGAGGAGCCTGGCGGGCTACAGTCCATGGGGTTGTATGGAGTCAGACATGACTGACGCGACTTAGCAGGCACATACGCCTAGTCTCGAGGAATCAGGACAGCAAACTGCAGTAGGGAGCTGGCAGGGCCACAAAGCAGCGAATCTCCTAAATAAACAGAGCCAGGTGGTGCTGTAGCCCGCCTCCAAGCCTCTGCCCACCGAACCCACCTGAGGGTACCATGGTCCCAGAGGGTCTATGAACCAGAGATGGAGCTGGGCCTATGGACGCCCCCAACCTGCCGGACCTCTCCTGTGCCCCCGCCCAAGGGTGATGGGTGGTCTCCAGGGCTAGAGGAGAGGGCAGCCCCCCACCAGCCTTGCCCACGGCCCCCTCCTGGCCTCCACAGGGTGGTCAACGTGACGCCAGTGCCTGGTGACCTGCTCCGGGAGAACACCGAGGACGTGTTGCAGGGCGAGCACCTGAGCGACCAGGAGAATGCACCCCCGATCCTGCCTGGTCGGCCCCCTGAGGGACTGGGTCCCAGCCCCCACCTTGTCCCCCACCCTGGGGGTCCTGAGGCTGAAGTCTGGGAGGAGACGGATGTCAACCGGAACAAACTCCGGATCAACATTGGAAAAGTAACTGCAGCCAGGGAGGGCGACATGGGTGGCCTTCTCCCCCTGCCCCCTTGCTCCCCACCCGTGGGTCCCTCTCCCCAGCCACCTGCCTGGTCGCCCTGCCTCCTTGGCCTGACGCCCTCCTGGGATCACTGGCACCCAGCGCTCAGACCTCCTGCTCCCTCCTTCGCCCTGAGAAAACCACAGCCCCACAGCCGCCCCATCAGCCCCAGCTCATGGGACTCCCCTCTCCTGCAGACCCCCGCTGTGGTGGAGGAGGAGCAGAGCCGTGGTGTCGGGGTCCCCAGCTCCCCGGTGCGGGCTCCCCCAGACTCACCGACAACCCCAGTCCGTTCTCTGCGCTACCGGAGGGTCAACAGCCCTGAGTCTGAGAGGCTGTCCACGGCAGACGGGCGGGTGGAGCTGCATGACAGGAGGTGGGTCTGGAGCCAGGGGTGTGATCCAGGGCCCCTGGTCCCCCCCTACCCCATCAGCTTCTCACAGCTGGTCTGGAGGAAGGGCAGTTTCCAGACAGAGGTGGGGGACCCTGGAAGGGTTATGAGATTTACACTTGGGACTGGGGACTCGGTTAGAATCAGTGACCAGCCCTGGAGAGGGTGTGGGAGTGTAGAGGGCCCAGCTTAGGCCACGAAGGGGCGTGGGGTGGGGGGCAGGCATAGGAGGAGGTGAAGGCTGAGATGGTAGGTGGGCGTGCTTCCAGAACCTCTTTCCCTAGGGACTAATTACAGAGGCCTCAGAGCAACTGGGGAAGCTTCCTCCAGCTCCAGCGGAGGGGCCTGGAGAAGATTCAGCGGGTGTTGGGGGTGTTTGAGGAGGAGACAGACCAAGCTTTGGGGATCAGGGCTTGGGAGTCTGAATGTCAGGGAGGGAGGAGGGACCTGGTTGATGTGAGGGAGTGTTGGGAGAGTTGAGAGCCAAGGTGAGCCTTTAGGATGTGGGATGAGAGTGGCTGGTGGAGCTTGGACCAGGGCCGGATCCTCATCTGGTGGGTGGGACCACCTCGGGTGGAGAGACTACCCCACCTCCCTTGGTTTGGGGTGGGGCTTTACAGCAAGGTGGGGGCCTTCTCTGCACCAGGAAAGGAGTTGCTGCCCGAGGCCCAGCCCCGGGGCAGGGGGTCTTGTTCACACCCCTATCCCCTCCTGCCCCACCTCAGCCACCATCCCCGCTCTGGATTCTGCCCCAAACTGCGCTCCACCTCCAGGACGGGCACAGTGCCCCTCTGGGGTGCTCAAGACAGGGCAGCCCTGTGCCAATCCCTCTGGTGACCCCAGGACGGAGGGACGCAGGCCCTGTCCTGAGGGAGCCGTCAGCCCTTACACACACACTCATATCCACAGACACTCACACTCTTACAGGTTGAATCCCAGGGACAGAAGACCACATTTTCCTCCCAGTAGCCCAGAAGGTTCAGGAAACAGGAAGGAGTGAGGAAGGGCAGTTTGGAAGGGAGATGAGTGGAAGAGGGAGGTGGGAAATGCCCTGAGCAAAGACAGTCCTGGAGAACACCTTGGTCTGGCCCAGAGTGAACGCTTGTTTGAGGGGAGGAGAGGGTCAAGGGGAGATTTTCTGGAAGGGAAGGGCCAGGATCTCAAGCAGGGTGGAGGGTTGGGGGGCTCTGGGGCACGAGGGAGCAGGAGAGTGTATGAAGCAGATGGGATCAGGGTGTGCCCCTCCCTGCTTGTTTCAACCACCCCCCACCCCATCTTCAGCCTCTCTCTCCTTCATGTCCATCAAAACAAGCCATGCTCTTGGGAAAGCAAGTGACGTCAGCCACTTAAATGGGAGTGTGAATGTAAGACCCGGTGACCTTCCTTTGTTTTTTTTTTAAGTTTATGAACAAATCGATAAAAATGCTGTGCAGATTAGTGTTGGCAGAACCCACATAGGCCAGGGTGGGAGGATGCTGAGAAAGGCCGACAGGAGGCTTTGATCTGTACCACTCCCCTCACAGGCTCGATGCTGGGGGGTGGATGGCAGTCAGCCCCCTACCCACAGCCTGAGTGTGAGTTCTCCGCGGTTCTCAGCAGGGCACCCTGGAATGTGGGGGAGGACAGTTCTTCCTTGTGTAGCATTCCTGAAGAATATCCTCACCTTGGGGCTGGTAAACCCCAGTTGAGAACCTCAGCAAGCCATGTGAGATTCACAGCACAGGTTAAGATAACAACAAAAGAGATGTCCCCAGGTAGAATCAGTGTCCCAGAGGCAAAAGCCAGAGGGGACCCAGCCCCTGTCTGGCAGAACTCATCGCCTCCTGGGGCGGCAGACTCATAAACACACACATGCTCTGACGTGAGGGGACAGAGGCAGCCCTGGGAGGGCAAACTAGCCCCCCATCATGCAGGAGGGAACAGCTCCCTATGGGAGTTGACACCGAGCTGGGGTGGACAGCTCAAGGTGGAAGGGCAGGCCGTGTTGGGGGGAGGCGCATTTATAAAGGCACAGAGGAAAAAGCAGGTGACTTTGAGATGGGTCTGGCTAGGGGAAATGGGAAACAGGGCCTCTGTCTGGCTGCCAGGGGCCTTGAATGCCAAACTAAATCATGTGGACTTTGTCCTGGGCTGGTAGGGGGGCTGTCACTGGAGTTTATTGGAGGAGGTGCAACCAGCCAGGTAGGCCTGAAGGGTGGTGGTAGAAGAGGCCAGAAAACCATCAGCACACTCGAGGGCAGGTGGGTGTGTTTGTCTTGGGCACATCGGGTGCAAGCCTGGGTCGGGTGGAAGCCCTGGCTGGGCAAGCATCAAGTTATCTTTAGGAAGATCCAAATTTCTGGGAGTGCTCTGGAGGGCAGTGTTCCTTGAGCCCAAGAATTTTACTTACTGCTTGTTTAGATTCCTGGAACATAGTAAGCATTCAAAAATGTGTGTTGAATGAATGCGTGAGCTCTTTGCAAGGACTGAGGTTGGAGGGTGGCAACCCAGGAGGTGGCTGAGCCTGGCCCGGGGTGGGAGAAGGCCAGAGTCAGGAGGTCCCAGGCATACGGCTCCACCTTGGGGTCCTTGGGGACCCAGAGAGGCCGGGCACTGAGCCCCACGTGGGGTGGCTTTGCAGGTCACGGATGGATCTGCCTGGCTCACCCTCGCGGCAAGCCTGCTCCTCGCAGCCAGCGCAGATGCTGTCAGTGGACACAGGCCACGCCGACCGGCAGGCCAGCGGCCGCATGGACGTGTCAGCCTCTGTGGAGCAGGAGGCCCTGAGCAATGCCTTCCGCTCGGTGCCACTGGCCGAGGAGGAGGACTTCGACAGCAAGGAGTGGGTCATCATCGACAAGGAGACGGAGCTGAAGGACTTCCCCCCGGGGGCTGAGCCTAGCACGTCGGGCACCACGGACGAGGAACCCGAGGAGCTGCGGCCGCTGCCCGAGGAGGCCGAGGAGCGGCGGCGGCCAGGGCCAGAGCCTGCCGTCCGGCCCCGGGGACGCGGCATGCACACGCTGGCCGAGGAGGACCTGCGGCTGACGCCCGCCCAGCCCCCGCCACCCCAGCTGAGCCAGGCCGATGGCCGGTCAGAGACATCACAGCCCCCCACGCCTGGCAGCCCTTCCCACTCTCCCCTGCACTCTGGACCCCGCCCCCGACGGAGAGAGTCGGATCCCACTGGCCCGCAGAGACAGGTAAGGCTGGGCTTGCACCCCACTCCCCACCCCTGACGCCCACAGTCCTGGCGTGCAGCTGAGAGTGCTCCCGTATGCTCCCTGGGGGCTGCCGGCTAGCACCCAACGGTTGCAGCCGTGATGAAGGGAGGCAGGTTTAAGGGTCTGCAAGCATGATTGTGGGGGGCAGGGTTCTGAGTCGAGTCTCGCCTTCGGGGCAGTGTCAGCCAGGTGACAAAACAGGAGAAAGACCTCCCAGAGCACGGGGACAGGGTGTGCAAAGGCCCAGAGGTGGCAATCAGAAACACTGATCGGCGGGTTGCAGCAGACGAGGCTGCGAGCTGGGTCCCGGGGCCCCGTCCAGGAGGGCCTTGGCCTTGGTGCTGGATTCTGAAGGCTTGGTGAGCCACTGAGAGGACAGAGGAGCCTGGCAGGCTGCAGTTCATGGGGTCGCACAGAGTTGAACACAGTGGAAGCAACTTAGCACGGCACGGCGTGGCAGGCTTTTAAGCAGGGGTGCAACATGATGCCATTGATACTTTTGAAGGGTCCCTCTGGCTGCTGTGTGGAAAATGGATTGAAGGGGCACAAACCTATCAGTAGGAAGGCCACAGGGCAGACACCAGCAGGAGAGCGCCCTGGGGGCATGGAGCAGGGAGGGGACTCTGAATGTGGGGCAGGGTGGATGGAGCCTGGGGGTGTTGGGGAGAGGATCAAGGGAGTCGCTGCTGACACGGGGCGTTCTGGGTGGGCAGCGGAACTGTCACTGAATGGTTTCAAAGGGAGCATCAACTCAGATTTGGATGCAATGACCTCATGGTACCTGGGGGATGTCCACTGTGGAGGCACTGGGGTTCAGGAGAGAGATCTCAGTGAGAGAGATGGATCTGGGGATCTCGTAGTCCACAGGAGTGGGTGGTGTCACTCAAGAGGACTATGTGGAGTGGGGAGAGCCCAGGGTGAAGGCAGAGCTGGGATTCACACCTTGAAAAAGAGTGAGACGAAGGGGCGAGAACACCCGGGGAGAGGGCTCCCTGAGTCGAGAAGGAGCTTGCTGAAGAGGGGTGAGGGCAGCGGGGGGTGTGCTGGGTCAGAGCAGGCACTGTGCCGAGGGTGAGCTCTGAGAGCCAGGATGTCGGACAGTGATGGGGAGGGAAGGAGCCAGGGCAGGGGGGGACCCTAAACCGGACACAGGGGCCGGCATGTTGGCAGCCCTGGGAGGACCCGGTCAGGTTGCCGTGGTGCCTTCTCGTGTGGGAGGCCTAAGGGATGAGACAGGATGGGCAGAGAGAGGCCTGGTGGTGGCTGTATCATAAATGCTGGGGTGAGGGGCCGCAGCACATTTCATGGTATTCTGGGTTTTTTTTTTTGCAAATATGGGGTGTCCGAACAGGCAGAAGGTCCCTGGCCTGCTTGGGTTTCTCTGTGTGGTGCAGAGACTGACCTCTGACCCAGGAAGTGGCTCCACCACTCACCCTGGGTGCTGACTGGGGTCCATGTCCCCTCAGAGGACTGGGGAGAGCCAAGGAAGTGATGCTGGAGGGCTCAGGGCCCACGTGCGTTCCCTTCGACTGTCCCGTGTGGGGGCCTGCACATGGGAGGCTCTGGGAGACACCAGGTGCAGGGCCGGTTCCACTGAGTGCTCAGATCGGGAGGCCTGGCCAGGAGACCCCGGTGCCCCAGAGGAGGCGGCTCCAGACAGGACTGTCTTCAGGCCCCATCCCGGTGTGTAGAAGAGACAGTCTCTAACCTGAGATCCTGAGACTGTACGTCCTGGCCTTGTCCTGGGCACTGGAAAACTGGAGGCTCAAAAAATGGGGACCATGAGCCCCCACCCTGAGAGGTCCTAGCCAGCCTGAGTTGGAGGCTCAGCCAGGGCAGGGCTTGGGCAGCATGGCTATGTTGCTGACCCGGGCTCTGTTCCCATCAGAACCAGCACTGGGTAAGCAGGAGGTGGAGCAGGATCCGTCTGGGCTCCCTTGATCCCCTCTCATTCATTCATCACCTCATCATTCCACACCTACTGCGCCTCTGTATCAGAGACCAGAGGTGTCAGAGATCAGACACACAACAGGCTGGGCCCTTGGGAGGTGCAGAGTCTAGGAAGGGGGACAGATGGTGGTGGTGTGTGTGGGGTGGAGAAAAAGCCCAGAATTAAAGTCAGGAGGCCGAGTTCAGGACCTGGGCCCTTCTAGTCTCTTCCTGGTGACTGTCTCAGAGTTGTGCAGCTGAGCCATCTGGGAGGCTTTTCTCACCTTCAGATGCCTCCCTGGTCCTAGGAGTCAGCCTCACTTTGGGGAATTCCAGCCAAGGGGGTGAGATTTGGGGGAGCAGATGCAGGCCTGCTGTATGGTCAGTCTTGGGCTCAGGTCCTGCTGGTGGCAAGGATGGGCACTGCCTGTCTCAGTGAGCAATGGGGTCGTGTGAGTCTGGCCGGGGTGTTAGGTTGTGCGGGCCTTGGTTTCCCCACAGTGCACAGAAGCAAGCTTGCGCAGCATTCTACAGCCGCGTGTGTGCTCTTCTGTGTCAGCTTACCCAAGAGTGTGCAGTGGTGTGTGGGTGTGTCCGTGTGTCCGCGCACACACATGTGGGTGCACTTTCAGAGTGTGGAGAGCGTGTGGTGTGTGGAGAACCCCAGACGTCTACAGTGTCCCAGCTGGCGGGGTAGTCGCCACAGTGATGGTTCTAATGCGAATAAACAGCAGCGCTGCTCCTGAGCTTCTGTATTCTTCCCACGTAACCCTCACAGCGACACAGTGCAGAGGCCACCCCTGCTTACAGGGTGAGGAAGCTGAGGCTCAGAGCAGCTAAGTGTGTAGCCCTGGGTCACCAGCTGCTAAGGGGTAGAAGTGGGATTTGAATCCAGCCAGCTGGCTCCAGGGCTGTGCTCGGAGCCACACAGTCTGAGGGCTGTGTGTTTAAAAGAGGATCAGGGGCTTCCCTGGCGGTCCAGTGCTTAGGCATGTTCACTGCCAAGGATGCAAGTTCGATCCCTGGTCGGGGAACTAAGATCCCACAAGCCATGCAGTGCAGACAAAAAAAAAAAACAAAAACAAAAACAAGGCTGAATCTGGGACTTCCCAGGTGGTCTAGTGGTTAAGACTCTGTGCTCCCACTTCAGGGATGCAGGTTCTGTCTCTGATTGAGGAACTAAGAACCCGCAAGCCACGGGACAAAAAGAGAGAGAGGAACAAACAGACCAGAGAGCAGATGGTTTGTGCAGGGTCAGAGAGAGCCTTTGTGGTGCGTGGGTGTCTGTTCGTGCTGCGTGTGCACACATGTGTGTGCCTGCTGGCTGGGCCATGGCAGCAGGTGTGCCTGTGGGCATGTAGGTATCTCTGTGTGTGTCTGGGTGTGAGCACGTGGGGCAGGACAGGTGTTGTCCAGCGTTTCAATGTAGCAGGGTGAAGCCTAGCCCTTCCTTCGCCGAGGGCAGGGGAAGAGGGAGGGGTGGACTGGCATATTTTTTTCCTTCTTTTGGTCTGGAAAGAGTCTTGAGCCTGGGTGAGGTCTCCACACCTGACTGCACATGGAATCACAGTTTGTGGACCTCCCTGCATCCTGTAACATAACTAGATTAAGTGGCTCAGGGCAGGCAGGAAGTCCCTTCAGGGACCCCACCCTACAACCTTTGTGCAAGGAAGCCCCTCCGAGTCCCAGCTGCATCTGCTCGGGGTCTGATGTGTGAACTTCCTCCTAAAAGCAATCTTTAAAGATAGGGACACTTGCACGTCCCCATGGGGAGTAAGGACAAGGATAGTGTGGAACCAGGCAGTCTTAGAGCATCTGTTGTTCTTTGGTGTGCGTACCATGACCCTTGAATGTTTTTTTCTTACACACACCTTCATTTCTCCTCTCTGGAATTCACCGTGCAAATCAGAAGTGTCCGGGAAAGCTAGGCCATAGGGGAGGGCAGTGGACAGAGTGTGGGATCTAGGGGAGGGATGTTTACCCTCCTTTACCAGTTGTCTCTGGCTGATAACCCAGCGGGTCAACATTTCCTGAGGGCATGGACATTTGTTTGGCAGCCCCTAGAGCATTTCCCTGCCACGTGTGCAAGGGGCTGGGGGACAAAGATGAATCAGGCTCACAGGCAAGGGGGTAGGCTGAGGATGCAAAGGTGGAGACGGTGTTTACACTCAAGGGGCCACAGGGACATAACGGCGGACTCTTGTCTGCTCGGAATGGAGCCAGCTTGCCAGAAAAGCTGGGGTGGCTTCACGGGTGTGACACTTCAGCTGGGCATGGAGGACGGGGAGGTGGCCACAAGTGGTGCCTGGCCTGAAACGGCAGGATGTGCTGGAACTAGGTCCCTTTGGCAGCTGACCAAACTCTGCCTGAGGTGCTGAACTGGAGCCCCTGACATGTGCTTTGAGAAGGGTGTGAGCAATGGTGGGTGCCACTGGCCCTTGGTATCACCACGTAGGCCGATGGACACCTAACCCTCAGTGCAGACAGGACTAGCTCAGAACGATCCTAGACTTGGCCACGAAGAAGCAGGAGGGGAAACCATGGTGAGGCCAGTGAGTGTAAGGCGAGCCACAGCATATCCTTTCTCCCCCTTTCTGCGCCAGGCCCCTGGACCCCCCACTCAGTGGCCGCGGGGCACCCTCCTCCTCAGCCCTTTAGCAGCTGGCCCAGCCAGTCCTCACTGCACCACCTAAAGCTTTGTAAACTGGCCTCTGTCCCAGGAAGAGCTTGAGGTCAGGATGGGCAAGGTCAGATGACAGCAAGTCATTGTTCCTGTCCCTACATGCCCGGGACACGGAGCCCATTTTCTCTTTTCCCTCTGAGGGCATGAGAGCAGCAGGGCATGGGGTGGCCAGGTGACGCGGCCAAGCCCTGTAATGTCTCTCAACTTTAGACAGGGAAAAGCTGCCTGGGAGAAATGACTTCAACTGGCTCCTCCATCTCCCAACCCTCTAAATTCTTTCTTCATTCTTGAGAGTGATAAACAGCTCACGTGACACAGCATTTACACCATGGCCAGCACCATTCAAAGGGCTTTGCATATTATAACACCTAATCCTCATAAGAAGAGTCTTGGGAAACCGTAGTTACCCCCATTTTACAGATGAGAAAGCTGAGGCATGAAGTAAAGTAACTTGCTTGAGGTCACCCAGGTACTAAGTGGTGGAGTTGGAATTCAAACATGTTGTCGGACTTCAGAGTCCTTCCCTTCTGCCACCTCGTCACTGAGACTCTGAGCATGGGGGCAGGGCTGTCATCGCAGAGGGCACTTAGCTGGTATTCTCTCGACCTCATGAAGGGCGCAGAGTCCAGCTGGGGAGACAGATGGTGCACAGATGCCAATACATTTTAGAGCTGTTTTTCCAGGGGGAGGGGGCAGGATTTCCCCAGCCCAGAGGGAACTCCAAGCTATATAGAGCTAAGCCAGGAAGGCTTCCTGAAGAAGGTGAGTGAGCAAGGTCTCCAGGAGGAGACCATGGTATGAGGAGGAGGCGGGGGAAGGGCGTTGGAGGCCGGAGCCTAGGTGGTGAGGCAGAACGGGAGGGTCCGGACCCTGCCCACTTGCCCGCGACGCCGGCGCCGCAGGGGCTGTCAGCGGTGGGTGGCCCCCGAGACGGAGCTGTCGATCGAGTCTGTGCCTGACACCTCTTTTCCCTCCACTCTTTTGGTCTCTTTCAGTTGGAGGAGGACAGACTCTCGGGGCACTCCCTCCCGCGGTACAGCCCCCTGCGACGACTGGCGTCCTCCGTGTTCTCCTCCTCCACGCTGGAGACCGAGCATTACCCTCACCCCGGCGGCGGCGGCTCCTCCGGTTCCCTCATTCAGCGCAGCCGCTCGGCGGAGAGCAGCCCCGTGCGGGCGCCCCACCGGCGCCACGCGCCCCTGGCCGCCGGCAACCACAGACTCGTGCCCTCGGTGCTCCGCATCTCGCGGTCACAGCTGCAGCAGGTGTGGGCCCGCTTCACCCACAAGACCTAGGCTGGGCCCCCCCCCTCCTGGAGGGGGCAGGTGGGGGGGGGTGGGGAGCAGGCAGAGATGTGGTTCCTTCCCAGGACGCAATAATCACACACTCACACACCCCGACCCTCCCTGTCATGCAATACAGCCCCTATAACGTTGGCCCAAGGTACTGTAACCCCCCACCCCTCACCCCCTCCATCGACTTCCTCTGCTTGGTGCCAGCCAAATGGTGCAGGGAGGGGTGGGGCTGTTGGTGCAGTTTCTGGGACAGGACAGGGGCTCTGGGCTGGAGCCACCAGTGGGTCCAGAGTCCGGTGGAAACCAAGGTGTCAGGGAGAGGCGTGCTGGGTCAGAGTCAGTCTGGGAGGGTGCTTATTCTGTTTAATCTGTGATCTCTTGGCATGGCTGGGCATGGTCCACCCTTGGGGAGGGGATGCCAGGAGACGGTCCCTTTCGGTGTGCTATGTGTCTGTCTCTCTGGGCAGGGCGAGGTGTGTGGCCCTGTGTATGAGATAGGGGCCTGGCCAGCCAGCTTTGGGGTTTGGTGGGAAAGTGCCTCTGTACTCATTGACGTGGGAGGAAGTGGCCCTGTGACCCAGTGAGCCCTTCCCAGGCCACGGTCATGGAGGACAGTGCCCTGCCCTCCTGCATCTCAACCCAGGAGTCCTGGAGCTCAGCCCACTGTAGGCTGCCCCTCCCCTGGGACATATGTTGCCTGGCCCAGCTCCTTAGGAGCTGGGGAGGGACGCACAGGGAGGGGTCTGGGGTCTGCCCCTCAAAGCGAGCTGTGGCCTCGGGGTGATGGGCCCTGCCTAGTAGCAGTGGCAGAGAGGGTGGTTGTTAAGGATGTGAGACCTGTGAGCTCAGGACAAATTCCAGACAGCAGCAGTCCCACTACTGCCCCTCTTAGAGGGTGACTCCTTCCAGTGGGTGCTCAGCCAAGCTTTTTGGTCCCCAGGGGCGTTGGTGAAGACCAAACACCTGGTAGGCTGATCAGAGGGGATCGGAGATGGGAGGGGGATCAGGATGCCAGATTGTGCTTTCTGCCTGTTTCTCAGCACCCAGCCTGTCACTGCAGGGACCCCAAGGTCCTCTGCCTTCACTTCTGCTCATGTCATCCAGCACCTCTGTTCCCCTGGGGAGTGGGGCAGTGGTGAAGATGGCTCCAGGAAGGGCAGGGCCAGTACAGGAAGGGAAGGAGAGGAGGAGGCCAGAAGGCCCGCAAAGTGTTTATTGCAGTAAGGTTGCCTCTGTGTGTGTGCTCGTGTGCTGGTACACTTATGAGCATGAGTGTGGTTATGTATGAGAATGTGTGCATGTGGCAGGGTTGCCATGGATAGATGCTCAGGCTGTGCACTGCACAATTCTAGGGAGTGCCAGTTACATAGCCCCTGATGTGAATGGCACCCACTGAAGTTGCCCAGTGCTGCAGTTCTGTGCAGGTGGGTGTGTATGAGTGTGAGTATGTGTGTCTCTTAGGGAATCAGAAAGATGTTTGTGTAATCCTTGGTAGTTTCCTATGTACCTACTATCATCCTGGCTCCTCTTTCTCCTTCCTTCACTTGATGTCTGCTTCCCTCCCAACTCATCTCCCTTCATCTCCTGTCTCTGGTTCCAGCAGAGGCCTCAGGGCCCCTGCCTCAACCTAAGGGTGCCACAGTCAGTGAACAGTGCCCTGAGCCAAACTGTTCTCATAGGTGGCTCACCCATGTGAGCCAAGCCCATACCCACCTCACTCCTTTCTCCAAAAGGATAGCTTAAGGGTAGCTGGGCCACGAGCACCCTCCCCGTTTGGGAATGGAAGCCAAACTGGGACCCACCTCCATCCTGACTGCTCATTTTTGAACCTCCCCAGGTCCAAGACTCTGTTGCCCTCTGGGCTGTTTTGGGTGGCTCTGCGCCATGTGATGGCAGAAGGCAGAGGAGGAGTCAGGGTAGACCCTTCAAGAAAAGAGAGAAAAATCAAAGCACAAAGTTGGGGGGTGGGATGGCCAGTAGCCCTACTCCCCACCTTCTGGCACTGCCTGCCTCCCTCCCTACTCTCCTCTGGCCCTCTTTCCATCCTCTCTTGCGGGCGGCAAGCAGCAGGGGCTGAAATGAAGGGGAGTCTGTCCACCAGCCACTCCACAATCAGCAGCAGTGGGGGCAGGGCCCCCGCTATATGGGATGAGATGAAACCAAGCCCTCTGTTATCCGGCATTTCCTTCCAGAGGGTTCTACTACCTGACCCTGAGCACAGCTCCCACACCATGACCAGAGCCCTGCGGTACTCTAAGATCCCAAAGTGCCTTGTGACCTATCAAAGATGACGGCACTAGCTTCAGCCTTGATTTAGCATCAGACACGTATTAGGGCTTCCCTGGTGGCTCAGCTGGTAAAGAATTCGCCTGCAATGCAGGAGACCTGGGTTCAATCCCTGGGTTGGGAAGATCCCCTGGCGAAGGGGAAGGCTACCTACTCCAGTATTCTGGCTTGGAGAATTCCATGGACTGTATAGTCCATGGGGTCACAAAGAGTCAGACACAACTGAGCGACTTTCACTTTCACTTCTTCAGTGTTTCCAAAGGTTTTGGAGGTGGGGAATCCTGTTTAGCATTCCCAAAGTAGCTGAATTTTTCAAACACACACACCCCAGAACTGACTATTATGGGAAAGAGTGTGTCCTTTAAAGATCATGACTCAAAACATTTTGTCCTCTGTGGGACATCTTTTTATATGCCCTCCGTAGTGGAGGAGAAACTGTCTTATAAGCCATAAAGCTCTGAGCTAACCAGAAGTGGTCTTAAGACCAGGAAGTGGTCTTGATTTTATTACCTTTTGAGGGTAGCTCTGACTTTTGGAACATCTAAGGCTATTTGAAGCCACGTGTGCTGAAGTAAGTTCATGTGAAGCTCAGCAGACCCCTGTGTGGTTTGGAATCCAGTTGCTTGTCTCTGGGTCCTGGGCTGGGCAGGGAAGCTGTGAACCCAGAGTGTTGTCAAGCTTTTTTCTTAAGGGTTTCCCAAGAAAGATGCCAGAGTGTTTCAAGAAAAGATATCCTGCCTGGGGCAAATGCATAGCCTCCCTGAGGTCAGCTTTGAAAAGGAACAGCACTCTTTATTGTATTAGAAGATGCTATTTTTGTACTTTAAAGTCACACCCTGCATGTAGTGGTGGCTTCCAATTATTAATTAATTTATTTTATTTAACAGTCACTGGCACACAGAGCTTATCATGTGCCAGACAGTGATCTAAGCACTTTACAAAAATAACTCATTTAATCCTAATAGCCTAGGAAGTAGATCCCAGTATTATCTGCATTAAATGGATTAATCAGAATATCTAATTTACAAAAGCATATTAATACCCCCCGCCAATGCCGAATAACTGAGGACTTGTTTGATAGGAGTTTTAAAGTGTTTCAGTCTGTGTTATGGTCTGTTTATTATTTACTGTCCTTACTGGTTGGCCCCTCCTTGCTCTATTGAGGAAGAAGGAAGTTATCTATGAATCAGACTCTCCTTCCTTCTCCATCCCACTGGGCATGGGATGGAGTTGGGGGTGGATAGGTGGTCACTCCAGAGTTCTGGGGTTGGTTGAAATGGCTGGACCTTGTATCTCCAGAGACCCCCCAACCTCTCAGTCCCACATGGCCCCAAGCATGCCCATAGCAGCTCTGGGGATTAGGTGGGTGGAGTAAGAGTTCCAGTGAGAAAGCAGGTGCTTAAAACCCTGTCCTCAGTGGCATGGGTGGGGTCCCTAGGGTCAGGCTCACAGGCAGGGCAGATACTGGCATCCATACCACTGACCATGGAGATTTGAGATGAGTGTCACCAACTCATCTCAACTCATGTCAATAGGAGCCAAGTAGTGTCAGGGAGAGGGCACTTGTGGGGACTGTGGTAAACAAAGGGACCCCCACCATCCTCAGCTCAACCAACTGTTGCCAGTATCTTCTACCTTTAATGTGAAATCTCACTATTTTTAAATATTGGCATCTAATTTTTTAAAAAAACAACTTTTTAAAGAAAAATCACTGTGTGAACTAAACAAAATTGGTTTACAAGCAGAGACCCTGAACTCAGTTTGCAACCTCTCTGAGCAAACTCTCTGAGCCTGAGGATCCCCCTACCCCCGTCTATCCAAAACTGTAAGCACTCAAATGGGACAGTGTTCTTCCCCAGGAACACAAACTGGGTGGCCTTCTTAAGAACAGGCAGCTCACGACCAGTGGGGATGTGTGGTGTGCGCTGTGTGTACATGTCAGTGAGCTCTTGGTGTGTATGCCTAAGTGTGTGTGTGGGCCAGTGGGTTTGTTCATGTTAAGTGGGGTCCTCCTCAAAGGACCAGTATTTTCTCTGTAAGACAGGATCCTAGGATCCTGTCACTGGAAAAATGCACTAGTAAATTCTCGGTAATGAATAGACACCCCCACCCACTTAAGGCAGCTTGGGTCACAGCAATAACCAGTCAATACTCACCACAACCTCTAGCATCCCAATCCCAGCCATCTCCTTTGCAATTCTAGTTGTGGGGGTGGGGGGGGGGCGGGGGGGAAGGAATGGCCCTGCCCAGCATAAGGAGGAAATGGTGGAATCTCTGAGCCATGCTGGTACATTAACCCTTGCTCCCCCAGCCAGGAGGGGCAGGTCCCTTCAATCCCAGGAAAACCTGTGTTCCTCTTTGTGGGGAGTCCCAGGACCCTCCTTTGCTATTTCTCCTTTGCCCTCTTTAGGTCCCCTTTTCTGGGGAGGGGTGGTGCTGTCTTCCCAGGCAGTGGTTGGGAGGTCTAGGCCACTGGGTGAGCAGAGGAGCCGTGGCAGTGTTGGGTGATCAGAGAGGACCATGCATAGGTAGGCTCTGGGGGTCACTGGCTATGGAAGCATAGAGAACGCGACATCCCCTGCTCGGGTTGATTTGGTACCTGAGGATGGAGGCATAGACCTCTAAGGAAAGCCTGAACACCACCCCACCCAACTCCCAAATTCCACTGGATTCCACCCCATAGGGCAGGAATCAGCCCACCCCCATGGGCAGTCCTTGGTAACAAGGAGCGTGGCAGATCACTCTCCTTAAGTTGGGGGGCATGTCCCCAAAGTTTGCATTATTCCTATTAGGGACAGAGGTGCCCCCAGGACTGGTGGGGTCAGCCTCTGAAAATTTTAAAGCATCCTTCTCCCTAAGGGAGAGGCTCCTAGACTGAGGACAACAACCCTCAAACATCCCCAATGGTTTCCCACACCACCCAGTGGGCTTCCCAGTTTAGGGAGCCCCTGGGCCTGAACGGCGACCCCAGCCCTCAAGTGAAGAGTTGAGAAGCCTTGGGGAGGAGGGTCAGTGAAGCCCAAAGGACTATGGAAACCTTCCGAGACCTCCGCTTCCACTTGGTTCCGCCGTGCGTCCCACCACCTACCCTCCCTTTTACCCGGGGTCTGGGGTTCACCTTGCCACGACTAACAGGCTCTCTCTCTGCTATACACACACACACACCCGTAGCTGCGCGCACACTTCATGCACTCTCCGGACAGCAGACTAACGGCCCGGCCCGGGAGAACGCGAGGATCGTGTTTCCGGGCCCCTCTGGCAGGTTTATCACTGTATTGGGACCCCCATCCCCTACATTCCCTTTTGTCCCCGCCCCCGCGGCCGTTGCACCACGAATGTACGTTCCAGTCTTTTTAACTAGCTGCTACGCGGCGTGACCAGGCGACCTCCCGGCCTCCGAGTCCCCCAGCTCGAGCCACGCCGCTCACGTCGCCAGAGTAATCCTCCCGGGCGCCCCCGGGCGTCAGCCTCTGCTCCCCGCCCCCGCCGAGCTGCCTGCTGCTAAAGTCCTTCCCGGGTTCTCGCCCCCCAGCCGCCCGCCGCCTCCCGCCCCGCCCCGCGCTAAGGTTGAGTTGGCTCCCCTCCGCCGGCTCTGGGCCGCCGGGTCCCCGGCCCGGGGTGGAGCGGGACGGGTGTGAAGGCTCGCCCCTCCGTGCTCCAGGGCAGGGTGCTGACTAGGGCTGGGAGAGGGAGCTGGCCAATTCCGGGCTTCAAGAGCCCGGGTCGCCCACACCGGATTCCTGTTACCTCACCGCCTACAGGGCTGCCCCTTCCCCTCCCTGCCCCAAATAAATTGGCCTTGCAATTGGATGCCAAAGAGCCCAGAGTTGAGGGGGAGCCAAGCTTTGAGCCTAAGTCTCTCAGAGCCACCCAACACCCCCCTTTTGACCCCAGCCCCAGCCTCCGTGTCTCCTGCCCCACCCAACTTACACCACAGAGGGCCCTGGGGGTCCCCAAACATGCCCCCACTTCCAGCTCTTCTCTCTCCCCATCCCCGCAAATAAAACTCAGGGACCAACATCTGCTTCCTTTGCACTTGCTCCGTCGACTCCTTCCCCACCCCCACCCCCAGCCACTTGGAGGGGCTTCGGTGGGAGAGGAGTGGGGTTCTGGGCCCTTGTGGCTATCAGTATTTAATGAGGAGAGGGCTGGTCCCTGCCCCGCTGGGAGGTTTGTCTGGTGGGATGGGGGAAGCTCGGCCCGAGGGCCCAGCGCAGCCTTTTCCCTCCAGGGGCCCGAGGAGCCCCCTCCCAGCATTGGGAGGCAGGGATGGGAAGGGGGTTGGCGAGAGGATCCTCCTGGAGGTCCCGAATCCCAGCCTGTTTATTCCTGGGCCTCCCCATCCCATCATAACACCCCGCCCCCCATTTTGTACTGCAATAATACTGTATTATAAGCTTGCACTATTTCCCAACCCTGGCCAGCCATAAGCATGCAAGAAAAACTTCAAAACCACACACGCGCGAAGATGGGACGCTTTTTTTTTTTCTTTCTCTCTCTCCGGGGTGTGTCCTCAGTGTACAGAGTGGCGTCAGGGCCCCCCCTACCCCCACCCTCCAGGGCCCAGGTAGAAGAGCATGCACTGAGCCCCCTGCCCCTAGACTGCGAGTACTGTACAAATCCAACACTTGAAACCGACATGCACACGCGCGGCGCCTCCGGGGTTGGGGGGAGGGGGTAGGACACGGACTCTGCACCCCCGCGCACACGGCCACGCAGGGCGGGTGTGGGGGGCGCCCCGCCGTCAGGTGTCGCTGTGCAAGGGATCTTGTGCCTTTTAAAGTCCCTGTATGTTAATGCAGACAATCCGGAGAGCTTGTGTACTACCAAATTTTGATTAAAGACGCCTTCCAGGAACCTGCGCCTCGCCTGCTTTCTTTCCTCCTCCTCCTTTCTAACCCACCACTTCTGGGGTCGCAGGACTGCGCAGAGGCCAGGGGCTAGTCTTTTGCTGAATCAGAGATGGGGTGGTGGATGAGGGATGGCAAATTTCAGATCAATGGATCCAGCCCCACTCCTACCTTAGCCAGCAGCTAAGACAGGCCAAAGTAGGGAGAGGGAGTTTCAGCCTAGTTGGACTTGAACAACACTTAACTGCTGCGGCTGGCTGGCGGTCTCCTTTCATCCCGAGGAGGGCTTTGGGGGTGGACTCTGGTCTCTGGCCTGACTGGAAATGGCCAGCTTGCTGGAGGGGGGATGGGGAGCCGGAAGGTGATAATCAGTTGTCGGTGGATCAGACAATTATGGCCAAGTGTGCAGTGGGGGTGGGAAGCCAGAATAGCAGAGAACCCTGTGAGGAGACCTCAGGGAGCCTTCTCCTGCTCCCTGTCCCCTGCCCTGATGGGGGGATCTGCAGGAACCTCGGCCTGGGGGAGAATGGTCTGTTGAGGGGAATCAGTGAGAGACTGGATTGTGCAGAACCCAGGGAACTCAGGGCTAGAATACCCTGAGTCAAGCCTAGGTCAAGGAGAGGGTGGACCGAAAGAGGGTCGCAGAGACTGTAGAGATTGCAGAGAGAGGGAGTCAAAGGGGAAGGGGGCTCACCGTCTCACTGTCCCCCACCCCACCCCCACAGGCCTGCAGCCATAGCGCCAAAAGAGGAAGATACTAATATGTTTCCCCTTGGGGCCTAAAGCAAGTGTGGGGGTGAGAAAGGGCAACCCCCAGGGCATTGAGAGGTCCTTGCCCTGGGGCAGCCGGGGCAGGCACTGAGATCTGGGGTCAAGTGTATGAGGATCTGTAGAGACTTAGGGTAGCAGCTGTCTTCCCAGGTCATCTTACCCCTTTCACCCAGATGACTGCCACGGGCCAGGGTGCCGGGTGTGGGTGGCACCCCTGGATGGGGGGTGAAGAGCAGAGGGAGGGCTCTTGGCCTGGCAGATGTGGTTTGAGTGTAGAGACCCAGACAGATGGGCAAAGACTCTGGGAAAGGCAGAGTCCAGCAGAGGAGGTACCCTGCTGACCTCTCATCTCTGTCAGTCTAGGCAGTTATGGCAATGGGAGTGGGGGTTCCTGTGGCGGGGGCGAGGAGGTATGTGCTGGGCAGCTGCTCTGGGGCTGGGGGGCACTGCTGTGAGAGGCACAAAGCCCTCCCCACTGGGCAGTGGGGCGGGTGGGGGGGTGTCAGAGCTCATAGTCCTCTTGTCCCCAGGCAGCCCGCCTTCTTTGACCTTGGGACTGTGGACTGGTGAGTCTGGGCTTGGCCTGGGTCCAGGTCAGAGAGTTGCTCAATGGGTGCTGTGTGCGGATGGGGGTGTGGGGAGTAACCTGTCTCCAGTGTCAATAGTAGGGGAGTCAAGGCTGAGGAGAGTCTGGTTTTGCTGGCGGCAGGGTCAGTTTGGAGTCTGGTCCGTCTGCCTCTGTTCACTTTTCCGGCTGACTGGAGTAAACATGGACTTGGGCTGAGCTCTGCAGCTGACAAGGCCACATGCCTCTGCTCGGGGCTCAGCAGACAAAGGGGGAGGGCTGAGACTTTCATTCTCTCTGAGTGTCTCAGCCCCAAAGGCCTGCCTCCCCTCCTCCCACACCCTCACCGCATCTGCCTTTGGCCCAACTCCATCCGAGTCACCAGGGAGCTGTGAAACAGATTTCTGGGCCTTATCTCTGACCTAGCAGAATCTGCGGAGTAGGACTTAGGGCTCTGTATTTTTAAAAAGCGTCCCCAAATACCGCTGTGCCAAGCAGGCTGGAGAACCATAGAAAGCAAATTGAAATCATACCGTGTCCCTGCCCTGAGAAGGGAGCAGGAAGGTGTGGGCTGCCCTGGATGCTGGCTTCCCCTTGCTGACAGCCAGCACTGTCTCTTCCCTCTGAGGCAGAACAGGGGAGTGTCGCTGCTGTGCCCCTCCCGTGGTGTCCTCAGGCCTGGAGGGCCAAGCACACAGGGGCTGCCCAGGGATCGCTGGCTGATTGAACGGGCACAGGATCACCCGGGTGAACAGGTGAATACTCACTGGACTTAGGCATCCAGGAGAGGCCAGCAAGGGTGAGGGAGGGCTTCCTGCTCTCTGAGGAGGAGGAGGGGTGCCTCCAGGCCTGGTGCTCCCCAAGTTGGAGCCAGATGGAAAGGGGCTCTGAAACAGAAAACCAAGCATGCCCAGGCCAGGGTGACCCTTAGGGTAAATCTGTGTCTTCTCTGAGGTTCACGGCTCTGCTGAGGGGCAGAGGGTCCTGAGTTTCGCCACTTGGGATGGTGAGAGGCCACTGAGGCAGTGGAAAGAATTCTGAGTTCTGGGATGGCCTGACTGGTGTGCCTCTGTGACTCAGGCCTATTGATGCCTCTCTCTAGGCCTCAGTTTCCTAGTCTGATATTATCAGTGATGCCTGATTTCCAGTGGGGATCCCTCATCCCTCCCATGTAATGGAAGGGGAGGGCTTTGAGATGGAAGGGGAGAGGATTCCACCTATGAGCATCTAACGTGGGCACTGTGAGCAGAGGATCCATCCTTTGGATGGGGCTTTTCCAGAGAGATCCAAGAACTGGCCAGATGGCAGGGGCAAAGATCGTTCTAACAGGGATGCCCAAAGAGTAAGAGATGGGCAGGAAAATAGGCTGAGATTCTGCTGAGAAAGAGTGGTTTGGTGGGGTTGAAGGGTACCCCTGCTGAGTAGGATGTATCTGATACTGGGTGGATGGGTTCTGAGCCAGACAGGACTCAGAACACATAATGTGTTTCTCCTGTAACACATAATCAGAACACACTCCGGAGTGTGCTGGGGTCCTGTCTGATGTCTGACACTATCTTGTCTTGCATGAGGAAGGTTATGACAGCTAAGGAGGGGAGAAGTCACAGCCCTGAGCAAAATCTTGGCCTTGTGGATTCCTTCTCCTTCACCTGCCTATGGGCTGAGCACAGAGACCTCAGCTAGAGAGCCTCTTCTTTCCCTGCCTCCATAGGTATGGCATCCAGGAGTTTCTGGGATTGAGGAGGGAGGTAATGATCTTCAAACTAGGGTAAGCCAGAGCAGGGGGTAGGAGGCGGGGGTGGGATGGGGTTGGGAGGGAGCTAACATTTATCAATCCACTGCTATAAGCCAGATCCACTGCTTATATGACCTCGTTTCTGGTCACAGCCTTTGTGGAGTCTGTATTATCCCCATCTCACTTCCTAATCTAGAGACTGCACACTCCATGAAAACAAGGACCAGGTCTGTCTTGTTGATCCACAAATTTACAGCCTCTAACACAGTGGCCAAGACAATAGACATTCAAGGACTTTACACACGCATGAATGAATGAAAAACCCTTAGGAGGCTCACCATTTATCAGGAGAGAGAACCATGTAAAGGCGTGCCTGTGAAATAGAGGGTGGAAAGTTCTGTGAAGGAGGCATGTGGGAAAACAAGGAGAGTGGTGAAGTCTGCTTGGTGGGTGGACAAGAAGCTTTTGGGCAAATGAGCTGTTTGAGCTGGGTGCTGGAAGAAGACTAGGAATTTGTTATGTCAGTAGAGAGAGAGGGATGGACCCCTGGGCAGAGGAAGCTGCCTAGGGAAGGATCAGAAGTATGAGAAAACTGCATTTTGAGAACTGCTGGAACGTAGGCAGGGGAGCAAAGTGAGGTTGGAGCAGAAGGTAGGAGCCAGATCATGGGCTGGGCTGGGGTGGGGTAACGTAGGGAGAGGTGGGGAGGAGTGAGGATGCTCATATGCCAAGCCAAGGATTGGGACTATCTCCAGAGGACTGTGGGGCCCACCATAGGTTTCTGCAGGTTTGAAACAAGGGGAAATGAGATCCGATTTAAGTTTCAGGAAGATCACTTGGGCAGCTGTAGGAAGAACGGATGAGCAATGTAGAATGGGGAAAAAAAATCAGGCCCGTGGCTGGGGAACCACCAGGCAGGACAGGGCTGTGCCCATGGGGATAGGACAACAGACACAGATGTTCAAGAGGAATGCCTGGCAGGACTCCCTGAGAGTCTGGATGGCCCCTGAAGGTGTTGGAGCCCTTCCAGGGCTTTGGGTCTGCAAGGGCTATGTTTCAGAAAACAGAAGCCCTGTGTGTTCAAAAGGCTAACAAAGTCGGTACCATCCCCCCAGGAACAAAGCCATGTCAGCCCTGATGGGGCCTGGTGCTGTGTGGGTGCCCAGGGATGTGTGTGATTGACAAGGGTGGAGCTAGAGAAGACATAGCAGCAGAAGCCCTGGTAAGATGCTCAGGTCTTTTGAGTCTGGAAGGAAGAAGGCTCAGGGGAGATGTGGTAAGAGTCTAGAAAACCAAGAACATTCCATCGCATGGCCAAGGACTCTGCCCAAAACTTCCAAGGGACACAAGTAATCAAGTGAAAAGGAAACTGTCTTTCATAGGTTGGCTGTGACTTTCTAGAGAAGTGTGGACTCAAAATGCAGAGGGCTGGAAACTTCCTGGCTGACAGGCAGGTGGGAACAGGGCTGGAGCTCCAGGGACCTAGCCTGTACTTCACAGGGTGGAGGATGGCCCAAACTTTGCCCGGACAGGTTCTGGTGGCCCTGCGGCCAACTCCCTGGCTACAGAGGAACTATACGCTATGAGGAGGCAGTGAGGGCACCCCAGACACTTGCTGCTCCTCTCTGGACCTAAGGAAGGGTTGATCTGTATGGTGGCTATGATGGCTTGCAGTTGTCATTTTCTTCTGTTGACTGAACTACAGTTGGCTCTGGGTTTCAGGGTACACGTAGGATACAGGAGAGGAGTAGGGGTAAAAGGGAGACTGAGAGATGGAAAAGCCACCGGGATAAAGGCCTGGGACTTCCAGGGGACCTGGAGCATGGAAACAATCATCAGAGATTTATTGAGCAGCTACTAGGTCCCAGGGACCAGCCTAGGCTCCGGGGATGGAACAATGAACAAAACAAGCCTCCGTGCCTGCTCTAGTGGAACTCACACTCTGGCGGGCCTCCAAGACTGGGGGTGCAGTCAGGCCCAGGAGCAGGGCAGTGACCTCAGTGGGTCCCTGTGTATGCCCCTTGCAGGTATTCTCTGTGGCACCCCCGTTTGAGGTGAACGGTCTCCCACGAGCTGTGCCCCTGAGCCTGCCCTACCAGGACTTCAAGAAGGATCTCTCCGATTACCGCGAACGGGCTCGGCTGCTCAACAGGGTCCGGAGGGTGGGCTTCTCGCACATGCTACTCACACCCCCCCAGGTCCCACTGGCTCCTGCTCAGCCTCAAACAAATGGGAAGGAGGAAGAGGAGGAGGAGGAGGAGGAGGAAGAGGAAGAAGAGGAGGAAGAGGAGGAGGAAGAAGAAGAGGATGAGGAGGAGGAGGAGGAAGATGAGGAGGAGGAGGAGGAGGAGGCAGTGGCCCTGGGGGAGGTTCTGGGGCCACACAGCGGCTCCAGCAGTGAGGGCAGTGAGAGGAGCACAGACCGGAGCCAGGAGGGCGCACCTTCCACACTGCTGGCCGACGACCAGAAAGAGTCCAGGGGCCGGGCCTCAATGGCTGACGGGGACCTAGAGCCTGAGGAGGGCTCCAAAACGCTGGTGCTCGTCTCCCCTGGTGACATGAAGAAGTCACCCGTCACTGCCGACCTGGCCCCCGACCCCGACCTGGGCACTATGGCCGCCCTCACCCCACAGCAGGAGCGGCCCCAGCCCACTGGCAGCCAGCTGGATGTGTCGGAGCCAGGCACCCTGTCCTCCGTCCTCAAGTCCGAGCCCAAGCCCCCCGGGCCTGGGGCAGGGCCGGGGACAGGAGCGGTGGCCATGGGGGCAGGGGGAGTGGCAGTCACCTCCTCACCCTTCACCAAAGTCGAGAGGACCTTTGTGCACATTGCGGAGAAAACCCACCTCAATGTCATGTCTTCCGGTGGACAAGCCTCCCGGTCTGAGGAGCTCAGCTCTGGGGGTGAGCTGGGCCTGGAGGTGACCTCTGATGGGAGGGTGGCGGAGGAAGGGGCCTCCGCACACCTGGAGAACGGCATTGCCCTGTCAGGGCTGGAGAGCTGTGTCCCGTCAGCACCCCCGGGGAGTGGCCCCTTGGAGGTGACTGCAGACTCACTGCCCAACGGCCCAGCCCTGGCTGATGGGCCCGCCCCTGTGTCCCTGCTGGAGCCAGGCCCCGAAAAACTGGCCACCATCTCTCCTAGTCGCCACGCCATGCCAGGCCCTCGCCCCAGGAGCCGAATCCCTGTCCTGCTGTCTGAGGAGGACACAGGCTCGGAGCCCTCCGGCTCACTGTCGGCCAAAGAGCGGTGGGGCAAGAGGGCCCGACCACAGCAAGACCTGGCGCGGCTGGTGATGGAAAAGAGGCAGGGCCGCCTGCTATTGCGCCTGGCCTCTGGGGCCTCGTCTTCTTCCAGCGAGGAGCAACGCCGTGCCTCTGAGACTCTCTCAGGCACAGGCTCCGAGGAGGACACGCCTGCCTCCGAGCCTGCAGTGCCCAAGAAAGCCGGGCGGGCAGCTGCCACCCGGAGCCGGATCCCCCGCCCCATTAGCGTCCGCATGCCCACGCCTGCCACAGCCCAGCAGCCCCCCGACAGACCCCAAGGTGCGGCCCCAGCATCTGACACAGCCATCACCAGCAGGTGAGAAACCGCTGCCAGTCCCGGGGTGGGGGGGGGCGGTGGGTGGTGGTGGGGGGGTGGCAGAGGGTGACCACAGAAGGCTTCCTCCAGGGGAGGCTTTTCTGGAGGCAAGGGATACTGATAATTCAGCCACACCTCCCCAACCAAGTCTCTCTTCTGACTTGGGTCCCAGCCCTGGCACTGGGCTCAAAGGAGTGTCTGGAGGGATATCAAGGAGGCAGGCTTGGGAAAGGTTGATGGGGGATATTGGGGTCCACATACAGTCTCTAGTGTGCCACCGGGAATTTAGGCTCAAAGATAAAGGCTAGAATAGTTGGGAGAAAACATGACCCGTATTAATATAAGCACGAATATATAATACAGTAGAATGTAAAGATGAAACATCAGAGAAAGCGTGCAGCAAGCTCTTTTGTTAAAAGCCCGGGTCGGGGGTGGGGGCATGGGGTGGGGGAGGGTGGCCCTTAGAGGCCCCGTCCTGGAGGACGGGGCACCACGCCTCAGTTTGTTTGCCTTGGTTTGATCGTCTTTGCCAAGGTCTCATCCTCAGGCTCATCCACCTCGGAGGATGCAGGACTCTGGGACTCAGTGCCCAGGGAGATTCTGAAACTGTCTCTCCTTTTGTTTCTTTGCCCTCCTCTCGCATCTTCCACAGGCTCCAGCTGCAGAAGCCCCCAGGGACGGCCATTGCTGCTGACCTCCGTCCCAAACAGCCCTCCGGCCGAGGCCCAGGCCCCGGGCGAGCCCCAGCCCGCACCAGGCCCTCAGCCCCGCGCAGTCCCGGCCTCCCTGCCTCCTCCGCGCACCATCCCAGCGCGTCCCCGCGGAGCCGGTCCTTGTCACGAAAAGAGAGCCCTTCCCCTTCGCACCAGGCCCGCCCCGGGCCCGCCCCACCCCGGGGCGCCCCGCAGGCCCGGGCGCAGCCTGAAGGCACCCCCTCCCCTTTGGGGGGCCCCAAGAAAGGACCCAGAGGGAAAGTCCAGACTCAGCGCGCAGCAACCAAAGGCCGGGCGGGGGTCGCGGAGAGTCGGGCGGGGGCCAGATAATGATGCGCGCGGCTCTCTGCGGCCCCCCACCCTCACCCCGGCCCCCCACCCGCAGCCGGCCACACTGAAACAGCTCCCAGCACAGCCTTAGGCGCCTCACGCGCGCCACCCGTGCACCCAGCTTCCCGCCTGCACCCGCGAGGACGCGCGCCAGCACACGCAGCGACCACCCGCCAGCCCTGCCAATCGGGGCACCGGGCCCGGGGGAGCGCCCGCCTCCCCATCCTTCCCCTTCTCCGCCTCTCCTCCTGCTGCCCTTCAGGTGGGACAGGCTCACCCTCCGCCCCGGGGAAGGCTCAGCGACTTTTCACCAAGGACTCCACTAACGGGGACCCCTGCTCACCCACCAGGCCTCTGCTGTCCCCCATGCCCCACTAGGGAACTCTGCTTACACATCCTGCGGTGTCTTTCCCTCCTCCTGACCCTCTTCCAGCCAAAGTCCCCCCTCCCACCGCCCCCCTTTTTGGAAAGGCAGCCTCAAATTCCAGAAATGGAGGCTCCAGCCTCCCACTAGGGGCTAATCCCACCATCCCCTGGGAGCTCAGGTGGTTGGAAAGACCTCTTCTCAGCTGCCAGACTGGAGTTGGAGAAGTAAGACCTAGGAGCCATTGGTCTACTCAGGTGTGAGGGGGCAGGTCTGACCTGCCCCAGAGTCAGCACCGTCCTTGACACCCCTGTGGGAAGTAGTGGGCAGGTGATGGGAGAAGGGTGCTCCCTCGCACCTCTAGGGTACAATGACCCCCTTCCCCTAAGTTTGTGTGGGAACCATCAAGTGTGCAGGGGCTGCTTTCCTGGGCAAGTGTTTCCCAGTGGGAAGTTGCAGGCGGGGCAGGGGGAGCAGGGCTTTAAAAAACGTTTCACCCCTTCCCGTGGTCCCCTGATCTAGTGCTCAGGACCCCTCACCATCAGGAATTCCTTCTTGCCATCTAACCTCAATCTTGCCTACTGCAGTTTCAGCCAACTTCTCTCTCTCCTGAATTCAATGGGGGTGGAGAATGACTGGTTATCATCTTCTCTGCCCTGGCCCTTTGGAGATTCAGGGACCCAGTTCTGGCTGCATCACCCTCTCTGTCCTCCTGGCTCTGGAGAGTGGACTGGATCAGACCATCATCTCCCCCGCCGGAGAGAGAGCAGAAATAGGCAGACGGACTGACAGCTGGCCCCTGAACTCGAGGCAGAAAGGCCCTTCTCACTTCTGGACTGTACGTTTCTATGATGGGTCCAGCCCCAGTGCCCTCCGCCTCCAGCTCACCCTTCAGCCTGTCCCCTCTTGTCCTAATCCAGCCCATGCAGCTGAGCAGTCCCTGCAGAGGGCGAGGCCTACGCTGCTCCATGAATGGATATGGGGCCTCCTCCTGGGTCTGGCTCCTGCATAGCTCATCCCCACTCATCATCAGCCTCAACTGCCTACATCTGGGCCAAGGGGCTGCAGAGGGGATAGTCAACCCTGCCCATTTGGGACAGGTTCCCTGCGTTCTTCCTCCATCCTCGGCACCCACAGCTTCTGTCCTCTGGCATGGCCCCTCTGTTCTTCCCTGGGTCACAGAGAGCAGGGCAAGACAACCCGGGGAAGAGGAATAAAGGCCCCAGCCTGCCCTAGTGGTCTGGCAGCATCCAGCCCCTATCACTTAGAAGGATGCCCATGAGGAAATCGGCCCCGAGAGAAGCCTGGTGGCACCAGCTGAAGCCCCTGATGGAGTGTTGGCAGGCTTGGGCAGCTGCTTCTATGCCAAGGTGGTGGTTTCTCTGCAGACCAGCCCAGGGGAGGACTCCAGGGTGAATGGCCTTCAAGGTTCACCCTTCACTGACGCAGAAGCTCCCAGAACACTCAGGAAACCTCTCCAGACAGAGCCCTCTTTGTCAACCTGAGACCCATCCCAAGGCCTCTACTGCCCTCTGGGTCCAGCAGAGGGGGTGGAGGAGGGGCCACTCCTTCCCACCTAGAGCTTCTTCGAATGACAATCAGCTCGTGCCAGGTGGGGACCAGGGCATGACCCCTGGTGCCCAGGTCCTGGGCCTGCTCCTTGCCACCAACCGAACCGTGAATGTAGGGCCCCCCAGCCTCACCCCTGCCCCAGGACCAACAACACCCTGGTTTGGTGTTGGGAGGAAAAAGGGGGCGGCCTGAGAGAGCCCCAAACCCATCCCACACTCTAGCTTCACCCAGCACTCGAGCTGGGCAGAGACACGAAACCCTGTCTGCCCTTGGGATTCCGGACCTCCCTAGGGCTCCCAACTGACCTCAGGCCTCTGCGTCATTGAATGTCACCGAGGTAGGGGAGGAGGGGATGGGGCAAGTGTGTGGGGGAGCTAGGGTACTGACTCTGCCCCTCCCCGCCCCCCTCGGAAGGATCTAGGGCAGAGGAAAACACACCTTCCAGTGCCCTCACCTCCCACTGCAGTCTCCTCCCGCTTGGGCACCCATTCCTGCCCACCAAGCCCTCCCAGTCCTGAGCCCCTTCTCTATAAAAGAGTGTCACACCACCACCACACCCTCCAGCATTTCCCCATCGACACAGCCTGTGTCACTGGCTCAGATGCAGGTCTGCTCACCCCAGAACATGCCTCCCCTCCCCAGCGCACTGTGCACGAAGAGGGTGCAGGTGAGGAGCTGTGCCCCCATATGTGGGCTGCCCCCTTCCCAGCTCCTCGAAGGGGCCTGGCTTGTGCAGTCTTCTCAGCTGGAGTGGGGTCAGGGGGAATCAGCCCTGGTGAGCATGGGGTGAGGGGCAGGGAGTTTCCCTTCCCCTCCCTGGGGAAGCTACTGAAGAATGTTTACATGCCAAACAGAATGTAACACCCTCCCCACCCCTCCTAGTCACTGCATGGCCTCTGCCCACCTTGCACCTGTCCATCCCCACCCCAGCACCCTGGAAGCCGCTGTCATGATTAGATCGGGTCTCGGAAGGGAAGTAGCCATCACACCATTAAAAAGCCTGTGGACCTTTCTTTCTGTTGGCTTGGACTCTGTTTCCTTTGGGGGATAGGACAAAGCCCAGGCCTTGGAGCTGGGAGTAGGCAGAGGGGAGAGAGCAGGCTGGTGGGAATGTGAGGAGGGACTGTCCTGGAGGTTGGTTGTCTACAGAAGAGGACACGAAAGCTCAGGGTGCATACAGGTGATTTGGGCAGGGTCACACAGGTGGAAGGGAATGGCCCTGCTGTCTCTGATAGCAAAGCTTGGGCTCTCTCTGCTCCCCTGGCTCCAAGAGACTTTTAAGTCTAGCTTTGTGCAGAGAGGGAGGGGGGAAGAATTTTCATTGCCCCCAAGTTAACAGACAAAAGCACAAGTGTTTGGAAAACCAGGAAGTACAGCAGCTTATAGGCAAAGAAGAATAACGGTCATTATTCTAGCAAAATCTATGAAAATCACAAATGAACAGAGCCTTTGACCCAGCATCTCCACTCCTAGAAATGTATCTTTAAGGATATACCTTAAACTCACAAAATTATATATATGTCCTAAGTAATTCATGGCAGCATCCTTTGAGCTCCACAAAGCCTCATCTGCAATTCCAAAAGCCAGAAAGTTCTGAAAACTGACATCCCATTAGATCAGCATCAACTCATTTGATATAGAAACCTGATAAGACCATTTATAGTCTTTATTAATTCCACTTTACCATACATATTTTCAGTGAAGTATTAATGTGTTTGATTATGGGATGCAGCCTTAGGTCCTATTGGGGTGTTTCCCAATATATGGACTATACATTGAGTTGCCTTTCTAACTCTAAATGTATTCTGAATTCTAAAAGATTTTCAATTGTTTGGATCAGAGACTGTAAACCTGTAAAAAGCAAGCGCTGAGAAACAATCTAAATGTCCGTTTAATGGGGGCCTGTTAGTAGAGCCTGTGATGTCATGGGGTGCTGTGAAGCTCTGCCATGAATGAGGGGGCTTTTTGTATCTAGTAAAAGGACTGTGTGTGTAATGTCCACCTATTTAGATGAGTTAGAGGCCTCTGGTTGCTTTGGGAGGCCAGGGGGGTGGGGGGAGGGAGGCTGCAGTGGAGTGTGCTTGCTATACTTTCTGCATTTTGGACCCGAGGTTCAGTACGTGTGAACCTTTCACCTAGACAATACATAAACAACTTCTGTCCCAGGGCAGACTCCCAGCACTGCCTGGGATCCGAGGGAAAAGGACGCAGGCTTTGATGTCCTGCTCTCCCTCTGAGAAGACCACCCCACCACAGCTCTGACATCCCAGAGCCTGTGTAACCATCTCCTGTTTCTTTCTTTTGACATGATCCAAGGGAGCTCTAGGGCCTGATTCACCCCCACATGCTTTTACTTTCCTTCTTGTTCAAAAATGTCAAAAGCAGGTCATGTTTGTAATAAACAGGCAAGTGCTAAAAGCATGTAAAATAAAACACAAAAGGCTCCCATCCACAAACGTGACCATCTAGAGGCAATCCTTGTGAACCCCTTGGTGTGTACCATCTCAGACCTTCTAGGTTTATAATAACAGCACTCTTTCCATATGTATTTCTTATAAATGGAGGAGCATATTATACCTACTATTCTGAAACACGATTTTTACACCCAACATCTTAAAATACAGATCTTCCTTGTTTTTAGTATATCATAGAGCTGCACAACCAGTCATCACAATCAAAGTTAGAATATTTCCATCAGCCCCAGAAAGAAACGCCATACTTCTCAGCAGTCACCCCCATTTCTCCCCAACCCCTCAAGCCCGAGGCAACCACTAGTCTATTTTCTGTGTCTGTATCATTTGCCTATTTTGCACATTTCATATCATTGGAATCGCACCATACGTGGCTCTTTGTGACTGCCTTCCTTACACAGCACATTTCCAGGATTCTCACCCATGTTTAGATCTTATCAGTACTTCATTCCTTTTTAAGGCTGAATGATAGTCTGTTGTAGGGATAGACCACATTTTGTTTATCCATTCATCGACTGATACACTTTGGGCTGCCTCTACATTTTGGCTACTGTGATTATTTCCTTAATATTTATTTATTTATTTATGTCAGGTCTTAGTTGTAACACACGGGATCTTTAAGCTGGGGCATGTGAGCCCTTAGTTGCATGTTGTGGGATCTTAGCTGTGGCATATGGAATCTAGTTCCCTTACCAGGGATCGAACTCGGACTCCCTTCATTGGGAACATGGAGTCTTAGCCATTGGACCACCAGGGAAGTCTCTGATAAAGGGTTTTAAACAGACATTACCCTGCCCAATCTGTGTTTTAAAATGTTCATTCCAGTGGGTGTGTTGGGGTGGGGGAGGGGTGGGTTGGGGTGGGGGGTGGGGGCGGTTTGAGAGGGGTGAGACTGGAGCCAGTGGGAGGGGCTTGTATCACTTGTTTTAACCCTCCTGCCAGACTGCATGTTCACTGAGGGCAGGGACTGTGACAGAGGCATCTTTCTACCTTACAAAATGCTGAGGTTGCATTAGAGACTCAACAGCTCTTGTTAATACTACTATTACCTCCCATCATCATCACCAAATCACTCCCAAGTCTACTAGCATCACCAGTAACACACACCATATCAACAGTGTACCTCTTTCCCCAGAGCTTTCTCAGAGAGTCCAGCCTAGCTCAGACTGGACCATTTCCAGCTCAGCAGCTTGGGTTAAAGACTGGGGCCAGAGTCAGGGGTCCAGGTCTTCTCTCTGCTGCTGAGTCAGTGGCTGGTGACCCCAGCCAGAGGTGTTCTCAGCCTCCCAAATTGTTTTCCCTATCTATTCAAAGTGGGGGCTAGATTAAATGAAAGATCTAAAAAAAAATTTTTTTTTTTAGCTTAAGCCCTTGAAAAGCTTATTTGCTTAGAAATCTAGAGCCCTTGGAATACGATGTGACAATCTCCCAGCTTTGCCAACCTGGTAGAATCAGATCAGAATGAGTCTGACATTGCTGGCTTCCACTGTGCTTTCGTGGCAAGGGCCATGAATGAGAACTGAGTGGGGAGATCAGACAAATTCTGAGTCTTAGGCATTCACTGCAGGCAACTATGCCAGGACCCTGGCAAACTCCTTACTTCCCTACCACCACCCCCCACCCACCACGGGGTAATCTGGGACGCTCCTGAAATAGAGTCAGAGGGCAGGCAGATGGGACTGTGTGTATGGGAAGAGACCCTGAGTGAAAAAATGGAAGGGTGATGGGTCTGGGATCCCCAGGTCAGCCAGACTGTCTGGTGCGGTTTCAGGTGTGTTTCTGCCTGGGACATACGCTCCAGGTAGGAGTACAGGAAGGCCTTGTGTTCCCTTCCTGTGTACAGGAAGGGTTCTCAGCCGGAAGAACCCTTCACCTGGTTAGGACCTAGATCTCGGTCTTGCATCCCGAGCTGCCGGCCAGGCTGTGGCTACAAATAGACACAGATGACCTAAGGCTTCATAGGACAAAGGGCATCCAGGGAGAGCTGGCACTGTGCTCCAGGGGACTTCTCCTTTTAGGGACCCTTGGAAGCGCTGCTGACCAAGGGGCTAGGGCCTCATCTCCCACACACCCAGCTACCCCCTGGCAGCTCAAGGTTACCCCACTTGGTCCTTGAGCACCAATATGTAAGTCACAGAGCCACAATGTCAGTGACTTCTGAGTGGATGGCAGCCCCTCCCGCCTCTTCCCCTCCTCCCCCGGGGAACTAAGCCAGACAGGCAGGGATCCCTGGAGACCTGGGTGGCCTGGGAGGGCCCCATCCTGGGCCAGCCCCTGAGGGCTGGATTCTGACTGAAGGCTCTCTGCTCATCAGTCTGTCTCTCCCGCCTCCAGAGTCCAAGGGTTCAAGTGGTGGGTGGTTTGAGCTGTGCTGGGCACTGTAGAGGGAGTCGGCGCAGGAGAAGGTTGGTGGGTAAGCAGCATGGGATTCGAGGAGCTGCTAGACAAGGTGGGCGGCTTTGGGCCCTTCCAGCTGCGGAACGTGGCCCTGCTGGCCCTGCCCCGGGTGCTGCTGCCCATGCACTTCCTCCTGCCCATCTTCCTGGCTGCTGTGCCGGCCCACCGCTGTGCCCTGCCTGGGGCCCCGGACAACTTCAGCAACCAGGATGCATGGCTGGAGGCCCACCTGCCCCGGGAACCTGACGGCAGGCTCAGCGCCTGCCTCCGCTTCACCCATCCGCAGGCCCTCCCCAACAGCACGTTGTGGGGAGAGGGGCAGAACTCTGGGGAGCAACCAGAGGGCGAGCCCTCCACAGTGCCCTGTCCTCAGGGCTGGGAGTACAACCACTCGGAATTCTCCTCCACCATTGCAACTGAGGTACCCGAGCTGGGAGGTTGGGGGACATGTGAGTGAATGGGTCTGCCATTGCCTTGGGTGATTACCATGTGGGCATGAGATACATTACTTTACCTTTGAGAGTCTCCGTTTACCAATCTGTAGTTGGGGTCTATAACTTTAAAGCACTGAGTTTAGTTCCTGGCTTGTGGTAAAGGCCCTGTGTGAGAACTGCTATTACCACTTGAGAAGTGATTAGGGCAAGGGAGGGGTAAGTTGACTCCAGGGAGCTGGGGCAGAGATTTGAGAAGGGTTTTTCTGTTCTAAGAGGTGGAAAAACAATAGAAGACTCCTTCTCTCCCTTCTTTTTTCCAGGCCCCAGGTCTAGGATTTATATAATTCATCTGGAGGATGGAGGAGGAGGTGGGGGACAGTCTGTCTGGGAAGGAGCAGAATTCTTGTTGTCATAGTCAAGGCCTTCCATGGGAAAAAACTGAGGTTGCAGGACTGCGGTGGGGGGCAAAGCTTTCCACCCCCCAAGCTGGAGGGAATAGTTGGGGACTTATTATCTTACATGGAGGTACCAGGATGGCACAGTTGACCTCAGAAAGCCCCAGGGTCTGGGAGAAGAGGGATTGGTACCAGCTGGAAGGGGCCTATGCCCATAGGAGGCCCCTCCCTGCCTGTTCCTGCAGTGGGACCTTGTGTGTGAGCAGAAAGGCCTGAACAAAGCCATTTCCACCTTCTTCTTCGCCGGTGTGCTGGTGGGGGCCGTGGTCTATGGATACCTGTCTGACAGGTGGGGTGAGGTAGAGGGGCCAATACGGAGTGGGGTGGGGAACCCTCTTCCACTAACTGTGGTATGGGACTTCCCGTCTACAGGGTGCTGACCCTGCGTGACCCCTGTGCAGGTTTGGGCGGCGCCGCCTGCTGCTGGTGGCCTACGTGAGCTCCCTGGTGCTGGGCCTGGCGTCTGCAGCCTCGGTCAGCTACATCATGTTTGCCATCACTCGAACCCTCACTGGCATGGCTTTGGCTGGCTTCACCATCATTGTGATGCCACTGGGTAAGGCACGCAAAGAATGGGTAGGACCTAGAGGACAGGAAGGAAGCAGCAGTCAAAGGTGAGACTGAGCCCATCTGGCCCTTGCTAACTGTCTTCCTGCCTCCAACCCCTGCCCTGGCCCAGAACTGGAGTGGCTGGACGTGAGACACCGGACCGTGGCAGGTGTCCTGAGCAGCACCTTCTGGACAGGGGGTGTGATGCTGTTGGCACTGATCAGCTACCTGATACGGGATTGGCGATGGCTCCTGCTGACTGTCACCCTGCCTTGTGTCCCAGGCATCCTTACCCTCTGGTGAGACTTGTGGGCAGCTGGGGAGTGGGAGATACAGAAGCCAGAGACAGAATGAATCACTTCCCAGGTGTCTCAGAGGTAAAGAATCTGCCTGCCAATGCAGGAGACACAGGTTTGATCCCTGGGTCAGGAAGATTCCCTGGAGGAGGAAATGGCAACCCACTCCAGTATTCTTGCCTGGAGAATCCCATGTACAGAGGAGCCTGGTGGGCTACAGTCCATGGGGTTGCAAAGAGTCAGACACAGCCGAGCGACTGAACACACGCATGGATGAGATTTGAAAGAGAAACTGAGAGATGAAGAGAAATAGTCAGTGACCGAGAGAGAAAGAGAGACAAACATCGGTATAAAGAGGATGGCATCAGGCATGTGAAGCAGAGAAAGAGAGAACAAAATATAGATAGAGATGGAATGACAGAGGCAGAACCACTGAGAGACAGTGAGAGACCAGGACTGAAAGGCAGATTCAGAGGCACAGACAGAGCGACAGGGGAGATGGGGATGGAGAGACAGAGCGAAGCACAAATAGGCTGGCGCCCGGGACCAGTGGGGCTGGGGGCAAAGCCAGCACAGGAGTCTAGACAGGAGGGTGAGATGCTGGGTGAGGTGGCCATTTCACTGCCTCCCCCAAATGAACTGGTTTTGGATGATCCCTCTGGGTATGTCTGTGTATCTGTCTCTCTTTCATCCTATGCCCTCCTGGTCACCTGTGGGAGAAGTGATAGCTAGTGCTGGGGGCTGAGGTTTTGGGAGTGAGACCAATTCATTTGAGCAGAGCAGGGAATTCCAGGCTGTGGGGTACTTAGACCTGGGCAAAGAAGAGTGCACAGAGGTGGCTATGAAATTGGGCCTTAACGGATGAATAGTTCATCAGATGAGGAGGGCTTGGGAAGGGAACATGTTCCAGGCTGAGGGTACTGTGTGGGGAAGAGCCTGGAGGCGGACAGGTGTGCCCAGGAGGGAGATGTGGCTTAGGGCAGCGACTCTGACTGAAGGGCCTCCTCCTGTCCCCCAGGTGGGTGCCTGAATCTGCTCGCTGGCTTCTGACCCAGGGCCGTGTGGAAGAGGCCCACAGGTACCTGCTCCGCTGTGCCAGGCTCAATGGGCGGCCTGTGGGTGAGGACAGCCTGAGCCGGGAGGTGAGAGTGAATGCATGATGTGCTTGTGTGCAAGTGCATGTTTGTGTGTGAGCGTGGGGGTCAGCAGGTTGTGTCAAGGGTCCCCTTCCTGGGATCCACACTGTGCAAGAAAAGCTCCTGGACCCCCGTAGAACATCCCAAACTCTTCAGGATGTCCTACTGGCCCTGGTGGGCCACACCCTTTGCTCAGGGCCCACCCTACTCAGCTCCCACCGGCATCCCCTCCCCCGCTACTGCAGCAGAGGACAGAGATCCAGGGAGAACAAGGTACCTTGCTCAGGCCTCACAGCCGACTATGGCATCACAAACCCTCCTCTCCCACCAGGCCCTGAACAAAGTGGCTGCCGCGGAGCGGATAGTCCGAAGACCCTCGTATTTAGACCTGTTCCGGACACCACGGCTGCGATACATCTCACTGTGCTGCATGGTGGTGTGGTGAGGGAGCCTGACCTGGGCCAGGCGGGGTGGGGGAGGGGCGGGCTCCAGCTGGTGCTGAGTGTGAGAGGACACGGGACAAGTGAAACTGTAACTGCGGGGGGCGGGAGGGTCAGCTTCTGGAGGGATTGGACTCTGGAAGGTCAGGATGGAGCCGGCGTCAGAGATACGTGGGTCAAATGCAAGCTCTGCCGCTTCCTTACTGTGAGCCCTTGGACAGGTAGGTCACTTAGCATCCTGAGCCTCAGTGCCTCTGCTGTACCACAGGACGCTATTAGTTCCTATCTCACGGGGTTGTTGTGAAGATTAGGTAAGGGCGTTTGGGCCACCAGAAGGGATTATGGGGACTGGGAAGGTCATGGGCAGTGGGCTCCGAAGGTGGGGAGAGATGGTCCCTCTGAAAGGCCTAAGGCTCCTGAGAGGACAATGGGGCGCGAAGGAGGACCCCTGAGCGGCATCGCGACCCCCTCAGGTTTGGAGTGAACTTCTCTTACTACGGCGTGAGCCTGGACTTGTCGGGACTAGGCCTGAACATGTACCTGACGCAGCTGGTGTTCGGGGCCGTGGAGCTGCCCTCCAAGCTGCTGGTCTATCTGTCGGTGCGCCACGCGGGACGCCGCCTCACGATGGCGGGAACGCTGCTTGGCGCCGCGCTCGCCGTGGGCTTCAGGATACTGGTGTCCCCCGGTGAGCCCCGCCCATTCCCGTAGGCCCCGCCCCCTGGCCGAGAACCCGCCCCATCCCATCCCGGAAGCCCCCGACTCAAGGCCAGTTAAGTCCCGCCCTCTCCCGAGACTGCACCTCCTATCCTGGGAGAACCTCGGTTATCCGGCAAGGCCGGCTCACTGCCTGAACCCCTTTCCCTCCAGAGATGAAGAACTGGAGCACCGCCCTGGCGGTGATGGGGAAAGGTTTTTCTGAAGCTGCCTTCACCACTGCCTACCTGTTCACGTCGGAGTTGTACCCTACCGTCCTCAGGTGAGGGGTCCCAGGCAAGCCACCTGGAGGGAGGGCTTGTTAGTCACATCTCTTACTAACATCCTAGACACGTACACTGTACCCCGGTCCCTGTCATCCATTCCTTACAGACCTAATCTGAACCGTCTGCGTTTGTCTAAATCTGGGAAGAGGTGGGGCATTTAATCTTTACAAAGTGAACCTGAGCAAAGACAGACAACTTCTCTGGGGCTCCTTTAAAAGAAAACAGTCGCAAAAGGCCCCATCTGTCCAACCCATCCCATCCTACTCACCACAGCCTAAGCAGAGCTGCCCTTGGGGGGTTGTCTCTGGACATAAGGCTCTTCTTTCAGGTAGCTATTGACAGGTGGAGAGGAGATGGGCAGACAGCTGGGCATGTTCAGAAAGCCCTCTGTCTTCTCTAGCACAGCAGTCTGTTCCAGCTGCTGACCTCTTCCTTTCACACCATCCTCTCCCCATCCTCTTTCTAATGACTTCTTTATTTTCCTTCTGCAGTACCTGATTGGTACTATCAGAACAGGAGCCCATCCTCCTGTGGGTGCTGGCTTGGGGGCCCCTGGGCTTGGGGGGGGTGGGTGGGAAGACCACCTGAAAGAATCCCCAGTTTTCTTAGCTGTCTGGGGAGAAGGGGGCAACAGGGCCTGCCAGCCCAGAAGGGGAGCCCCGTGAGGCATGACTGCAAGTAATTTCAAGTACCAGCCCTCTCCTCCGTCCTCTTTCTGAACAGACAGACGGGGATGGGGCTGACTGCACTGGTGGGCCGGCTAGGGGGGTCTTTGGCCCCACTGGCAGCCTTGCTGGACGGAGTATGGCTGTCATTGCCCAAGCTCGCTTATGGGGGGATCGCCCTGCTGGCTGCCTGCACTACCCTCCTGCTACCAGAGACAAAGCAGGCACAGTTGCCAGAGACCATCCAAGATGTGGAGAGGAAGAGGTGTGTGTACAGGACTGTCTCTGTGTGAGCACGTGCATGTGGGTATGGGTGCCCAGGTCCCTGACATCTTAGATAAGATTCAGAGAGGGAGCCATGTCAGCACATGTGTATCCAGTCATGTATGCGAGTGTGCATGGGAGCATGACCTGAGGTGTGTATAAAAGTGTCCATGAGCCCATACCTGTGAGTGTGTCCAGGAAGAAGAGGACGTGTACACACACTCAGGTATGCCTACATGTCAGGGATGTGTCAGGCATGTGTGAGAGTCACTTGTGGAAGTGCATGTGTTTGCATGTCAAGAGCTGGGGGGAGCCCCAGGCCAGCCCTCAGGGGCAGGCTGGGGTGGTTGGCTGAGAGGCTAAACCCCACCATTGCTCATGACTCCTTCCTCCCCAGTGCCCCATCCAGTCTTCAGGAGGAAGAGATGCCCATGAAGCAGGTCCAGGACTGAGTGGTATTGAGGGCAGGCCCTCTACAGAAGTTCTGCAGCAGGGGCTAAGAGAACAGAAGGGCAGGCCCTGGGGCTGGGGCTGGAGGCAGCGAGCCCCCTGCCTGGGGCTGCAGTTGCTCTCTCTCTGTTCTCATCCAGCCTGACTATTTGGCCTCCAGTAACACAGCAGCTTCCCAGAATGTAGTGGCTGCTGGAGAAGTCTAGCACCCCTCTCATGGCTGGGAGGATTTTGTAAATACAGGTGCCCCTGGAGCTGTGAGATAAGCCCTGGACGAAAAGCCACTGAGTCTGGCCTTGGGTTCTGGTCCCAGCTTTGTCACTGACTTCTGGGTGACCTTGGGCTTGTGACTTTCCCTTTCTGGTCATCTCTCAAATGGATAATGAAGCCTCTTAGCAGACCTCACCACAGGATCTATCTCCTCTCATGCTCAAATGAGATGCTAAGGTGCTTCTTCTAGACATGGTGCTAAAGAAATAGCTGTCCTATGATACTTCTGGTACCAGTAGGGCTGGTGGGCATGTTGTCCACTGTGTGGGGCTGGGGCTGCCTGGTGCCAGAGCCAGGGAGCCAGGAGAACAGAGGTCTTTGTTCCTGTGGCTGACTTTGCTACCTCCCAGGCACTCTGCAGGCTAATGCACCCCCTCACCCCTACACTCCCCACCCTGCAACCCACTGTCTAGGCCTCATGTCTAAAGAAGAATTGAAGGCATGGGAGCCAACATTTTATTGGAGAAGCAAAAATAAACACACGTTTTATGAGTACCTTGAAGTTACAGAATTTGCTGGGTCAAGCGATTGGAAAGACCAAGAGGCTACCCTTAAAGTGAGGTGGCCTGTGCCTTCTGACCAGATAGGAATGGAAGAGGGAGGAGTTGGCAGAGAAAGTCTAGACTCTGGTCTACCATGGAGCCTAGGCCCAGGCCACCAGAATCCCACCTTCTCCCACTCTCATGGGACTAGAAAATTCTGTAGCTTCCATTGGACCATGGAGGGGTTGATGGAAGACCCGGGTTAGTGTGACCTCTCCTGTGAGTATTTCATTTAGATTTTATCTCCACGGGGTCATAGATGTAGCAGCCCACATCACCAATGTTCACACCTGAAGGAGAGAACCCCATCACCAAGGGCCTTGGGGTTGGGGGTCGCTGGGCTGAAGGCTGGAGGGAACTGGGAGGGGCCTGCAGTGTGTTTGACCACAGGGGAAATTGTCCACACAGACCCACATGCCATACTTCAGGCCCAGTGTCTGGGGTGGGGCTGCCCACCTTTGGGGCCAAACAGGTAGCCATAGCAGGGAATGTGGCAGTAGGGGGCGCCGTCATGCTGGGACACAGAGAAAAAGAGAGACGTCTCAGCTTGGCTCTTTTCCAGCCTCCCTCCAGCATAGTCACCCACCCCTGCCCTGCTCACCTCAGCGTGACTCCCAGCAGTCAGGGTCTTCCGGCACCGCTGGCACCTCAGACAGGGTCGGTGCCAATTTCTGCCCAAAGACATCACCGTCTCAGCTGGTGGAGGAGAGGTGGTAGTTCCAGGGACAGAACAGGAAGACCCACTTGCCTGGCACCACCGCCTTCCCCTAGCTTTCTGTTGTCACTTACCAAAATAGACGGGTTCCTCACAGCCTGGGCACAACGAGGTCTCCCCAGTGAATGTCTTCATGTGAGGAGGGCCTTTAAGAGGAAGAGGCCCCCAGCTAGGGCTAAGGTGGGAGCCAAGCCTAATCAGGGCCCATCAGCCCTGGCTTGTATATGGCACTGTCCTCTTCCAAAAGCCAGGCTCATCCCACAGCCTCCCACCCACATGGACATGAGCCTGCTTTTCTCAGGCAGAGCTGAGTCCCCTCTGACTCTATCTCCTGCCTTATCCCTGTCTGCAAGAGGGACCACCTGCTTCCTTCTCATCCTCCCAGAGCCTCAGGTGCCCACCAGCCCAACTCTGTCAGCAACCCAATCCTCAGGAAACCTGAGCTGATACAGGAGCTGGCCAGGGCAGGGGTGTCAGGTGTTGGGGAGCACAGTGTCACTGTCCACTCAGGGGATGAAGGAACATGGAGAGAGAGAAATGAAAGAATGTGAGGGGCTGGCCCATCTCAGTGACCCTTCACACTAGGTTATTCCTTCCATGGCCCTGAACTGGGAGAGGCCTGAGTTCTAGGCCAGCTTTGCCTCTGATTAGCTGTGTGACTGCAAAAGTTCACTTGCCCTCTACAGACCATAGTTTCCTCACCTGTAAAGTGGGGGTGATAATGCCATCTGCCCAATTTACCTCTTACTCAGCAGCTGACATGAGGAAATATCAAAAAAGGAGCCACGGAGAAGACTTTGCCATGAACAAAGTTGTAGGCATGTGAAGCGGAGGACTAGGTGGAATACTGCAACCTGGTCCCACCTCCTGTTCCATCCTGGGGAAGGGTCAGGAGGAGGAGTTCCTTGGCTGGGGCCCAATCTCACTTACTTTTCTTGCCCTGAGGGAGGCCAGTCCTGGGCCTGGGGGGGCTGAAGCTGCTGGGGCTAAGGTGAGTGATGCTGGCAGGTGTGGGAGTGGGAGGTTTGTAGAGGTAGGAGCCCACACCACCAATGTTCACCCCTGCAGAAAGAAGAGGGGAGGTCAGGCTTGAGTCTCCAGCTCCCAGCCACACAGAGGGTTCTGCTATTCCCTGGCCCTTTCCAGACTGGTACTTACCTCTGGGTCCAAAGAGAGCCCCATAGCATGGTTTGTGGCAATATGGCCTTCCGTTGTGCTAGGTACAAGCAGAGGGAAGAGGACTGCTTAGGGCCCAACAGGGCCTCTCCTGTGCCCCACAGGCTTTCCCCCAAGACAGCTGCCAGGTGTGGCTGTCTACTGGCCTGGGCTGGAGGGAATGGGAGGAGTGAAGGGTAAGCTGGCATGCCAGAATTGCCACAGTGGCCAGGGAAAAAGGGAAAGAGCAGGTCAGGAAGCACAGCTACTTCCCTCCCCTACCCCACAAAAGCCACGGGATCTATCAGCACAATTCAGACTCCCCACATCCTGGCTCATATGGTGCCTATTGAGTAGGTGATCATGGGAGTTGGCTACTGAGGCTGCCTTTGGTGAGCAGATGGGACTGAAACGGGGCAGGGGAGGGGGGCTGGTATCTCAGGGATAATGAACAGATACAGAGCTGTGCGCACTAGCCAGGCCTCACCTCTGCATGCCCTCCTGGGGACAGGACGCTGTGGCAGTGCTCACATTTCAGGCAGAATGGGTGCCAGTTCTTGCCCAGGGAGCTCACTTTCTCTGCTGTGGAGGACAAGGTGGAATCGGGCAGAGGGGAGCCAGGCCAAGCTGAAGGCGCCCTCCTTTCCCCTCTTCTTCCCGCCCACCCTGGCTCCTAGAGGCGACGGGGAGTGTCTCCGGGAGGCCAGCTCCATCCCGCCCGAATGCCCTGCACCCCACAGGTGGAAAGAGGGTCCGGAACTGGTCGCCAGCTCCTTGCATCCTCAGGGAACCCAGTAGCTCTCACTTGCCCCGTCTTCTCCCCTTTCTCCACCCAGGCCTCACCAAAGAAAACCGGTTGCTGACAACGCGGGCAGGTCCAGCTCATGGCTCCGCTCTGAGCTGCAGGGGCCGTACAGTGTAGAGGCGAGTCAGCCTTGGCTCAGTTCCCGCCCCCTCTGCTGGCCCCGCCCACGGCTTGGCCCCGAGCCTCTTAGGGCGGAATCTGCGGCTTCTTGGTTCCAATCGGCCGGCAGAAATTTGGACCACTCCACCTGGGGAACGCAGGCGACTTTTACTTCCAACTACTGTCTCGGACCAGTGGACAGGAGAGAAGGCCCTGAGGCTAGACTGGGAGGGGACGGAGTAATGAGGACACCTGGAAAGGTGGCGATAGTTTCTGGTAGGTAAAGAGGGGAAAACTGTTCACAGTGTTGCTGCTGCTACTGCTGCTAAGTCGCTTCAGTCGTGTCCGACTCTGTGCGACCCCATAGACGGCAGCCCACCAGGCTCCCCCGTCCCTGGGATTCTCCAGGCAAGAATACTGGAGTGGGTTGCCATTTCCTTCTCCAATGCATGAAAGTGAAAAGTGAAAGTGAAGTCGCTCAGTCGTGTCCGATTCTTAGCGACCCCATGGATTGCAGCCCACCAGGCTCCTCCGACCACGGGATTTTCCAGGCAAGAGTACTCGAGTGGGCTGCCATTGCCTTCTCAGCGTAGATGCCAGGAAAACACTATTATTTCCCCGAAGTTAGGCATTCTTTGAAATGGTTTAATTTCGCCTCACTAGTAGCAGATGGTTAAGAAGGAATCCGGAGCTCATCTCTGCTGAGCAAATTACTCAACTTACTTAACTTTCCTTCAGGCAAATTACTTGACTTTCCTCTGCCCCCATTCTTTTTTTTTTTAACTGGAAGATAATTGCTATACAATATTGTGTTGGTTGCTGCCATAAATCACCATGAATCAGCCCTAGGGTAGGTATACACATGCCCCCTCCCTCTTGACCCTCCCCCCCACAATCTCCCACCCCCATCCCACACCTCTGAGCTATCACAGAGCACCGGATCTGAATCCCTGCCTCATCCAGCAAATTTCCACTGGCTATCTAAGTTTACATACAGTAATGTAAATGTTTCAATGCTACTCTTTCAATTTGTAAAAATATGGAATGGTTCTCCAATTTGCATGTCATCCTTGCACAGGGGCCATACTAATCTTCTCTGTATCGTTCCAATTTTAGTGTTTGTGCTGCCAAAGTGAGCACCTGCCTCCATTCTTATCTGTACAATGAGTAGTGAAATAAATTTCTCCCTCATAGGATTGTGGTGAGACTTACATAAGTTAATACCTGCAAAGTGCTCAAACAGCACCTGGCACCTAAATGCTATTAAGTGATAACTGTCATTATGATAGATCCCATAATGAATTCAAAACTTAGTTTGGAAGCCCCAAAACATGGTTTGCTCAGAAAATTATAATGCTTATTAAATTTAAAAGTATAATTCAAACAACAATTACATATTCCTAATTTAGTTTAACATGTTTTAGTATTTGTTAAAAGTAGTCCAGCAATGCTTCAAAGGACATTTCAAAAAAATATAAACCCACAAAATGAGAGAAAGTATTTGCAAACATATATCTGATAAGGATCTTGTAATCAGAAAAAAAGGACTTTTATGACCTAACAGACTGGTTCCAAATAGGAAAAGGAGTACGTAAAGGCTGTATATTGTCACCCTGTTTATTTAACTTATACGCAGAGTACATCATGAGAAATGCTGGGCTGGAAGAAGCACACACTGGAGTCAAGATTGCCAGGAGAAATATCAATAACCTCAGATATGCAGATGACATTACCCTTATGGCAGAAAGTGAAGAGAACTAAAAAGCCTCTTGATGAAAGTGAAAGAGGAGGGTGAAAAAGTTGGCTTAAAGCTCAACATTCAGAAAACTAAGATCATGGCATCTGGTCCCATCACTTCATGGTTTTTATAGATGGGGAAACAGTGGAAACAGTGGCAGACTTTATTTTGGGGGGCTCCAAAATCACTGCAGATGTTGATTGCAGCCATGAAATTAAAAGACACTTACTCCTTGGAAGGAAAGTTATGGCCAACCTAGACAGCATATTCAAAAGCAGAGACATGACTTTGCCAACAAAGGTCCGTCTAGTCAAGGCTATGGTTTTTCCAGTGGTCATTTATGGATGTGAGAGTTGGACTGTGAAGAAAGCTGAGCGCCGAAGAATTGATGCTTTTGAACTGTGGTGTTGGAGAAGACTCTTGAGAGTCCCTTGGACTCCAACCAGTCCATTCTGAAGGAGATCAGCCCTGGGATTTCTTTGGAAGGAATGATGCTAAAGCTGAAACTCCAGTACTTTGGCCACCTAATGCGAAGAGTTGACTCATTGGAAAAGACTCTGATGCTGGGAGGGACTGGGGGTGGGAGGATGACAGAGGATGAGATGGCTGGATGGCATCACTGACTCGATGGACGTGAGTCTGAGTGAATTCCGGGAGTTGGTGATGGACAGGGAGGCCTGGTGTGCTGCAATTCATGGGGTCGCAAAGAGTGGGACACGACTGAGTGACTGAACTGAACTGATGACCTAACAATAAAAAGACAACCCAATTAAAAACTGGGAAAAGAATTTGCATAGACATTTTTCCAAAGAAGATATACAAAGGTTAACAACACATGAAATGACACTCTACATCGTCTGTCATTAGGGAAATGAAAATCAGTACCACAAGGAGATATTATTTTAGACCTACTAAATGGCTATCATTAAAAAAAAATGTGTTAGTGAGGATGTGGCAAAATTGGACTCCTCATACAATGTTGATGGGAATGTAAAATGTGTAGCCCTTTGAAAAATAGGCAATTCTTCAAAAAGTTAAACTCAGAGTTACCATATGACCCAGCAATTGCAGCCCTAGGTGCAACTGACTACACAAACACAAAAAGCATTTGTCCACACAAAAACTTGAACATGAATATTCATAGAACTAGACTAACTGCTGTTCACAATAGCCAAAAGGTAGAAAAACCCAAAGTCCATCAACTGATGAATGGATAAACAAAACACACTCTATGATAGACTATCTGTGATAGACTATTCTTTGGCCATAAAAAGAAATGAAGTACTAATTCAAGCTACAACATGAGTGAACCATAAAAACACTGTTAAGAAGCTGGACACATAACACCATGTATTGTATGATTTCATTTATATGAAACATCCAGAATAGGAAAATCCATAAAGACAGAAAATAGATTAGTTGTTCCCAGGGGTTTAGGGGAGGGACAGTTGGAAGTATCTACTAGTGAGGAACCAGGTCTCCTTACGGGGAAATGAAAATGATCTGGCATTAGACAGTGGTGATATCTTGTGAATATACTAAAGATCATAGGTTTGTACACTTTAAAAGGGTGACATTTATGGTATGTGGATAATGCCTTAATAATAATAATGCCTGAAGGGAACTACTTAAAAAAAAAAAGTTAGTTCAGCAAATGAGGGGCAGAAGAGAGATTACTTTGCACCCGGGCCCCAGCTGAGGAGACAGTCTAATGAAATATCATTTAGAGTTTTGGGGAGTAAATGCTTCTGTTTTGTCAAGTCAGTTCAGGAAAGGCTGAAGGGGGCATGTGTGCTAAACCCATCACTGGGCTGCAACTGCCCTGTTGGGGGAAAAGGAGTCCTATTTGTGTCTTAGGAGTTGGAGAATGTCTCTGAACTTCAGTCCCCTCATCTGGGCAATGGGGATACAACTGGTGTCTGAACTTCTATTCAACACTCCTGTTTCCTCATTTGTCTCTGTATTTTCCGCTTCTAACAACACTTGTTTTATCCTCCTTAGTGACTTCTAAAGGTGGAAGGCTTACACAATGTGAAATAAACTTTTCTATGCTTTCTCATCATTTCTTGTTTGGGGGAATAGTCAAGACCCTTAGTTTTGTAAATGTTTCTTGAAAGGTTCAATAAACTTGAAAAATTACTCTTCACTGATATTTTACTGTCATGTTTCTGCCTCTTTCATGTGTTTCTTCTTCAAAAAGGCAGTTTGAGGTTCACTGCCTTTTGCACTCTATGGCTCTCTGAAGAAAGTCCCACATTAGGAGTTTGGGAGGACTTCATTGTTTTATTCCTGGAGATGCTGCCTCCTTTAGGAAGGCTAACTTTATCAGTCCAAGGATCTGTCCTCAGAATTTCCAGGGCACATCAAATAATCCTTTTCTAAGATTCCCTACCTCTTCCTGCATTGGGTCACCTTGTGCCCATGTCTCAGGCTCCTGGTTGGGTTTTCTTTATCCTGGCATCCAGTATAGGGCTCCACACAAAGAAACAAGCATTGAACTGTGACTACCATGCTGCTTTCATACAACTTGCAAGGAGTCAGTGGGCAGGTCCTTTACTGCTCCCCATCTTCTGTGGCCTTCCTATATTGAATGGCCACAACAAACATAATATGCCTCATCTTTTCTCTTTCAGTGCTTATGAAAGACTAGCCAAGTCTAGTCTTTCAAATACTTTCAAATATTCCTTTCCAAGTATTTGCCATCCATGTACAGGTACAGCAAATGACAGTATTCCACTCTTCTTCCTTGCCTGGCTTCCATTATTCTGACTCTAACCCAAGAGTCTTTGTAAAGAATATTAACAGGGAAAATTAACATCTCTTGTAAGAATGCATTTTCAGTTACTGACAGTGGTTGTTTTGAATACTTTGTGTGACTAAAGCCTCTAAAATATTTTAACAAATACCACAAATAAGTCCAGTTGAGTGTTTAAGTATTACCTACTCAACTGAGAGGGTATAGTTTATACCATCTAAGGGCAGGCCCCTCTTTTATCAAGATGACTATTTCCCTAATTGCCCCCTGCTTTTTCCTGCACATTCCTGTCCTAGTATCTGTAATATTGTTTTACACTTGTTTACTTTTCTAACTTTCTTCAGTTGACAGGTTGAGACTTACTTATGAGTGTATCTATAGTACCAAGTTTAGTGGGGGTGTTCAGCAAATGATAGTTATTATTACTAGTACACTACTACTAGGAGAGTGAAAAGGCTGGCTTAAAACTCAACGTTTAAAAAACAAAGATCATGGCATCTGGTCCCATCACTTCATGGCATAGATGAGGAAACAATGGAAACAGTGACAGACTTTCTTAGGCTCCAAAATCACTGTGGACGGTGACTGCCGTCATGAAATTAAAAGACACTTGCTCCTTGGAAGAAAAGCTATGACCAACCTAGACAGCATATTAAAAAGCAGAGACATTACTTTGCCAACAAAGGTCCATACAGTCAAAGCTATGGTTTTTCAAGTAGTCATGTATAGATGTGAGAGTTGGACCACAAAGAAGGCTGAGTGCTGAAGAACTGATGCTTTTGAACTGTGGCACTGGATAAAACTCTTGAGAGTCCCTTGGACTGCAAGGCGCTCAAACCAGTCAATCCTAAAGGGAATCAATCTTGCATATTCATTGGAAGGACTGATGCTGAAGCTGAAAGTCCAATACTTTGGCTACCTGATGGGAAGGGCCGACTCACTGGAAAAGACCTTGATGCTGGGAAAGACTGAAGGCAAGAGAAGGGGACGACAGAGGATGAGATGGTTGGATGGCATCACTGACTCAATGGAACATCAGTTTGAGCAAACTCCAGGAAATAGTGAAGGACAGGGAAGCCTAGCATGCTGCAGTCCATGGGATCACAGAGTCGGACATGACTAAGCAACTGAACAACTACTCAGTCAGTTCAGTCACTCAGTTGTGTCTGACTCTTTGCGACCCCATGAATCACAGCACACCAGGACTCCATGTTCATTACCAACTCCGGGAGTTTACTCAAACTCATGTCCATCGAGTTGGTGATGCCATCCAGCCATCTCATCCTCTGTCGTCCCCTTCTCCTCCTGCCCCCAATCCTTCCCAGCATCAAGGTCTTTTCCAATGAGTCAACTCTTCGCATGAGGTGGCCAAAGTACTGGAGTTTCAGCCTCAGCATCATTCCTTCCAAAGAACACCCAGGACTGATCTCCTTTAGGATGGACTGGTTGGATCTCCTTGCAGTCCAAGGGACTCTCAAGAGTCTTCTCCAATAGCACAGTTCAAAAGCATCAATTCTTTGGCGCTCAGCTTTCTTCACAGTCCAACTCTCACATCCATACATGACCACTGGAAAAACCATGACCTTGACATGACCTTTGTTATCAAAGTAATGTCTCTGCTTTTTAATATGCTATCCAGATTGGTCATAACTTTCCTTCCAAGGAGTAAGCTAAGATTAAAATCTCCCATTAACATTTTGTGTTGTATTGTTAGGTATATGCTGCTGATGCTAAGTCGCTTCAGTCGTGTCCGACTCTGTGCGACCCCATAGACGGCAGCCCAACAGGCTCCCCCGTCCCTGGGATTCTCCAGGCAAGAACACTGGAGTGGCTTGCCATTTCCTTCTCCAAAGCATGAAAGTGAAAAGTGAAAGTGAAGTCGCTCAGTCGTGTCCGACTCTTAGCGACCACATGGACTGCAGCCCACCAAGCTCCTCCATCCATGGGATTTTCCAGGCAAGAGTACTGGAGTGGGGTGCCATTGCCTTCTCCATGTTAGGTATATATATGTTGTATAATTGTTGTTTTCTTGATTAATTGACCCTTTTATTGTTGTTGTTAGGTGAAGAAACAAGCTTTTCAACTCTAGGTGAGTGGTAAATGGAGATAATGACCTCCAGCACCTGGAGGACTGTCACAGGGGAGAGGTATAACTGCTACTGAGGCCCCTGAACAGAAGTCATAGGGAAGCAGATGTGGATTCAGTCCAAGAAAAGAACCTGCTAATAGAGCCAAACATGGAGTGGCTGCTTCAGACAGTAGTGAGCTTCCTGTCTTTGGATGTTACAAGTAATGCTGGAGAACAAACCAACTGTTCATCAGTGTTGCAGAAAGAATCCAAGCATCATATACAGATATCTTTAAGGTTTCTTCACAATCTGATGATATATTATTTTGTGATTCCATTCCTCAAGAGGGTTTGAAATGTGTGTTAGCAAGGGAGCATTGCTAAAATAGTGGCAGCTAACACCTATGGAATGGCAATCACAGGCACTGTATTTGTTATTTCTGATCTAACAATGTGGTGATGGATTTCAGTGTTACATTACCAACTGTACAGAAAAGGAAAGTGGCTTGGAGAGGTTAAGAAATGTGTTCAACATTATACATTATAGACCTTCAAGCATTCTGACTCTTGAGTTCATACTTTTCCTACCTGATGCTCCTAAGTATGGTTTCTGCCAAGCTATCCATGTGTTTCAGTCTGAAAGGATACTACGCTTGTCTGCACAGCATCTCTGTACCTGAAGATAAGAGGGACTATCCAGGTAACTAATGGGTTGAGATACAAGAGGCAGGGAAATGTCATTAAAACTTTTCCATGGCTTCTTAGCACCTTCAAGATAAAGTATTGTTTTAATTAACGTATGTTTTGGCAGTATTGGGTCTCTGTTGCTATGTGCAGGGCTTCTGTAGTTGTGGTGTTGGGAGATAATCTTCATTGTGGTGCACAGGCTTTTCATTGTGGTGGCTTCTCCTGTTGCACAGCACAGGCTCTAGGCATGCTGGCTTCAGTAGTTGTGGTGCGTGGGCTCAGCTGCCCTGCAGTATGTGGGATCTTCCTAGACCAGGGATCAAACTTGTATCCCCTGCACTGACAGGCAGATTCTCAACCACTGGACCACCTGGGAAGTCCCTCAAGATAAAATTTTTAACTTCGTTCTAGGATTCTACACCTTTCCAGTCTTCTAAACCATTTCTCCTGTTGCCTCAATTTCTGTAATTATACTAAATGAGTTTCTTAATCTGCCAAGTTCTTTCCTGCATTAGGGCCTTTGCAGATGCTACCTCTTTTCTGGGAACTTGCTTCTCCAGTATCTTCACCTCACTAATTCCTGCCTAACCTCAGCTCTCCCTCTCACCTATTTAGTACCAGGCTATTTGCCCCAGGCACTCCCTCCTACAGCATCCTGTGCTGGGGGTAGAGGGAGTGCAACCTATGATAGCTATGTTTTCCCTTCCTAAGTGCTGAATCAAATGAGGAAAAATAGGTCTGCCAACTTCCTGCCCACCTCTCCTGCCACAATCTAGGCTCTGTCTACCCCAGTAGTCTGTGACCCTGGGAAGGCAGGACCCAGGACTATGTATGCTTCCAGTGTCTTGCTCAATTTCTGGTACATGGTGCTCAATAAATATTTTTTGGTGAATGAATGTTAAATGTTGCACACAAGTATCCCTCTAGTGTGAGTAGATGAGGACCAGTGGGAGATATGTGCAGTTATCAGTGGACTGGTAGGGGTTGAAAGTTTTGTTATAACAAAAGCCCTGGAGCAAGAGGAGTTCAGCTGTCAAGGAGTAAGAATCAGTAGTTGTTTCTTAATATACATAAGGATCAGCATGTATGATGCAAAATGGAATACGATTTAAACTGATCCTAATTATAAATATTAGGTAACTAATAAAGTAAAAAGAGAATTGAAAATTTGCTTGGGCAGTAAATCAGTCCCTCTAATTACAGTCATTCACAAGAAATTACTAATTAAGTCAAATTAGCAGGTAGCACAATTATGCCATCATTAAATATATGGCAAAAGAGAGACTGCAGGAAAGTGTTACATAAACTGTAAAGCACCTTACTGATATGGTTGTTATCATGTGTCAGGTTAGTGCTGCAATGAGTTTTAATTACAACTATAAATCACTCATTTTATACTATTGTAGACTTGTTCAAGTACATGGTCATATGCTTGTGACTTTTAAGGCATTATCAAAATTTGTATCTACAATGACTCCTTTAAAAGGTTTCACTCAGTTCTGTATATTATTGAAAAATCAGTCTTCTCTCTTTATCATTGTGTTTTTCAACCTTTATTACCCATAACCCTTGTGCTTTCTCACTCCATGTTTTGAATATCCCCTCCAACTAGAAAGCTGTACTTTTTATAAACAAAAAGTGAAAACAAACAAAAAACCCCCACAAAAATAGAAACATACACACAAAACTGAAATACTTTCTTATAATACACTAATCCTCCCACTTGTAGATAATTGCTGCTGCATAATCAACATTATTTATGACGCTGTCAAGAGTCTGTCCAATTTTTCCTTTGTTTCCCAGCATCAACTTGCCATCAGATGAACCTGTTGAGAGCACTCTGTATTAGCTACTTGTGGTTAGCTGCTTAGGGCAATTGAGAGAACTACATTTTGTGATTCAGTGGCATCAGTTGGACTAATTCAGAATCAACACTGTCAGAAAGGACTTCCTGACCCTTCACCATGGCTGCCTTCAAACATATGCTTGTGGACTGTAACCCACCAGGCTCCTCTGCCCCAGGGAATTCCCAGGCAAGAATACTGGAGTGGGTTGCCATACCCTCCTCTAGGGGGTCTTCCCAACCCAGGGATGGAACTCATGTCTCCTGCATCACAGGTGGAGTCTTTACCACTGGGCCACCAGGGAAGCCCAAAACATACGCTTGTGAAGAAATCAATAACAGCTTTAAATGATGGTTTTCCATGCAAAGATGGATTTGGCTTCTCAAGTAGTACTTGAGAATGTGCATTTCATCTGAAAGTGTATATTTAAAAATGACCTCCAAATAATCAGCAGCATGAAAAATGTATCCATATGCTGGAAACAGAGAAGAGGAGTAAAACTTGGCGGTCAGCTTACTTACAAATCTGATAGATGGTGACAGTGCTCCTTGGTGGAAACTATCTGCAACTCCTCATCTTCTTGCTAAGGTCTGGGGGTAAATTTTTTTTATATATATAATACACAAGAATAGTCCTTTCAGGTCATGAGACTTTGCAATAAGACTAAAACAGTTTAATCTTATGAATTTCAATAAATGCAAATGCTTACCTTTTTATAGAGAAGTCTTTCAGTTCCTCTATGAAGTTCAAGTTCACAGAATCAGGAGCCAAGTTCTACCCTCTTCCCAACTCCAAAATGATTGGGTTCTTTCTCCTCTTCTCCTGAGCTTTTGGAACACGTAGAGCTATAAGGTCTTTACGTCTAATCTCTTACACCCCACACCTCACCACCAAAAAAAGGGCAGCAATTACTAGTATCTTAGTGGAGATAAAAACCTGAGCACCCATCTTTTGATAAAAAGCCACAAAGAAGAAGGCTACAAACAAAGAAGGTACTAAATGAACGTTTTATTTTCTACTTAGAAGCATTTCTTTTGGAGAATCTCATTTTCCTTAGTGCACATTAATTCAACTTAGTCTAGACTCCTCAGTAAGGTAGACCCTGCCTTCCCAGGGTGAGCTAATGACCGGGGCTTGGTCTGGATACTTCATCCACTTGGCCACAGCAATTGTTCAAAGATAGAAATGTAGCCCAATTCACATGAATCAACATCCTCCCTGAGATTTTTTTTGGAGCTGTAAGGAAAGATACACTCTCACTTCCTACTTAGAAGCCTGTAAAAACAATTGCAACTTGAGACTGCAGGGCTTAACTTGCCCCTTAGTGAAGAGAAAATGAGAAGTTAAGCAGAGGGGAGGAAATGGGGAACAAAGAGGCCCAATGACACCTCTGACATCCTGGATCTAACAATGACTTGGTTTCCCAGTTACCAAACCACAAATTACCACCTATTCATTTTTTTTTTTTCTCTCTTAAGCGGTGTGAGTTCAGTTTCTGTTACAACCAAAACAGTCCTAATTAAGGATTTGGACAGTTCTTCAAAGAAGATACACAAATGGCTGATAAGCACATAAAGAGATGCTTGACATCATTAGTCATTAAAGAAATGCAAATCAAAACAATAAGGATACCACTTCATACTCACTAGAATGGCTATAATTAAAAAAGAAAAACAGAAAGTAACAAGTGTTGGAGGTCCAGTGGTTAAGAATCCTCCTGCCAATGCAAGGAACGAGGGTTTGATCCCTGGTCTGGGAAGATTCCACGTGCCATGAGGTAACTAAGCTCATGTGCCACAACTAATGAACCTGTGTGCCTTAGAGCCAATGCTCTGTAAAAAGAGAAGCTACCGCAATGAGAAGCCCACACATCATGACTAGAGAATAGCTCCCACTTGTCACAACTAGAGAAAGCCCATGCACAGCAATGAAGGCCCAGCATAGCCAAAAATAAATAGATTTAAATTTTTTTTAAATAAATATATATATTTTACAAGTGTTGGAAAGATGTGGAAAAAAATTAAACCTCACATTTCTGGTAGGAATGTAAAGTGGTACAGCTGCTGTGGAAAACAGATTGACAGTTCCTCAAAAAGTAATATACTGTAACTTCACAGAAATGGCAGAGCAGAGAACTCCAAGAATCAGCTCCTCCACTGAAGTTATCATTAAGCTGGCAAAAACTGACAGAATCAACTTCTTGAGAACTTTGCAATCTAATAAAAATTTTACAATGGAGTCCAACCAGTGGTGTGCTTAATGAAAAAAGTAGCTGCAAAATTTCAATAAAAAAGCATTGCAGCATTTTTGCTTACCTATCTAACATGTCCCATTCCACAGCTTGGAGGTGGCCATTGGGATAGCAGTCCACATTTCTGGTATAGCTTGCTAGTGCCAGGAGAAAGCAATATGGCAATATGCACCTTGTTCTCAAAAGATCGTAACTGTGAATTTTGCCTTATTTGGTGGTTCCCTGAAGGATCTGTGCTAAGGCTGACCCTGTTTTGCTTCCCTCAAGCTGGAGCAGCTTTCACAACATTCACTGAAACCATTTAAAGACATATACTACCAGCGGCTGCCTAGATAAAGAAACAATGAATCGAACAACCAGGAGGCAAATCTAAAAGTCTGGAAAGGAGAAGACTGAGGAGGAAGACACACAGAGAAATAAGAACTCTAGATGGCTACCAGGTGTATGGGGAAATTCAGCATGAAAAATACACGCCCAAGGACAGATAAAGGTTCAGAAAAGACCTGAGAGGACCTTAGGCTTGCATGTTCAGCTAAACTTTGGGCTTCATGCAGCCAGAAGGTGAAGGTTAAGGCAGAGTTCTAGGAAAATTGGCTTAGCACTGAAGTATTGCCCCCCAGGTCAGTGTCTGCAAAGACCAGGAGAGGTGGGGTTTTAGTCTGTTTTTATTTGATTTTCCACTCCAGGCATTTAAAGAAATCTCCATCAGGTCACTGACTGCTGTGATAATGGAACAGAGATTTAAAGATCACACACAAACATACAGTCTTAACAAAAACAGTTTGGAAAATTCAATAAACAAATGATGGCTACAGACTTCAATAATCAACAGCAAACCCTGGGAAGGGGATCTGATTCCCAGGGTGACAAGTTATAATAGTCAAAACATCCAGTTTTAAACCAAAAAATCACAAGGTATAAAAAGAATAAAGAAAATATGGTTCATTCATAGGGAAAAAAGAAATTTATAGAAACCATCACCAAGGAAACCCAGACTCTGGACTTACTAGGCAAATATTTTCAATCAACTGTCTTGGATATGCTCAAAGAGCTAAAGAAATTAATGGACAAAAAAACCCCAGGAGAATGAACAAATATCAATATAAGGATATAAAAAGAACCAAATAAAATTCTAGAACTGAAAAGTACAGTGGCTGAAATGAAAAACTCACTATGAGGGTTCAACAGCTTTAGATTCAAGTTGGCAGGAAATGAGTAAACTGGGAGAGAGAATTACTGAAATTATGTGAGTATCAGAAAGAAAAAAGGATTCAGTTCAGTCGCTCAGTCGTATCTGATTCTTTGAGACCCCATGAATCGCAGCACGCCAGGCCTCCCTGTCCATCACCAACTCCCGGAGTTCACTCAGACTCACGTCCATCCAGTCAGTGATGCCATCCAGCCATCTCATCCTCTGTCGTCCCCTTCTCCTCCTGCCCCCAATCCCTTCCAGCATCCGAGTCTTTTCCAATGAGTCAACTCTTCCCATGAGGTGGCCAAAGTACTGGAGTTTCAGCTTTAGCATCATTCCTTCCAAAGAAATCTCAGGGCTGATCTCCTTCAGAATGGGCTGGCTGGATCTCCTTGCAGTCCAAGGGACTCTCAAGAGTCTTCTCCAACACCACACTTCAAAAGCATCAATTCTTCAGCACTCAGCCTTCTTCACAGTCCAACTCTCACATCCATACATGACCACAGGAAAAACCATAGCCTTGACTAGACGGACCTTTGTTGGCAAAGTAATGTCTCTGCTTTTGAATATGCTATCTAGGTTAGACATAACTTTCCTTCCAAGGAGTAAGCATCTTTTAATTTCATGGCTGCAGTCACCATCTGCAGTGATTTTGGAGCCCAGAAAAATAAAGTCTGACACTGTTTCCCCATCTATTTCCCACGAAGTGAAGGGACCGGATGCCATGATCTTCGTTTTCTGAATGTTGAGCTTTAAGCCAACTTTTTCACTCTCCTCTTTCACTTTCATCAAGAGGCTTTTTAGTTCCTCTTCACTTTCTGCCATAAGGGTGGTGTCATCTGCATATCTGAGGTTATTGATATTTCTCCCGGCAATCTTGATTCCAGCTTGTGTTTCTTCCAGTCCAGTGTTTCTCATGATGTACTCTGCATATAAGTTAAATAAAGCAGGGTGACAATATACAGTCTTGACGTACTCCTTTTCTTATTTGGAACCAGTCTGTTGTTCCATATCCAGTTCTAACTGTTGCTTCCTGACCTGCATACAGATTTCTCAAGAGGCAGGTCAGGTGGTCTGGTAGTCCCATCTCTTTCAGAATTTTCCACAGTTGATTGTGATCCACACAGTCAAAGGCTTTGGCATAGTCAATAAAGCAGAAATAGATGTTTTTCTGGAACTCTCTTGCTTTTTCCATGATCCAGCAGATGTTGGTGATTTGATCTCTGGTTCCTCTGCCTTTTCTAAAACCAGCTTGAACATCAGAAAGTTCATGGTTCACATATTGCTGAAGCCTGGCTTGGAGAATTTTGAGCATTACTTTACTAGCGTGTGAGATGAGTGCAATTGTGCGGTAGTTTGAGCATTCTTTGGCATTGCCTTTCTTTGGGATTGGAATGAAAACTGACCTTTTCCAGTCCTGTGGCCACTGCTGAGTTTTCCAAATTTGCTGGCATATTGAGTGCAGCACTTTCACAGCATCATCTTTCAGGATTTGAAGTAGCTCAACTGGAATTCCATCACCTCCACTAGCTTTGTTCATAGTGATGCTTTCTAAGGCCCACTTGACTTCACATTCTAGGATGTCTGGCTCTAGGTCAATGATCACACCATCGTGATTATCTGGGATGTGAAGATCTTTTTTGTACAGTTCTTCTGTGTATTCTTCTTCTTGATATCTTCTGCTTCTGTTAGGTCCATACCATTTCTGTCCTTTATTGAGCCCATCTTTGCATGAAATGTTCCCTTGGTATCTCTAATTTTCTTGAAGAGATCTCTAGTTTTTCCCATTCTGTTGTTTTCCTCTATTTCTTTGCACTGATCACTGATGAAGGCTTTCTTATCTCTTCTTGCTATTCTTTGGAACTCTGCCTTCAGATGCTTATATCTTTCCTTTTCTCCTTTGCTTTTTGCTTCTCTTCTTTTCACAGCTATTTGTAAGGCCTCCCCAGACAGCCATTTTGCTTTTTTGCATTTCTTTTCCATGGGGATGGTCTTGATCCCTGTCTCCTGTACAATGTCACAAACCTCATTCCATAGTTCACCAGGCACTCTATCTATCAGATCTAGGCCCTTAAATCTATTTCTCATTTCTACTGTATAATCATAAGGGATTTGATTTAGGTCATACCTGAATGGTCTAGTGGTTTTCCCTACTTTCTTCAATTTAAGTTTGAATTTGGTAATAAGGAGTTCATGATCTGAGCCACAGTCAGCTCCTGGTCTTGTTTTTGTTGACTGTATAGAGCTTCTCCATCTTTGGCTGCAAAGAATATAATCAATCTGATTTCGGTGTTGGCCATCTGGTGATAAAGAGCCTAAAGAACGCATAGAACACCAACAAACAGACCAACATATGCATTATGGGAGTTACAGAAAGAGAAGAGAGTGAAGAGAGGCAAAAAACAATGGTTGAAAACTCTCCAAATTCATCAAGAGACATGAATCTACATATCCAAGAAGTAGGACAAATTCCAAACAGACCAAACTCAAAGAGATCCCGACCAAGTCACTTTACAATCAAAGTGACAAAAGACAAAGAGAGAATACTGAAAGCAGCACAAGATAAGGGACTCATCATGTACAAGGGATCTCCAATAAGATTAACAGCTGATTTCTCATCAAAAGTCATGGAGGTCAGAAGACTGGGGTGGCATAAAATGCTAAAAGAAGAAACTCTCAACCAAGAATCTGTATCCAACAAAACTATCCTTCACAACAAAGAGGAAATTAAAACCTTAAGCCTTCCTAGAGAGTGAAAGCTGAGGGAGTTTATCACTACTAGACAATGCCAGACTACAAGAAATGCTAAAGGAAAGTCTTTAGGTTGAAATGAAAGGACAACAGACAGTAACTCAATAACTCAAAGTATTACAAAGAGAGAAAGAAATCTGGGAAAGGTAACACAGGTAAATATAAAAGCCAGTATTATTTGGTTTGTGACCACTCTCCTTGTTTCCTATATGATTTAAAAGACACAGGCTGATTCATGTCAATGTATGGCAAAAACCACTACAATATTGTAAAGTAATTAGCCTCCAATTAAAATAAATTAATTAATTAAAAAAAAGACAAACACACAAAACAATAATTATGAAACTAGTTAATCAACACATAATATATAAAGATGTAATCTGTGACAAAACATAAGGAGAGAGATGGAGCTATATAGGAGCAGAATAAGAATTTTTTGTACAGTATTGAAGCTAAGTTGGTATCAATTCAAATGAGACTGTTATAAAATTTAAGATGTTAATTATAATCCCCATGGTAACCACTGAGGAAATCTAAAATATATATAGAAAAGGAAATAATGAGAGGATGAAAACAATACATTGGGAATAAATTAAACAAAATGCAGTATTGAAGGAACTGAGAAACAAAAAAGATACGAGATAAGACATAAGACAGAAGAAAATAAATAGCAAGATATCATTAAGTACTTTCTTACCAATAATCACCTTAAATATAAAGAAATTAAACCCGTCAATTAAAAGACAGGAACTGGCAGATGGATGAAAAAAAATCCAACTATATGCTGTCTACAAGAGACTCGCTTTAAACTCACTTTAGATCCTAACACACATATAAGTTGAAAGGATGGAAGAAGATATTCCATGCAAATAGTACCCAAAAGAGAGCTGAGGTAGCCATGTTAAAATTAAACTTTAAATAAAAATAAAAAGTAGACTTTAAATAAAAAAATAAAAAACTGTTAAAGGGCAAATAAAGTCATCATACATTGACAGAGTCAGCTCATTAAGATGATATAGAAACTATAAATGCATACATGTCAAACAGAAACCCAAAATATATGAATCAAATATCGACACAATTGAAGGGAGAAACAGTTCTACAACAATAGTGGGAGATTGGGAGATTCCAATACTCCAATAATGAACAGAACATCTAGACAGAAGTTCACTAAGGAAATAGAGGATTTGAACAATACTAAATTAACTAGATCTTACAGATATACACAGAATACACAGAATATCCAAAAACAGCAGAATACACAATCTTCTCAAGCTCACATAAAACATTTTCCAGGATAGATTATATGTTAGGTCACAAAACAAGTCTCAGTACATTTAAAAAGATTAAAATTATACAAAGTGTCTTCTCCAACCACAATGGAATAAAGCTAAAAATCAGTAATAGGAGAAAAACTCACAAAATGTGGAAATTACACAGCACACTCTTAAAGAAGCAACAGTTCAAAGAAGGACTCACAAGAGAAATTATAAAATACTTTGAGATGAGTGAAAATAAAAGCACAACATATCAAAATGTATGGAGTACAGTGAAAACAGTGCTCAAAGGGAAACTATAGCTGTGAATATTTTTTTTAAGTCTTTATTGAACTTGTTACAATATTGCTTCTGGTTTATGTTTTGGGATTTCAGCCACAGGCATGTGGGATCTTAGCTCCCTAATGAGGAATCAAACCCACACCCCCCGCACTGGAAGGTAAAGTCTTGGACTGCCACCCAAGTCCAGTAAACATTTTTAAAAAGAAGATTTCAAATCAACAACCTCACTCTTACACCTAGAGGGACTAGGGGAAAAAAGAGCCAACAAAACCAAGTGAAAAGACAACTTACAGAATGGGAGAAAATATATTCAAATCATGTATCTGATAAAGGTCTAGTATCCAGAATATATTAAAAATTCTCAGAATTCTACAATAAAAAGCAAATAATACTATTTAAAAATGGAAAAGAACTTTATTAGACATTTCTCCAAAAAAGATATATAAATGGCCAAAAAGCACGAAGAGATGATCAATATCATTAGTCATCAAGAAATACAAAGCAAAACCACAATAAAATATTGGGATGGTTATAATACATGAAAAAGGAATTTAACCAGTGCTATGAATATGGAGGGACTTCCCAGGTGGCGCAGTGGTAAAGAATCTGCCTGCTAGTGCAGGAGCCAAAGGAGACACCAGTTTGACTCCTAGGTCAGGAAGATCCCTGTAGGAGGAAATGGCAACCCACTCCAGTATTCTTGCGCTGGGATAATCCCATGGACGGAGACTTGGGGGCTACAGACCATGGGGTCACAAAGAGTTGGACACACCTGAGTAATTAAGCATGCATGCACACATGAATATGGAGAAACTGGATTGTTAGAAGGGATGTAAAATGATTCAGGTGCTGGGAAAACAGTTTGGTGGTTCCTAAAAATGCTAAATATATAACATATGACCCAGCAATTCCACTTCTGAGTACATACTGAAAATAACTGAAAACAGGTACTCAAAACAAGTACTTATGCATAAATGTTCATAACAGTAATATGCACAATAGCCAAAAGGTGGAAACAACCTAAATGTCTATCAATGGATGAATGTATCAATAAATTGTGGTATACACGGACAATGGAATATTGTTCAGCCATAAAAAAGTAATGGAACATTGATACATGGTATATCAATGAACCTCAGAAACACTATTACAAGTGAAAGAAAACAGAAAAATCACTGTGTGACTCCATGTATATGAAATATCCAGAATATGTAAATCCAGAAAGACAGAAAGAAAACTGGTGATTGCCAGGGGAGGCAGGAATGGGAACTAACTGTATAATGGTTTTATTCTGTGGTAGTGAAAATGTTTTAGAACTGGACAGAGGTTTTGGATGTACAACATTGGGAATGTACTAAACGCCACTGACTTGCTCACTTTAAAGTGGCTAACTTTATGTTATGTGAATTTCACCTCCATAAAACAAAAACAAAACCCACTTGAGACAGCAGTTACATTCAGGAAAGCAGTGACTGCCAAGAGAACATGAGAGAGACTTCAGGGGTGCTGGTCACATTCCATTTTTTGATTTGGGTGTTGGTCACCTAAAGCATTACACAAAGTGTTCACTTTGTGAAAAGTACTGAGCTTAACACTTGTGATGTGTGTGCTTTTGTTTTTTATATGCACTTTATACTTTACTAAAAATTGTATTTTTTAAAAACAGTTGCCAGTACATATCCAAGAGAACTGAAAAACACATCCACACAAATACCTGTACACAAATGTTCACAGCAGCATAATAGCCAAAAAGTGGAAGTAATCCAAATGTCTACCAACTAATGGACAAACAAAATGTGGCATATCTATACAGGGGAATATTATTCAACAGCAACCCACTCCAGTATTCTTGCCTGGAGAATGCCATGGACAGAGGAGACTGTCGGGCTGCAGTTCATGGAGTTGCAAGGAGTCAGACATGACTGAGAAGCTAACACCTACACTTACAAAATACTAATGAATTACTGATACATAGCACAACATGGATGAACCTTGAAAATGTTAAGTGAAACAAACCAAATACAAAAGACCACATATTATATGACTCTATTTATAATGAATTGTCCAGAATAGGTAAATTCATAAAGACACAAAGCAGATTGATGATTGCTGGTGGCTTTGGGGCAGGGGATAATTGGGAATGTCTGCTAATTGGGATGTGTTTTTAAGAGAGTGATGGAAATATTCTGGAATTAGACAATGGGGGTTACTGCACAACCTTCAAGATACTAAAAACCACTGGACCGTACACTTTAAAATGATGAATCATGTTATATGAAATTTAATGTTATAGAAATATTTCAATTAAAAAGGTTTATTATTAATCAATAATTAATAATTATTATTATTCATTAATAACATGTGAACTCTAGCATATCAAATTTTAAAAGGGAAAATCTTTTTCCAAATGGAAAACTATTATTCTAAAAAATGTTTGCTTTCCCTTGCCCATGCCCCAGATCAGCATACCTCAAAGGTGGACCCCCAGGCATCACTGACAAAGGGAGGTCTAAGCAGCAAAGCAGAGGCTGGTAGGTAGGTGAGTCACATTTTAGAATGAAAGCTGTGACCCATACCACTGATTGTCCCTGAGCAGAGGAATGTGGTAGCTGATGAAAAACAGATTTTGAGCTGGAGCAAGGGATAGAAAGTAGTGGTGACAAAGTGTTGGCAGCCCTGGCGCCAGGCTGCTTTCCATGCTTCATCCACAGGGTCATACCTGAGGAACGAGTAGTCCTTAATGAATGTAAGTTCAGCAAAAAGAGGCCCTGTGAGATTTTTTTCACTCCTTACTTCTTTCTTCTTCTATTGATGGCTTTGGTTGTACATTATCAAGTTCTTTATAGTGTTATGAGTAGTCCTCAAAGTTATCCAAACTACAGATTTATTTGGGCAGTGGACCTCAATGGCTCTAAAAGTACCAGGTTTACAAATAATAAACAAAACTAGGCTACCAGTTTTAAAGGTAAATCTGGAGTTGGGGCAGCTCAGATTTAAATAAATCTTAAGAGTTTGAAGGACCTAAAAGTCAGGTTCTCATCCTGTGTTCCTGAGTCCAGTTTCAAAGCACAGAAGGGAGTAAAAGAGGCACCTACAGGCATTTTAGATGCACAGAGAACAAGGTGTTTCCTTGGTATTTTGAAATGCTTGCTTCTTTCTGTATACCAAAAGTTTCACTGTGTGTAGAAGACAAGTAAGACTGAATGGAAACTGCTAATAGTAGTCTTGAAGTCCGAAATCCCAGGATTTTTCAAACATATCCTCTGTGATCGTTCCCCCTTTCTTAAGACTCCTTTGTCTATTTATATTCCACTCCTCCAAGGACGGGCTTCCTTGGTGGCTCAGCCAGCCTGCAATGAGGGAGACCTGAGTTCAATTCCTGGGTCAGGAAGGTCCCCTGGAGAAGGAAATGGCAACCCACTCCAGTATTCTTGCCTGGAAAATTCCAAGGATAGAGGAGCCTGGTGGGCTACAGTTCATGGGTCTCAAAGAGTCAGACACGACTGAGTGACTAACACTTTCCAATCCTCCAAGGATTTTTGTATGGACCAGTAAGGAAGGCTAAAACTGAGATGGGAGATGTTCTATTAGCTAGGAACACTGGGCCCAGGGCCTAGGATGGATAAGAAGGTCTGAACCCACAGCTGTAACGTAAGTATCAGGGCATAAAATGAGACATAAACGAGGGCTTCCTTGCTGGCTCAGTGGAAAAGAATCTGTCTGCCAATGCAGGGGACATGGGTTTGATCCCTGGTCTGGGAAGATTTCACATGTCATGGGGCATCTAAGCTTGTGCACCATAACTACTGAAGCCCGCTCACGCTAGAGTCCATGCTCCACAGGAGCAGACACCACAATAAGAAGCCCACACACTACTAAAGAGTAGCCTCGGCTTGACACAACTAGACAAAGCCTGCATGCAGCAACGAACACCCAGCGCAGCCATAAATAAATAAAAAGAAATCTCAAAATGAGAGATAGAAGTTAGGAGATAATTTGAGATGAGGAGTGGCAAGTTTAAAATATATGCTTTCTGTTCCTATCCTCATCTTGCTCCTCCTCTACTGGTACAAAGATAAAGACATAAATAACATTTTTGCTCACCCAACTCACCATTTCCTGGCAGCGAAAATAACAGGACCTTCTCCACAACCCATTCCTGCTCCAGCAATCATACGCACCTTCTGGAAGTCAGACCCTAGAGGTGACGCTGCCCACTGGCTCCAGGGGTACTCACTGTTCCTGTGGCTTCTGTCCCTGCCTCCCTTGAACAAAAATGTCTTCTGCAGTCCTTCCTTCTAGAAATCTTTAGACTTCTGCAATTGCTCCTGAAAAAAAAGGAAGATAAGTGGGTTAGAGTCAGTAAATGTCATCATAATCATCCTTATGTAGGCAGGCTATGGAGGGTTGGATAGAACTTTAGCAGGGGCTAAGTATCGGAGAGAAGATGAAAGAGAACAGTACCTCAACATGGTCGATTTAATTTTTTTGTTACCTTCCTCTACCATAATGTAACTCTTTTTTTTTGATGGGTTGGGAGTGGGGGCGGCCCACACTGTGCGGCACTCAGGATCCTAGTTCTCCAACTAGGGATTGAACCCGTGCCCCTGGCAGTGGAAGCACAGAGTCCTAACCACTGAATGCCCAGGGAAGTCCCTCCGTCTCTATTTTTACTCTGCTCATTCGCTTCTCTTAAACATGCTCATTTCCCTTGTTTACTACAAAACACTTTTCTTGCCTGATCCTTTATGAGTGGAAGGAACAAAAGCCTGTAAAGCTTTTAATTAACACATCTAGATATGTTATCTTGTGTCCCTTTGAATGCAACAAAGACTTTGTGGTATCTTTTGTATACCTGCATTAAAGTAAGCTTTGTGAAGACAGGTATCTTGATTTATATAATTTAATGTCTAAGTGCCCATACAGCATGAATGGAAATGCATAACGCGTTCCACAGAGGTAGGAACTACAGCTAGGGAAGAGGAAGAGAAGAGTGGTATTCTTCAATGTATATTGCCCCACCTTGACGGAAATAGAGGAATTTAGGAAGTCTTAAGGGAAAAGCACCAAGACCTATTTGTAGTAACGGAAAACTGATGACGGTGAAGACAGGAATGCCCTGAGTGATAACTTTTTTTTTAAAAATTAATTTTTTTAATGCATAAAAATATACAGAAGGGGAAAAAAAATTTGGTCTACAATTCTCAGCACCAGACAAGTCTCACTGACATAAAAATTCCGTGTGTGTGTACATATTTTATATGGGTGTAAAATATTTGTATTTTACACAAAATGCATTTTCATGGTCAGAATGTTCAAACAAAAAATATACAAAATAAAAAGTGAAAGCACCACTCCTTCCTTTTCCAAAGGCAACTCTTTTGGTTGTCTCCTTCCAGAAATAAAATTGACAGCTTGATTTATAATTTTGACGAAGTGACAACAGGATGCTGGGCTGTGAAAGGTTGAATTATTCCTTCGGCTAAATCAGAAGGATTTGGGGCTTAATTTACTTCAACATGCCTATAAAATCTGGCTGAAAGGAGAAAGGGAGCCATCTGAAAATCAGAGTCCCAGAGTCTTTTATTGTGAACTCTAAAGTCAATGCACTGCCCCCTTCCCATCCTGTTTTTCTTGCAGGAGCTTCAGGGGCAGTGTCCCAATCCTTACTCTGGAATGCTGTTGAAATGATGGCAGCCTTGATATTCACTCACTGCTAAAGGCAGTACCTTGCAGATAAAGATCCAGGACAGAAGCAAGAGGACAGTCAGCTTCTGAAGTATTAAGCACCCAGCAAATACAATCAGCAATTTACAGCTTTTCCTCACTTATAAATTGCTAAGTATTCAGTTAATTAAAAAAAAAATAGCTACTACTACCAAATTAATTCTTCTACTGAATTTTTATCAAGCACTCTTAAATGTGCCAGGCAACTGTGTACTGTGAATACAAAGATAAAAAACAGTAAGCAAAGACAGACTTCCTGCTCTCAAGAATTTATAGTCTAGTTGGGGGAAGGGAGTGGGAAAGAGGCACATATTAATCAAAGAAACACATAAATATAAAAGTACAACCACAATAAGTGCTACAATGTAAACGCACATGGTCTTGCAAAGTGTTAAGGGTTGAGGGCAAATCTGGGTGTTGATTTTTTTCAAGGGTAGGTTTTCATTGTAAATTCAGGTGCTCAGCATATCAATGAATACTGTTATTATATAGGTAATCTTTGGTTAAAAATTACAGACATTATTGTAAAATTAAGGTTAAATAAAGAAGAAATGTGCTCACAATCTCAAGTTATTTTTATTTGTCCATCTTCTCACAGAATTGTTAATGAAGAATTTGCTTAGGTTCTTTGTAGGTTAGAACAAAGGTAAGCTTTGTTGAAGTTAGAACCAGGGCTTGGGAATATGTATTTTTACAAAATCCCACCTTACTGTCTCCTCCTCGATCCCCTGCCATTTTTGTTTTTTTAAAATAAAACACTTAATGTCCCTACTGGACACCTGCATTCTATATGTCCAAACTCCCCAGCCCCACCTCCCCATTCTTCCTCAGTCTCTTAACCTGGCAGTCTGATAAATGGATATACACTCTAGTGTGTTTACTACCAAAACATTAGCTAACATGTTGACATTTTTCAGAGATGGAGTGGCATAGTGTCAAACAGGTATACTTAGCAGAAGGGTTATTAAGAATATTATGTGCCCTGAAGCTAGCTGCGAAGAAAGAGGTTTACAAAGCAAAGGCCTCCATTCACAAAGCCAAGGGGAAGTTTTAAGGGGTTATTTACACAACCTAGGTAAAATTTGGTGTTCGCCAAAATTCAAAACCCAACTACTGATCATCTGTTCTCATAATTGAGGGAGTCAAATAAAAACTGTCTCTGATGTTTGATATTTAAAAGTTATGTGACACCATAAGCCACATGTAAAGATTAGGGTCCACTCTTTGCATGTGCCTGTCTCCTAAGATGAAAATTTACTCAGTACTGTGATAGTACTGAATAAAAAGAAACAGGCCCTGACTCTAGGTGCTAGCAACTGGATTCAAGTTCTGCCCTTCCTTTCAAACGGCTTCTCTAGATAAGCTCCAAAACCTTATTCCACTGATCAAAGAGGAAGCTACCAACACTTTCCACCCAAACTACAGAATCCTAAAAGCTCTCCTTCTGCTGGTTTAAAGCAGATATGAAGAACACATTGCTTCAGCTCTTAAAAGTGGGCATTATTCTAGAAAAAGCCTAAGATTGGTAGGGGCCCTTTATCAAGAGGAGTTTCGCAAAGTACTCCAGCCCGTTACTTAAATTAGTTCACGCATGCATGCTAAATCACTTCAGTCGTGTCCGACTCTTTGGGCCCCATGGACTGTAGCCCACAAGGCTCCTCTGTCCATGGGATTCTCCAGACAAGAATACTGGAGTGGGTTGCCATGCCCTTCTCCAGGGGATCTTCCTGACCCTAAATTAGTTCTGCCCTTCCTAAATTTTGTCTTTTCCCTTCCCCATCCTTCTCAATTGGCCTGCTTCTAACCAGAGAGTAAGATTCTGACTCCAAGAAAGAGTTTAGCACTGGGATCTGTATGCCATTAACCCCTCTCCATGCTTACCCTAAACTCACCCATCTCTCCCTAAAGGGAGGTGGAACTTACTAAGTGAACAGTCCTGAAAATCAGTAACAACTGGCATTTTAAACTCTTATGTTCTCCAAATTCCTGTAAATAAACTCCTAGAAGGGAGAGGGAGCAGCAGTTCTTTGGAGAAACAAATCTATCTCCGAAGCTTACCTGGGTTTATGTTCTGTTAAAGGGAACCTTCTGAATCTGCTTATGGTTTCCAGGCCAAAAAGATGCACTGAACTCAGGTTTCAGCCTAAAAAGCAGACTTTGGAAGACAGTTCAGGATGGCTGACCTTGTACACATCTGGTGTGAGATGGAGATAATGATCCTCTGTATTAAAGAAAAAAATCCCTATGGTACAGTGTGGCAAAGTAACTCGTCTGAAACCACAGTAAGGCAAATGGCCCAGGATCATCCAAGGACCTAACTACTCCAAATCTGTGCTCCTTCCACAAGATGAAGAAGGGAGGCCAGGACAACTTCTAAATTTCTAAATCAGTGAAGAAAAATAGCCTTCATAAACTTAACACAGGGATTCTGCAGCTCTGCACACAAGGAACAGGAAAAACAAGAATTCTTAGGAAAAAAGATCAGCAACTTTGCATTATTTTTGAGGCATGTGGGAAAATAAGACATCAAAGCCTTTATTGAGCCAGGTTACAGTGTCAAGAGGAAACTGGGACAGATATTAGAAAATCTAAGGACCAAGCTCCCTGTTGCCCAAGAGCACCCTCAACAAGAACCTGAGTATTTTGGGGAGCTCAGTTCCCAGAGGAGCACTGGGAGAGTCAACATAAAAGTATATAGAAAGCTGCATAACAGAAAGATGCCAAAACCAGACCTCTGCTGCCTACTCACTACCCATCCAGGAAGCACTGGGGAACAGACAATATCGGAACAAAAGTAGCCCTAACAACTGGGGAAAGAAGGTTGGGAGGGGGAGACAGACAATAGGGCAGAGGAAATTCATTGTTCTAGCTTTCCTATAAAATTCAAATGTGTGTGGTTGCAAAACAAAAATCCAGAAAGAAACATGAGATTAATGCATTTATTCCAAGTAATTAACACAATAAAAATAAAGTTAAACTTGTCCAAGTCAACTCATAAATCTTTAATCTTTTGAACAAATGTACAACCCAAAACATCACACTATGGAGGAAAAAAATGGGAAAGGGAGAGGTAGAGGGAGGAATACATATAAGTGTGGAACAGAGGAGGAGTACAATCCCAAAACAAACTTCAGATCCTCTACCTCTTCAGAACAGAAAATGGCTGCTAAATAATTTGCACAAAGTGTCAGTGGATCACAGTACAATGAACAAAGGCCATTTCAAAAACAAAAGGGACCCCAAAAGCATATCTGCTCCTGGCACTAAGCCATGAATAAGCCTTACCGATTTGTTGTCTTCCTAAAGTGAGCCTGGTAGATTTTCTTCCATGTTTACTGAGGTGATTTCCAAATAGGTTTGTGGATTAGCAGGACCAGCTCAAGAAAGGGCAACAGAATGAAGGAAGTGTGGGGACTGACATGCCACAAGGAAATAAACAGTAAACAAAAGGGCTACTCACACTGCATTTCAAACAATGTTAAGGCAGGCCCATCCAAATGGAAAGCCTAAGAGATGAACAATCCTTCCTTCATCAGTAGTTTTCCATTTCAGCAGGCTTTCTTGTCTTTCTCCCAGAGATCCATCAGCTGCCCAAGAAATTGGGTGGGAATACAACACAGCAATTGGAGAAGTCAGCTCTGTCTCCCTCCTCCCCCAGAAATGGAAGAGTCAAAGCCAAAATACAATCAAAGCACACTAGGTGGTGAGCCAGATAGACATTTGATTTTAATGACAAAGTTGGAGAAAATAAATTGGCAAAAAAAAAAAAATAATAATAATAATTAACAGAAAATACTTTTTTTACAGATATGTATAGAAATTATGATTGATTTGTCTGGTTTCTTAAGGAAAAAAGCAACGGAGGTAAATTTTTTAGCTTCCATGAACATTTACTCTAAGATGCTGACTGCATCTCTTAGTGTAGGTTCCAGATGAGATCCAACTAGTCCTGGGTCACCTGGGCACCTGATTTCTAGAAGCCAATAGGATTCATCCACAAGTAGCTCTGAACGTGCTTTCTCAGCTGTGAACACTGGATTCCGTGTGGTCCTGGAGCGCATCAACAGCAGCTTCTTGTGCAGCTATTTCCTGAGGGATCGTACTGCCTCCGGCTACCTGTTCCCTTGTATGGGACCCTGAAGCCACAGATTTTACCACATTCAAAGGGTTGTCACTATATTCATCTACTTGAGGAACTGCTACTTCCGTGATGGATGCATTCGGTATTTCTAGCTGCAGTGGTCCCATCTCCAGGGAACTACACTCAGGAGGGTCACCTGGCTCAGAGAGAGGAGAACATATCTTCTCTTTTTGAACTCCAGATGTCCGTGTGACAAAATCAACAAGGTCTGGAAGGCAAGGAGATGGCCCAAGGCATAAAGGATTAATTGTTTCTGATTCCAATCTGAGTGAATCTTGTTTCTCTAATTTAGATGTTTCTTCTATTTCCTCAGGCATCATTCCTCCTGCTAACAGGTCCAGGGCCTGGTGTGTTCCCTCTAGGTTCCCCAAGCCAAGGCCAACATTTTCTATAGGAAGTCCAGTTTTCAAAATGTTAGGAGCGATCCTCCCAGTTCTGGGATTAGTTGAGTTTTGTTCACCCTCTGCTCCAAAGTTCAGCACCAGGGTTTTGGGAGAATCTAAGGGAAACTCAGAAAAGGATGGTATTGGTTCAAAGTCGGTGAGAGTGGAGGGATTACCTCCTAGAGGAGACACAGAATTTTCTTCACATACTTTCTGAGACAGGGCAACTGGGGATCTATGTGCTGGGTCTACCCGAGTATTGCAGAAATCAACACCTATATCCCCCAGGCTTCCCAGGGCAGCAAGCTCTTCTACTTTTAAATCTGTAACTTCAAAGTTTTCTAAGGCCTTGCTCTCTATTGTCACTGTTAGTTCTGGATGGACATCTCGAGGCTCCAGGGCTTCTGCTTTTGGTTTCTCTGGGCTCTCCCAGGTTTCTGGCTTCTTGTTCTCATCCCAAACAGTCAGTTTATAGGTCATTTTACCCTGCAAGTCTTTTGATCTTTCTCTCTTCAGTTTGAGGCTTCTGTACCTAGAAGTTCTGGAAGATGATTCTGGTGCTGAATTTTCTAGCCACTCCTCACTACAAGTTGGGACTCCTTGCTTCTGTTCATGGTCTTTCAAGCACATATCTGATCTGTCTGGGGACTGAAGAAGCAATTCTGGGGCAGAAATTTTCACATCTTGTGGGTTCTGGAGTAAAGACCTAGCTTCTGACGGATATGAGTCTATTTTTGCCTTTGTGGAAGAGACAGCTTGTGTCTTCAATTCAGGTACTTGTTTACCTTGAGTTTTACTTTCTGTTATCAATTTCCTGGACTGTTTAGCCTTTTTGTCAGTCCTATGCAAGTTGGGCTGTTCTACTTCTTCCTCCCACATGCATCTGTTCCCACTGTTCAAATTAGAGTCCTCTATGCTATTGGGCCCAACATTGATATCTGTTCCCTCTCTCACTGTCCTTTCAGAGAGTTTCACTCCTTCTTCTTTTAGTTCAGTGCTTGTCTCTACTTCACTTTTCCCACAATGCTTAGATTGGTGGAGCTCCTGGCTTTGCTGCTTACTAGATTCCACAAGGTGGGTTTCTACCAACTTCTGAGATTGCATGGTATGACACTGTGTATCTGACAGCTCAGAGGCTGGCTCCACACCTGGTGGCCCAGGGTCTCCCAGGTCAAGTTCAATTTTCCTCACTGGAGCTACATCCTTATTAGCATCACTCTGGAAGGAACCAGAGGCCCACTTGGCCAAAGTCTCTGTCTTTGGGCTAATAGTTTCATAAGGCCTGTTTTGGCACAACCTTGTCAGAGGCTGCAGGAAGCCATAGCTGCTGCCTCTGTTTTTTGAATCTACATTTTCTACAGCTGACAATCTTCCTAGGGACACCAGAGGTTTTGAAATGGGCTTTTCAGAGCTGCTGACCATAGGAGCAGAGACCAAATTTCTACCTGAAGGCAACTCCTCTTGGGATGCACTGCTGTTCAAAGTAGAAGTGGAAGAGGTATCTGAATTTTCAGCTCTATTTTCCCCGTTGGCTAATGGACCACCACTCAGCTTAGTCTCAGGGGCTCCTTTTCCACCACTACTGTAGAATATGTCATACAGATCCTTAGCATTGGCTGTGGCTAAGCATGAATTACGCTTTTCCAATTTTTTGGCTTGTTCACTGAACACACTTGAGAGGGGAGGTGGAGGACGCACCAACACAGAGAATAGGGTCTGGTCCCGGTCACTCTCACTCACCCCAGGAGCCGTCTCATCAGAAGGAATGGCAGTAGGCTGTGCTGAGGCCATGATGGCTACCGGTAATACTGGGTTCAAAATGTTAGGACCCAGGAAGCCAGGGATGACAGTGTGAGATACAGCTGGGTTTGATTTCACTGGAGCCAAAATAGCATTTGCTTGGGCAGGAGAGGGGGAAGCTGGATGAGGTATAACTGGAGGTGGTGGAGGTGGCGGTGGAGGTGGAGGTGGAGGAGGTGGTAGCATTTGTTCAGGTATATGTGATGGCTCATTCTTTTCAGCCAGCACCATTTTTTCCTCTGGAGACCCTTTCAAAATCACCTCTTCCCCTCCAAATGCTTTAGAGATGATGTCGGGAGGCAAGAGGAGATCAGCTGAAGACTCTTTAACCACTGGCAGAGGCTTAGCAGTGGTTCCAGAAGATTTGATGGATAGAAAGGTGTTAAGCGGAGCTGGCTTGCTTACTGTGGCTGAACCTGATTTGCGGAGGACTGTGGATGGGATGGGCAGGTTGGGTCGGATCTTAGTCTGGGTTGAAGTTGTCACTACAGGCATCCAAGGACTAGTATGTGCAACAACAGTTTTCCCAGAGAGTTTGATTTTGATAGGCTTTGTCTTCCCAGGATCAGCTTTGCCATCCTCTTTGTCCTTACCACTTTCCACAATCTCTTCTTTGGGAATACTTGGGATCACTAAACTTTTTTCCTCCTCTTTTTCCGGCTTCTTCCAGCTGAATTTCCCAAAAGAGGAAGATATTGGTGGTTCTTTCTTTATTTCTTCTTTTAATTGGAGTTTGATGCTAGGCCTCTTTCTATTTTCAGCCTTTTCAGGGGAGTTTCCACCCTCAGAAAGCTGGTCCTCTAATTCCTCAGACACCCTATCGTCCTCCTTTACTTCCTTCATAATCTTTGCCTGTTTTTCTTTCTTCTCCTCCTTCGGTCTCTCACTGAACTTGCGCTTCAGCTCACTCTGCCGCCGCCGTTCTGTCTCTAGGACCACGGCCAAGCCAGCCTGGCGGTCCAGATTCCGTCGCTCCTCATACAATGGGTTTTCAACCACATATTTCTAGGGAAGAGAAAAGATAAAGGCTCAATAACTGGGCAAAATACTTTAAGAGAGAAAATTTGACCCTGCCACTATTAGAACTCATTTAATGAAAATTCTGATTCACCTTCCTCAAGAATAAATAAATGGTCCTCTCAGGTTAGCATTTCTTACTAGGATTGAGAACTTCCTTGTGGTTATATAGAATTTGAAGTGTTAAGGACTTTTTCTTGCTCTGAGCTTGACAACATCAAAAGGATTACTGCAGAAAGTAGGAAATCTCCATAGGCTACTACAAAAACCAACCTTATATTTCTCATTGTGTTGATAACCCTTCACATGTTGCTCTCCAGAAATTGGATCCCCCAAAAATTCCTCACAGAGCTGGCAGTAATATCCAGTGATGGGAATCAGAAACTCAGAGCCTGCAAGAAGTAGAACAAAGTCAAGAAAGTAAGTCATTTCTACCCAAGATGACAGCAACCAAAGGAAATCCCACTTCCCTTTTGCAGTAAAATGATTAACAGTATAAAGGACTTTACTCACTTTCAAGTCAGAAGGAGCATTTAGAATCTCAATGGTATGTTTTTCCAACTTAAAGCCTGAACTCAGGACCTCCATCCCTTCTACATTTTGGGAACACTAACTGGTTAATCCCCTAACTGGTTAATTTAGGAGTTTTCTGTGCCAGACTCATTTCTGTTGCTGATTCTCCTCAAATTCCAACTAGCACTAAGTATCTTAGGAGATTTAAAAATTATACTCCTCAAAAGCCCAGTACCATTTGTATGAGAATCTCTCATGTTGGTATTAATTACTTAGGAATTTATCTTCTACAGATATAAAGGATGTAGAAGCACTGACTACTTACAAAGGTAAGAAACTGAGAAGTTTAAAGACAAAAAAACTTTCTATTTCTCAACTTAGCCCCTAATAACAACTATTCAAAAATATTTTATAGTTCTTAGCTGAAAAGGCAGTTATTTTGCACCTCTTACTGTTCTTTTTCCCCTGGATTTCAAATAAGGTTTTAGTGCATAAGTCAGTGGTGAAGAAAGTCATATTTTAGTCCATGTGCTGCCGAAGCGAGCACAAAGAAAGTTTTATTTTAGAGTGGTATGTATGTGTTTAACATCTGTTAAGATTGTTGGCCATATGGGTAGAGATTGTTACTGTCTTATAGCTCTCTTTATTTCTTTAGGACCTAGTTGTGCACATGGAATACAATATTCCAGCTTTGCTAAAAGTATTGGTTATGTTTCACTCTATGCTGCTTCCTTGCACCTTAGTTCAGGGATACCTCTTCCCTGACTGAATGTAAGGAAACCACAAAAATGGCAGGGAGGAAACTTACCTTTTGCAGGAACAGTTATCTTGTCAGTGCGCTTTACAGCATCTTGCTTGGCTTCATTCTGGGTCTTTGAAGCCCAAGGTCTGTTGTAGGGATCCAGTGTCTATTTGCAAGAGGCAGAGGCGCTCACACACAGCACTAAAATCTCAATGACCCACTTTTCTTTTTCTCCCCAACAACCAGGGGGGACCAGAAGCCCCCAGCTGCCCACCCCCACCCACTCTGCCAACTGTTTAAATGGAAATCACCTGTGGAAAAGGTAAACATATGTTAGAGCAAGTACTAGCAATGGATAAAATAAAACAAATAATCAGGTACTCAAGGAATCAAAAGAGGCAGCAGCATCACTTACACTTGCCATGGTGTTTAGTTACAGGCAGGTCCCCTGGACTGAGCCCTGGGGATGATGTCTCCTTTGTTGGTACCTCTTGGCTCTTCAGATTGGGGCTCCTGCCCATATGAGAATGTTGCATTTTCCAGCTTTGTAATACAGATGGGGGTATAGGAGTTTGAGGGGAAAGAGGGCAAGAACGGAAATAACAGAGGGCAAGATACCTACCTGTGTGTGCTTCTTATTGTGCATATGGGTGAAGAAGTCAAACATGGTCCCACAGATGGTGTTGCAGTCTTTGCACCAGTGATTGCCAGCATCATAATACTCATAGGCAGCAACGGGCTGATCAGACTGCTTAGCTGGCTGGGGGCTCTCAGCAGGCTTGGGGCTCTTAGTATGGGAATTCTCATTGTTTACCTTTGATTCCTAGAGGGGGAAAAACCTGTACTAAGAAGGAATTCAAGACAATCTAGATCTGTCTTCCCTCAGAAAAAGCAGGTAGCTACTGCAATAACGGAAATAGGACCGTATGATCACATTTCTGTTAAAACTGCCTAAAGCTGCACAAACTGGGAAAAACCCCATGAGAAATCTGTCTGCAAGACTCAAAGAGAATTAATTTGATTCCAGTGTCATGTCATTATGAAGAATAAATCATAATGACATTATATTTACTTATATATCTGAAAATATCTAGAAGAATACTCAGGATTATGGAAACATTGGCTGCCTCTGGGGAGGAAGGTAGAGAACAAGAGTGGATAGGAATCTTCTATAGTATCACCTTTGGTAGATGTTAAATGTGTTACCTATACAACTAAATACATTAGTTAAGTTTATCAATCATGATGACAACTAGGAAGGGAAGAGGAAATGGAAAAGGTAATTGACAGATTAAGCAAGTGAAAAAAAACAAACAAACCAGATGATAGTGAACTCTCTCATCACAGACACATCCAGTACAGAAAACTAGAGAACAAGGCTGGCATAGATAAAGGGTATAGTCATCTATTTAGGATAACTTACAGGAATCTGGGTAAAATGTTTCTAACTGCCTAAAGTGTCACCATTAGAATTTAACATCTTTCAGTTAACATGAATCCTCTTTTAAAATATATCAACTCTCCAACATTAAGTGATCAATAATAAATAATATGAATTCATTTTTCAGCAAGCTGAGAACAAGGTATTCAGGAAATGAGAATTCTGGATAATATTGGGGACTGAGGCACATAAAAAAGATAATCCTGGAACACAGAGAAGGTGAGTATGAAGTAGGTTCCACAGTAGACACAATCAGGGAAGGGAGCACCTGGAATATTGGCTGGTGGGGAAAGGAAGACTAAATAGAGAAAGGGAAACAACTGAGATTTCAATAATAATCTTTCCCATTTACAGTCCTATTCAAGGGTCACTAAACAGATCATATCCAGCAGGTAAGGGATGGGCACATGCATACACTGCTGGTGAGTACTAACTGACACCACCTTTCCAGAAGATAATTGAGGAACACAAATTATATACCTCAAAATTCTTTATACCTTTGACCAAGCAATTCTATTCCATGATATTTATCCTCAGGAAATTACGTCAAACTACAGGTGATTTAACTGGTTAAACTGTTATCCATACAACAATAAAAATAAGGTTGCTAAAATGATATTATATAAGTCTATTTATTGACATGGAAAGACTATCATGAAATACTACAAGAGTAAGTAACAAATGCTTTCAGACTGTGGTGTTGGAGAAGATGCTTCAGAGTCTCCTGGACTGCAAGCAGATCAAAGCAGTCAATTCTCAAGGAATTCAACCCTGAATATTCATTGAAAGGACTGATGCTGAAGTTCCAATATTCTGGTCACATGATGCAAAGAGCTGACTCACTGGAAAAAAACCCCGTTGCTGGGAAAGATTGAAGACAAAAGAAGTGGGCGGCAAAGGATGAGATGGTTAGATAGCATCACCAACTCAATGGACATGAATGTGAGCAACTATTGCCCACTAACTCTGGAGATAGTGGAAGACAAAAGAGCCTGGCATGCTGTAGTCCATGGTTGCAAAGGGTCAACAGGACTTAGCAACTGAACAACGAAATAACAAAATACATTTGATTAGGACTTCCCTGGTGGTACAGTGGATAAGAATCTGCCTGCCAATGCAGGGGACACCAGGTCAATCTCTGGTCTGGGAAGATTCCACACGCTGTGGAGCAACTAAACCCAAGCACCGAGAACTCCAGGGTCCGTGAGCCACAACTACTGAGCCGGTGTGCCCTGGAGACCATGCTCCACAAGAGAAGCCACCATCATGGGAAGGCCATTCATTGACAATGAAGAGTAACCCCCACTTGCCACAACTAGAGAAAACCTGTGCACAACAACAAAGAGCCAGTGCAACCAATTAAAAAAAAAAAACAACACAAATCTATTAAAAGATGTATTTGAATAATCAATACAGATATGTGACTAGGTACAGAATGTCAAATGTCACTTTATCCAGAAGACTTTCCCTAACTACTCCATATTCCTTAGCCTGTTTTCGACTGAACCACCACCACCACCACCAACTACATAGTTCCCTTTTATACTTCCCATATCTAAACACTGTCTGGCACTTTTTTGGAGACCAAGAAATATTTATTAAATGAATGAACAGAAGAAGGTAATTTGGAATAATACCAACTCATCAGTAACAACTGTGTCTAAGTGAATGGAACTATGGAAATGTGCATGTGTTTACTTTTATGAAATGAGCTATTTAAGAGAAAGAAAATCAAACTAACCACACATTTTAAAAAGAGGCAAAGAAAGAAGAAAGACCAAAGACAGGTAGAAAACAGAGCTTGCAGAGAGAACATTCCTTATTGCTGAAATGAAAATCAAATTGCAACATATTCTTGTTAACTTCAGAGAACATTCTCTCACTCAAGTCAAGATGATAGTTTATCATGGGGTTGGTGCCTAAATGGAACCCCAAATAATGTATAAGTCAACTACAAGCTCTTTTCCCATCAAAGGCCCTGAACTCAGTGGTCCTGGTATAAGAAAATAGTCCTACCTGGTTGAGAAAGAGAAGTCTCCCAGGAAGACATAAAAAAATTAAAGCTTGGCTGACAGAGAATACAGAGTATCTTCTTCTCTAACCCCAATATTAACTGACCATCTACTACGTACTAGACATACCGGATGCCATGAGAAAACACAAAAATAAGTTATACTCTGTTATTCTCAAGAAGCTCTCATTTAGTGCAAGAGACAGGCATGAAATCAGGCATGAGTTTAATCATGCTTTCAGTAAGACAGAATGAAATACATTTTATAAAGGAACAAAGTAATATATTATGGGAATGCTAAAAAAGGTCTGACTCAATCACAGCGGAATTCAGGAATTCTTCACCGAGGAGGGGAGTATTCAAGTTGGGCCTTAGTGGATGAGTAGAGTTGGGAGAAAGATTATTCCAGGCTAAGAGGATTATTAATGATTTCCTGAGAGCTATCTATTTGCTATGTGGCAGGCACTGAACTGTGTACTGGGGACTATACTGGAGAATGAGACAGATATGGTCCCTGATCCCTTGAACCTTAAAATCTAATTGGGGAACACATGTAATAATACAATTACAAGGCCATAAATGCTAAGAAGGAAAATGAAGATATGAGAGTATATATGAGGCAAATTTAACAACCTGGAAAATCAAGAAAGGGAGTCAGGGAAATAATTTAAACTGCGATCTGAGGATGAATTTGAGTGAGAACACAGGGTAAGAAGAGTAGTAATTAGTAGGAGGAGAGGACACAAAGACATTAAAGATGATGAAACATTTATGGAATGAAAATGCCAGTAATGAAATTGCAGAGAGCAAAGGAAAAGTAAGATTTGAAATGAGGCTGAAGAGGCAGGCAAAGTAGTATCATAACCACTGGCTGAATGTGGAGAAAGAATTAAGAGAGTAGCAGTACAAGCAAAACTTGAAGGTGGCTTGAACTTGTATGGCAACAGAGATGATGAGATGAATGGAACTGAGATTTATTTTGGATGGAGAACTGGCAGACTCTGTAATCGTGTGGAGCAGTTAGGAAGGGGGAGCACTAGGAATGCTTTTCCACTTGTTGGCATAAAAACTGTTGGACAGTAATGTCATTCACTGAGACAGGTAACAAACAGCAGAGGAAGAAAGATTAGAGGGAGGCTGAGCACAATCTTAGTTTAATTTAGAATACATTGATTTTAAGGTGTTAGAGACAATCAAGTGGAAATAGTGAGTAGTCTGTTGGACACTCAGACTTGAACCTTATAAGAATCACCTGAGCTAGAATATAAAACTGAAAGTTGTCAATATGGTATTTCAGCAGAGGACTGAATGAAATGACCTAGGGAAAAAGCAGAATTCTGGAGACCTGGGCTAGAACTGAGTCCTGAAGAACTAAAATATTCAAAGATCAGGAAATTAAGCAGAGCAGCTAACATACAAGAAGGAAAAGAAATGTGATGGGAGCCAAAGGAAGAAAACAGTTTTTCGGAGACAGTGGTTCCTTGTATCAAATACTGATTTAAGAACTGAAATTTGAGGCTGTTCAACATGGTGGTGACCTTGCTGCTAAACATGAACCAAAAAGGCATTTCAAGTTGTGAGAAGACTAGAAGCTAGACTGAAGTGAGTTAAGGTGTAAATGCTAGATCCAGAACATGGAGGGCCCAGAATTCTACTTTGGAGGCAATGGGGAACTGCTAAAATTCTGAAGGACAGTACCACGATCTAAACTATGTTTTACAAAAATAACTAGCAAGAGTAAGAACAGTTTGGAAAATGAAGCTAAGAAAATTGTTAGTTAGAAGGCTGCTTTAGGAATCCATGGAAATAAAAGATACAAAAGAAATGGAAAAGTTGAGTCGTTACCTTGCTATTGGAAGAGGAGTTTGAGGATGACAACACTTTTTCTGGGCTCTTGGATTTTTCTGCTTTCCCAGTCTTCTCTGTAGGCTCTCTACTGTCACTTGAAGACTTCTGAGATTTATCAGAAATGTTAATTCCCAGGATCTGAGCCACTTTGTCCAGTTCAGACTGCTTTTTTTCTGCCTCTTCTGCCTCTTGTCGAAGTTCTGCAATGTCCTTCATAATGTTATCCTGAAGCCGACTCACCTCTACTAGGAGTGGATCTTTGTGACCATCCTTCTCCCTTCGTTTCTTACGCAGCATTTCCCCTGAGTAGTCAAATGTCAACAGAAAGAAACACAGGAAAGTTAACAAGCCATTTTTCAGTCATAAACACTAATTCTTAAGACTTTATGTTCATAAAATGTCTCTCCATGAAACATCCAAAAGCAGGTGAGACTTGCCCTCCACGTGGGCCGGTTTAGGTGATGCTCCTATGGAAGTAAAGGTAGAGTGATTACATTATCTCTTAGGTAGGGGTTATTAGCTAAAGATCTATGGACAGGTTTCAAAGAGAGACTCCATGTATCCCTAGAAGGGTATATACAAGTTTATGTACATGTGTCCTCCAAAAAGGTTAATATATGCTGTAACTGTAACACATGCATTCTGTGGCTGTTCTCTTCAGAGAACCAAATAATTATTCACATATTTGACTTTATCTGATTTAAGGACCCTTCACCAACACATCCATTGAGTTTTACATTTTGCCTTAAGTTCACCTGATGTTATTTCTTATTTCAAACTTCAGATTCTCATGAATTAACCCTCACAGGATTAATAACTAAGCTTCTCATTCCTAAAAAGTCCAAAGCCAAACAAGAAATTACATCTTCTCCCACTCTCTGCTTTTCTGTTATCACCAAGTTGTCATATTTTATGTTCTTTCCTTAGTGTATATGTGAAATCCTAAAAGCACTGGTGAAGAGGTGTACACCCACACCTACACACACAATTGAGAGAAAAACGAATATAGCAAATATGGTAAAATGCTAATAATCATGGAAAACACCTGAGAATTCTTTACACTACTAATGCAACTTTTCTATAAGTCTAATCATATCAAAATTTTTTTGAAAGTGAAGCTTCAATGTCAATGAACCTGTTTGAGAGTCCCCAAGGCTTTTCATTTGGATCTCTTACTAAAGTTACAACAAAAGGGCAGCCTAGGAGTGTCTGATACCTTGCTGTTTATGAAGCCGCTCCAACTCAGTTCTAAGATAGTACATCTTCTTCTGGCGAGCTTCACGGTCACTTTTCAGCTTTTCCCTCTCTTCAATAACCTGCAAAATAAAAAATGGTAACAGACCCTTTAGCCTACAACATCCCCCCTTTTCTATTGTTCTTTTCCAGAAAGCCTCATACTAGATAATATCTGAATGCAAGAATACAAACACCTGCACACAGAGGCTCTGACTTTATAACGAAGATGATTATTTCATTCCAATTCAAGTCCCAGAATAGAATTATCCTTTCCAGAACTCTATTGATTGGAAACTACTATTTTTGTAAAAGCACTACACTATTAGATAGTAGTTCTGAGTCCAAAAGGAACCATCAAGAAGGGAATGAATATGTGTTGTGGATGAAGCACTGTGTTAGTTGCATTGTATGTATCATCTTATTTAATCATGATATTATCTGTTTCACAGTAAGAAAACTGAGGTTGCAAAAGACTAAGTAACATACCAAAGATCATATAGTAAGATGATTTTAAATCCAGGTATATATGCCCTAAAGCCTCTGGTCTTTCAACTCTACTACTATCACCTAATGGGAAAAACAAATATGGCTTGTCCATAAGGAACTCAAGTGAAAACCCTGTGTACTGTCAGCCCTGACTTTAGTACTAGGGCCTTAAAGGTAAAGGAAAGGAAAAGCACTAGTCTTCAGAGTATCTCTGCAGTCTTAGGTTTTGTCGTATGGAAGTTCTTCTCTTTCCCAAAAGACTTCAAAAAAACAAACAAAAAACACAAAACACTGAAGTTCAGGGTACCCAAGTACAATGGAAAATTAAGAGGTGTTTCTGGTCTTCTCAAGGATTAGCTAAATTTCTTTTAAACTGGAAAAAAATCAATTAGCCTTCCAATTTCACCTTTTCTATTTTTCTCCTCAGGTCTTAATTATTTTATTAGCAAACCAAATTAACACATATTACAATTTTATGGTCCTTAGGTCACTGTGCTTAACAAAGTGAGTTGTTAGCTATCAAGTACCTTTAAAATCAACAGTATATATTAATTTTTCTATTCAAAATTCTATTCTGTATTCCTCATCTCTATGTAATTTTTACCTACTGCTTTAAAACATCTAAATTATTATATCTTTACCCCAGCCACTGTCTGCTTTCTATAGTCAAGGAACCCAATGAACCTTGACAGTATAAAAACTACTTTAAAAAAGTGTCATAAAATATATTATTATTCCTGGACTCTAAGTTAAACCAGAACAAACAAAGCTTATTTCTTGGTTTAGTTACCAAGCAACAACTAGTCAATAGTTTTTAAACTCCATAATCACTACAGAAAAAAGATCTAAAACTCACTGGGATAAAACACAGATTTCTTGATTTCTATGGATATCAGGAAAGGAACCCAATTTTGGTTCCTCACTCTCTGATGAGTCATACTGAAGACTTCAAGGCTCCCAGCTTCTACCCATAGTGTCCTAAGGCTGGTAATTGAGATAGAGAAATAAACTTAGGAAAAAGAAGTCTAGCAATCACAGTAGGACCTAGGGCCATACTTTAGGCCAAAGGAGAAAACAGTAAAAGAAAAAATTATGGTAATAACAGCACTCTCTAAAGATTGCCTTGGACCTTGCAAATTTTTAGCTCCCTCTAAAAGACAAATACAAATTTATGTTGAAATAGAACATGCAGGCACAGGAGGCCCAAAGCTAACACTCACCTTCTGTTTCTGGGAAGCACGGTTCTTCTCATCAGAAATCTTCTCTGGATTATATCTTATGAGTGATGGGATGGACACATGGACAGGCACTTGGGCAGTAGGAATTGAGCCCAGCACTGACTCCTCATGCTTGGGCTCATCAGGAGTCACAGTGGGGATCACACGGAGGTTGGGACGGCTGCGGGTAGCTTGTTTGCTAACTGGCACTGTCCTGTGTGAGTCTGGTAGAGGGTGATTTGAGGGTTGGGAGGCAGGGTACATGGGCCACCTTGAGGCTGCATATGCCATGTAGTGCCTATAGGCATCAAAGGAAGCAGGGGGAATGGCAGGTCCCTGGTAGTTTGGAGGTATCCGAGCTGCAGCAAACTGAGAGGCCCTTGGCACATGAAACTGAGATAAAGAAGCAGGGTGCGGAAGTCTAACTGGGGCAGATGGGGCTGATGGCAACATGCACCTGACTGCAACAGATGACTGAAACCCACTGCCAACCACCTCAGGTCCTACAATATGGCCCATTGGATGGTCAGACTTTAAGAACGGGGGGCTGTTTTTTGTGAGCAAGTAAGGGTCCACAGGGGAGACCTGGTGTGGACGGGACACTTCTGGGGAGTGGGTATTGCTATGGTGCACCTCCCCACTCTCCAGTCTGTGAGGATCTGCAGAGCGCTGATCAGCTGAGAAACGGCGGTCAACGGAGGAACAGCGGTCTGCAGGAAAGTGCCGGTCAGCAGAGGAACGGCGGTCAGCAGAGGAACCTGACGGCTTTTTGCCATGAAGTCGTTCCTGTGTGCGTGCAGCCAGTTTACTAATCTCGGCTACCCCAATATCCAGCCCTATGGTCTTGAGCAAGTCATGAATCTTGGCATATTCTGGATTGGTCTCTTCTCTTGATTCTAGCTTTACAGTTGGAGCTGAAGAGGGTAGGGAGCTTGCCTTCTGCCTCATAACTTCACTTTCAGAGCTCCCAAGGGGCTTTGGTGGAGATTCTGCTTTTAAATCCTCTTCTTCATCCCCGTAGAGAAATTTCTCCTCATCTTCAATGTCAGGGAAGCTAAGTCGCCTTTTTTCCTGCGTACTGGTAGAATCTGCTAACATGCTCAGAATGCAGGAGAAACCACTGCCATCCTGGCTGGCTCTCTCGTGAGGAAGCAAGAAGTCTGTGTGTCGCTCTGGTCCCTCAGCCTTCATATCCAATTTTTCCTTGTGGCACAGAAAACTTCCAAACTTCTCTCTGAGGGGACTGTTGTCTTTGGGTATCCCAGGGAGGGGGCCCCATTGGTAGAGGTTGCCCTGAGATTCCTTCAGGGTAGTCTCTACCATAGTTCCCTTGTTGTTTTCAACCTCTGAGGCAAAAGCAGCAATAGCACCACTTAGTGGAAGAGATGAGTGTCCAGAGTAAAGAGGGTGATCCTGGCTGGAGCTGGTACTGCTGGGAAAACTCTCAAGCTGCAAAGATAAACATAACTAAATTAGCCTCTACATAGAATCTCAGAAAACCAGTAACTGAGATTAAAATAAATACTTTGTTGTTCTTGAATTAACAGGGCAAAGATACATGTGGATGCAAGGGAGGTCCTTAGCCAGGTTCAAGATATGGTTTCCCATTTCTCCAGATGGTTCTGCTGTAGCAAAGGGAAACAGAAAAGAAGGCAGATTGAATCTTAACTTTTGCCCATTTGTTGTAGTCTTTAACAAGGAATCTGAATTCAAAAGGACTTTAGAGATGCCCTAGCTTACTTGCTTTCTCTTTTTATGAATCTTCAAAAAAAAAAAAAAAAAAAATACAAGCAGAGCTACTTTGACTGAAGTACAGTCAGGAAACTCTGATCCCTAACTGATCAGCCTTCTCTTACTTCCCTAAGTGCCCTTAGGCACTTCAGAAACATTTAGCTCCTAAGAGAACAAGTAAAAACAAGTGCTCATGCCTGACCATCTTTCTGTAAGTAAGGAAAAAATATCAAGGTCCAGAATGGTTAGGTGACTTGTCTAAAAATCGCACAGCAAGTTGGTGATAGACATGGATCCAGAATTAGAATTATCGGATTTCTGCTCTAGTGTCCTACCACTCACACATTTTTTCTTCTCTTTAAAGAGATGAGGAAAATTCAATCAGCTCCTCCCTTTGCTTTCAAGCTTCATTTCCAAGAAACCTATATTCAAAGATCCTACAGGACTAGCCAACTTAGAGGGAAAAAAAACTTTATATAATAGATACTCTCCAAAACGTCTGTCTAGAAAGCCTGTGTGCTTAGTCACTCAGTCATGTCTGACTCTTTGCAACCCTATGGACTGCAGCCCGCCAGGCTCCTCTGTCTATGTGATTCTCCAGGCAAGAATACTGGAGTGGGGTTTGCATTCCCTTCTCCAGGGGATCTTCATGACCCAGGTATTAAACGCAGGTCTCCTGCATTGCAGACAGATTCTTCCGTGGTCTGAGCCACCAGGGAAGCCCCTTAGGAAGCCTAATACATAACAACAGAAGCCCTCTATTACTGCATATGAGGCCTACAATTTCCTTAGACTCCTGAAAGGTACAGCTCATAAGCATAACAATGTTACGCCAACATATATTCCAAGGATACCTTAGGGACACAGCCCCCGGGAAAGTAACTAGGCTTTAAAATATTGAGAGAAACAAGCAAGACACCCTAAAAGAAACACAGCATAGACCTGCAAGGAAGGCTCCATGTCCACCTCAATCCGCTTTTTCAGAATTGACTTCTTGGGCATCACAGATACTTCCTCAGGCCGATGTAAAGAATATCCTGGCTCCGATGCTGTTAGGACACCTGACAATCCAGGGATGGGACAACTAGTGCCGCCACCATCAACTCCCACCAGCTCCTGACTCAAGCTCCTACTTCGTTCCTCCTCTTCCTCTCGTTTTCGCCTGGCGAGGTCCAGCTCTCGAAACTCAGGGTCTAAAAACCTAGGGCTTGGGCTCCGTCTACGCTGTCGATAGTTGCGAGCCCCTGATGTAAAACTCGGGTGATCACTTCCCATGTTGTGCATCTTCTCTGTGTCATCATAGCGGGGCCGTTTGGCCTCCCGGCTACTTTCCTCAGGTCGTATAGAGTAGGAGCCTTTGAGTTTGTCTCTATTCCGTTCTGTTCCCCGCAACAGATCATCATGACAACTGATATGAGGACTATAATCAGATCGATGAAGGAAAGTTTCTCTTGCTCGGTAGTCCTCATCAAGTTGTCCCAAGAAGGGACTGAGAGGTGCCTCCTCCCGGGAAATATATCGTTCAAGACCTCGAGAGCATTGGGAGCTTCGAGTGAAGACAGAATCATCAGTCAGGTCATCCCTGAGGAAAGAGACAAGCATCACTGAATATAATGGACTTGCAAAGAGCGAGACCAGACAAGGCTAAGAGAGACTGACATCTGACAAGGGGGCTGTAGAATGCTTAGAACAAAAGACAGTAATCATGAAGTCAGAACAAATCTACGTATATACATGCAATATTTCTTCTCCCTTTTCCCAGAGCATAAGCAGCTGCAGCCTCTAACCAATGGAAGAGATTGCTAATCTATCTGGACAGAATTCTTTCTTTGATTAGACTTTGGGGATGCAGAGTCTCATGCAAAGGTCTTGGAGATGTGAAAATACCACTACCAGACTACAAAGAGTCCTGGTCACACAACTTCACACTAGCTCTTTGCTACTAAAACTTTGGTCTGAATAAGCAACATCAGTATTTCCCAGGAAATTTTTTTAGAGATGCAGATTCTCAGGTACCACCCTGCATGCTGGGTATAGCCAAAAAAAAAAACTTTAAGGTGTAAAACAAAAACTGTAAAAACAAAATTTGAGTTAGAGCAGGCCAACTTTACCTGTTTATATTGTCAAATTCTACAGAATATTTCATTTGGAAAAAAAAGAGTTTCACTGTGGGAAAAAAAATTTTTTTTAACCACTGATCTATCCAATTGGCACGATTTTCTTGTAAGTTTTAGAAGGTTCTGCAATTGCTTCATTTCACTGGATCATATATTAAAAACCACAAAACTCCCTCAGTCTGTTTTGTTATACTCTTTCCTGCCTTGCCTGAATATCCATAAGCATTTTGTTAATCTTGAGCCCAGAAAAAAAGTATGTGATGGTTATCTCACTATATATTTCTATTACAGTGAGATAGATTTATTATAGAAATAAAAAGGCCTTAGACTTTTAAGGCATGAAGGTAAAAATACAGGATGGAACATCTGTCCTTTCAGCTCAGATCTCTATACCACACACAGTATCCTAATCTTCTGGGGCATTATGGTCACAGAGCTTCTGTTTTTGCTGTTTAGTTGCTAAGTCCTGTCCGATTCTTTGAGACTCCATGGACTGCAGCCCTGTCAGACTCCTCTGTCCATGAAATTCTCCAGGCAAGAATACTGGAGTGGGTTGCTTTATCCTTCCCCGGGGGATCTGTCTGACCCAGGGATCAAATCTGCATTTACTGCATTGGCAGGTGGATTCTTTACCACTGAGCCACCAGGTAAGCCCCAGGGAGCTTCTACTGCCCCCTAAAAGTTTCTGATTTAAATCACAGAAACAAAGATCCCCTAGCGCTTTAAGCTTTTCTGGTGGCTCAGTGGTAAAGAATCCACCTGCAATGCAGGAGACTTGGGTTGGATCCCTAGGTTGGGAAGATCCCCTGGAGAAGGAAATAGCAACCCTCTCCAGTGTTCCTGTCTGGGAAATCCCATGGCAGAGGAGACTGACAGGCTGCAGTCTATGGGGTCACAAAGAGTTGGACACAACTGAGCAGCTAAACAAGAACAAAGCACTTTAAGCATACAACTTAGAAAAACTTACACGTCACTCACATTTCAGAGTGAATTACTATCTACAGGATGGTAATTATTCCTGTCTTCTACAGTTTCTAGGAGCTATTTCTGCTTTTTTGAAGTTTCGAAAAATGACTTTTGTTTTTTTATGACAGTAGTTTTCCTATTTCTGGGACTAAAGTTAGTAGAACATCAAAGAGCTGCTTTTTCTCATTCACTAGCACAGCCCTTGTTCAGTTTTAGACTGAGGTTACAGCTATAAGTAACTTTATGAAAGACTATAAAGGATAAATTTTATCACCTCTTCTATAAGAATGTCATCTATGGGAATCGAGGTTCCTGTTACTCACCTCCTCCCCAAGTATTTAGGGAATTTTGTGGTCTCAATGTACTATGAAATAATAGGAAAGAATGAGAATGACCAAAGATGATCTCTGAAATCAAACAAAAATAGAGTAAAATATTTTACTTTGCAGGTCTGCCAGCCATGAACACATCTTTTTTCAGGGAGGAATGTCCATGAGTTGAGTCACTCCACTGCCAAAACACCATCTATATACATAGTCTCTGATCACATTAGCGTTGGGGAAAATTACAGGCTCCATGGCTAGTAGGCAAGTTCATCCATTGCTCCTATGTTCAGCTTTCTCCACCAAGAGACCAACTAGCCTCAAATCTAATCCAATATTAAACATCGAGAAGCTAGAAATAATGAAATGGCTCTCAGAAAGACTCAATCCAAACCTGCAATCTCCTGCAAAAGGAGGCAAAAACCAATAAAAGGAGGAATAGAAACAGTTAAAAGAATGCGCTAATGTGTAAATACAGGCAGAAATCAGGTTGCCTGTTAGAAGCTCATGTCCTCCTTCCCTAGTTTTCCCAAAGGATGAGAGAGAACTGACTGCAATAAAAGTGAGTCCTAAAAAGGGCCCCATCTCCTGCAGCTCAGAACAGTCCAGTGACAAACTCTCTCTGAAAGCTTTGGTCAAGTCCAACTCTTTTCTTAAAAAAATTGACTGATGTAGGTGATGGGTACCTAGAGGCTCACTGAACTATTCTACTTTTTCTGTGTTTACAAATTCCCTTAAGCAAGTTAAAAAAAAACAACACATATATCCACAGAAGTTTGTACACCAATATTCACAGCAGCATTATTCATAACAGCCAAAAAGTAGAAACAACTAAAATGCTATCCATCCACTCAACACTGGTAACAGATAAACAAAATACATATACAATGAAATTATTATCAGCAATAAAAAAAATGAAGCACTGTTATATGTAAAAACATGAATGAATCTTGAAAACATTATGCTACGTGAAAGAAGCCAGTCACAAAAGACCACACATTGTATGATACTATTTATATGAAATGGCCAGAATAAATACAGAAGAAGGTTAGTGATAGGCTGGGGGGTGGGTAGGTGAGACTAAGGATAAGGCAAAAAGAAAAATTTTTTAATTGATCACAGTGGTATATGTACAACTCTATGAATATACTAAAAATCACTGAACTGTACACTCTAAATGGGTGAATTGCATGGTATATGAATTATGGCTAAATAAAAAAGCTGCTAAAAAATGTATACGGTAAGAAAAAAAAGGTTCTCCAGAGCTCAAACTTCCCATTATTTTCCTGTGCTGATTCCTCAAAATGCCTGAAGAAAGCTGTTGTGCTTCTGTCTTTTCCCTAAGGCAAGTAACAGGGAAAAAATCCTACTCCCTACATCAAGGCAAGAAGGAGTCAGGAGATGAGACTACTATGAATGGAATGTATAATGTGCAGAATACTCTCATAAACAAGGGAAATCAACCTCACATCTACACTTATTCAGAAACTCAGAGTCTTCACACAACCTATTCACACAACCTATTCACACTTCCTTTTCAGAATAAGTTACAGTCCTGCACAGAGAACTGCTGTGGTGAGGAGACTGACAACCCTGGTAATCTGACTGTAACCCAAACCTGGTATAAAATTTAACAGATCGAATATGGGAAGAGAAAGAATACAGGGTCTCAGGAAAAAATAAACACACACCTACATACAAACGATGGAAATGGCCTGCTTCATTAGCTGAAGACTGGACTCACAGTCAGGAAGACACTGCGAATGCCAATGTTCGTATGGCCTGGTTTTAGCAGACAGTAATTATCGACACAAAGCAGATTGAACAAGAGTGCTGAGGGCAAAAAAGTCTAAAGAATGGCCTGGAACCTCCTTGTAGAACCTTAATTTCACTTTCTCTAAAATAAATTTCTCTCTCTGAAATAGGATTCAAGGGAGAAAATTACTATCTTAAATACAGAGAAGAAATTTTTAATTTTTATAACTTATAAACAGACAATTGTTTACCTGAAGCACACATGCGTAACAAAGTTTATGGAAAGGGGAGCTGACACCCTAGAACTAGCAAGAGGAAATGCTAGTCACACCAAAACCTGAGCTCCTAAGGAAGGAAGAGAATCACATCATGCACCACCTACTCGGACTGCCTGCCTACTCAATCATCTCCCAAAATAGAAGCAGCTAGAAGGGCATGGGCTGTTGCCTCAATTAAGTGATACAGTCACATACCTTGAAGCTCTATCTTCAGAAGCTTCAGTGTTATATGATTGTCCTGCCTTGCTTCACTGCATTGAATAGCCACTGAAGCTTTGAAGTAAATATTACCAAAGGGCAGCACTGGTCCTCACACTTCCTGCCCAGCTGTCCCCCACCTGCCTGCCTATATTCTGTGCACTACTTCACGGAGAGTCACAGTTTAAAAGAACATTATATTGATTTACTGCTACTGCTAAACATTTGTGAAAACTCCCAATATACTTGGCAGAAACCATTAACAGACATGGTTCTCAGCTCTCAGAAAGAGTGCTTTCCCTGCACTCCCATTCTAGCTCTTTTACTTTTGCGAGGTGAAAAACATGTAACGCATTATTTACTTCCCATACATACCTAAGTTCCTAGTACCTGAGATCTATATTTAACACCCTGTGGAGTATATTTGCCCTTCCTTAGCCCTCAGTGGTTGTAAAGTAATAACTGAAATTAAACATTTTTAAAGATCTCTAACTTTCTATTAATGCCTATACATGTGTGTGTGTGTGTGTGTGTATACAATAAACATGAATTTATCTAAACCTTTTCTGAATCTATATGTATTTCATCCTGGACAAGCTAAAAAATAACACCATTTAAACAAAGATTTCTAAGGACTTCCCTGGTGGTCCAGAGGTTAAGAATCTGCCAGTCAATACACGGGACACAGGTGTGATCCCTGGTCCGGGAGATTCCATATGCTGTGGGGCAACTAAGCCAGTGTACCCCAACTACTGAGTCCAAGCTCTAGAGCCTGTGCTGTGCAACAAGAGAAGCCACTGCAGTAAGAAGTCCGTGGGTTGCAACTAGAGTAGTCCCTACTCAATGCAACTAGAGAGAGCTTGATTGCATCAATGAAGACCCAGTGCAGCCATAAATAAGTAGATTTCCTAGATATCCTATTTTGTTCAGAACTTTCCTTTGCAGAAGGGACCCCCCCCCCTAGTTCCACTATTTTAGAATCTGTATCATCTCAACTGTTTTTAATTTGGGGGACTGTTTATATTCCCTCAACTTCCCCCTTTCCAGTTGGGGCCAGGATGACCTTTTTTTTTTTGGCCATGCCATGCTGCACTCAGGATCGTAGTTCCCTGGCCAGGGATTGAACCCATGTCTCCTACAGTGGAAGCAGAGAGTCTTAACCACTGGACCACTAGGGAAGTCTTAGATCTTTTAAAGTCTTTTTTTCTACATAATTGTTTCAGCAACAGAGTCTACCCCACTCTTTCCAATGTAATACTTTGTACTGGACATAGGGCATAAACTTCAGTGCTGGCACCACCCTTTCAAATACATCATTCAGAAAACAGCAACATTTCTACCTTCAAGTACTCATATGAAGTGCCCTGCCTCAGATGAAGCCTACCTGTCTGCATCCTCCAGATTTTCCACTGGTGACCCCAGTCGATCACTAAGCCGCCTCCGTTCTGGTATGCCAACACAGAAGTGGTCATTGCCAACAGTGATCCGTAAGCTCTGTTCCAAAGAAGAGTCAGATCTCAGACCAGGAGAGCGTCTCTACAAGAGTAAAAGATAGTAACAGTCAATAGGGTCAAGACATTCCTACACTCAAAACTGTTCTCCTTTCTAAAGCTATAGTCCACAGGGTGAGAGATGATTATGGTAAGATACTACTCCAAAAATAAAGGATTTTAAAAAAATTATCAAGGACTTCACCAGGGGTCTAATGGCCTGGGTTCCATTTCTGGTTGGGGAACTAGATCCCACATGCCACAATTAAAGTATTCCCATGCTCCAACTAAGACCTTGTGCAGCCAAATAAACAAACATTTATATGTATATGTATATATATATATACACACACACACACACACATATACACATTTTAAATTATCATTTTCTTAGATGAAAGTCCATACTTCCAATCCTCCTAAATTCTTTAATTTCCTGGCACCAGGAATGGGGCCAGAGGAGTGAATTAAGTCTGCTACCAGAATCTTTACATTTCCACTAAAGGAGACAAGCCAAACACAGGTTAGGAAAAAAAAATATTTCTGATGGCACTGTGAAGTGTTATAAAGTCATTAAAACATGATAACATGAAAGACTGGGGAAAAGGAGCTACTTCAGATAAGATGGTTAGAAAATGCTTTCTGAGGTGATACCATTTAATCTGGAGCCTGAATGATGAGATATCAGTCTTGCAAAGAACAGATGGAAGATGTTTCAGGCCAAAAGAGCATGTTCTGTAATAAGCTTAGCATGTTTGGGGGAACAGAAAGGTGGCCAGCATGACTGCAGTGAAGTGACACACAACAGGCAGAAGCCACAGTTAGGAAATCTGGATTTTTATTCTTAGTTTAACAAGCCATAGAAGGGGTTCAAGCATGGGAGTGACATTACTACTTACTTCCTCTAGATGCTCACTCTGTTCACATCCTCATCTTCAGGTTTTTATTAAGAAATCACCTTCCCAGAAGGCCTTCTCTGGCTACCTTACCAAAAATTGTAACTCCTTTCTGTTTTTTCTCTTAACACTTAATCATATTTAACATGCCAAGACATTTTACTTCTCTTATTATCCAACTCCCCCTGTCAGAATATAAGCTCTACTAGGGCAGGGTTTTTGACTGGTTTGTTCATTATTATATTCCCAGTGCCCAGAACAGCATGGTAAGGGTTCAATAAATATTTCTCAAATACATAAAATGGAGGTCTTTAAAAATCATTTTTATTTCTAGGTATAGAAAAAAACTGGATGGTAACAAAAGTGGAGTGTAATGGAGCCTAATGCAATAAAATAAGCAAGAGATAATAAAGTTTAGATAAGAATGATGGCAGGAAGACAACAGTTTGGAGGATGTATTTTGGAGGTAGAGCTGATAGTTTGATAGATGAAGTGATCCCTACAGACTGGGAGAAGGGAGATGATCACTTTCTGGCTGAGCAGCGGGTGATGTCATTTATTGAGACAAAAGACTGGAGCAAATAGGTTGTGCACTGGAGAAGAAAGGGGAAGTTATGGAAACTCATTGTTTTTTGTTTTCCTTACTTTCTCTGTAGTGATTAACATTCAGACTATCATACTCAGCTATGAAAATCTTAAACTCTTAATAAGTCAATTCACCTATGACCAGAGTACCCAAATACTGTTAGAGAGCCACTAAATAAAACAGAAACTTTGTCACTTTTTTAAAAGGACTGGTTAACTAATAATAAAAACAAATACCAAAACACCAGATCCTGCCCAGAGGCTCTACTAACAGAGAGATGCATGAAAAGTCAGTATTACCCCTAAACTAACCTTCTTAACCTCATGCTCTGTCCCTTCAAGCAGGGAAACTTAACAGTTAAATTCAGGGTATTGGGAACCAGGTAAAGAACTGAATCACACTCCACTTCTTACAGGCATCACCTTGATTAAGTTTCTTAAATCTCTGTGAGTTCCTCAGCTGTTAGATAAAGAGGAACCCTCCCCGCCCCCCGCGAAAGGACGTGAATCCTGCCACACAACTAGGTTAAGGGGAGGCACCTATTACAACGACTGTAGATACCCACACTTCGATTTCGGAGAAGCAGCTCCAACACAGAGTACGAACAGGTTACATTCTCTCGGTGTACATTCTCTCGGTGTCTACCCTGGGAACTGTCTAAGCCACCCTAAGTCGCCACAAAGAGATTTCACCCTTTTCAGATCCAGGGCGCAGCTCAGTTCTAGCGGGACACACACAAAACCATCCAACTCTAAGGACACCAACTACTGAAAAAGTACCAGGCACACGGCGTGGAGGAGCTTCCCCTCGCCCGGCAAACTTTTTCACACCTCACACAGAGGGAGAGAACCAGCCTATTCCCAGGAAACGCAGCACGGCGTCCCAAGCCGGCGCCCGGCCGCGTCCCGAATCCGTTATTGTGCAAATGAAGTTCCCGGGGCTGACCAGGAACCTCCTGGTTCGGGCGTCGCTGAGGGGGCCCATGGGGATGAAGGGCCTTCCATGTGGGGACCCCGGCCTGGAGGCCTCGGGTCGGCCGGGCGGCGGGCGTTTCTGAAAGCGGGAATCCCGGGCGAGGGGGCTGGAGCACAGAGTCCGGGTGAAGGGGTGGGATTACCCGGCTGCCGCTGTCGCCTGGATGGTCTCCGCGGCCGTCCCTGGCGAAGTCGGCGCGGGACTCCCCCCGGCTGCTCCCTCGGAAGCCGGCCGAGCCCGGCGGGAAGAGTCGTCTGCCCCGCGGCGGCGACGGGGAGCCGCGACGGGCCCGCGGCGGGGACGGGGAGCCGCGACGACCCCGTGGCGGGGACGGCGAGGCCCGGCGGCCGCGGGGCGGAGACGGGGAGCCGCGGCGACCCCGCGGAGGGGACGGAGAGGCCCGGCGGCCGCGGTGCCCTGAGGGAGAGCGGGGCCGGCGTGCCGGCGTCCGCGACGAGGAGGAGCAGGAGGACGACGGTGAGGTGCGGCGAGCCGGGCCTGAGGAGGAGCCGGAGCTGCGGCCGGTGCGCGGGTCGCCCCCGCCGCTCTCTTTAGGCCGGTGTGAAGAGACGGAGGAGCGGGCGCCGCTGCGGTACATGGCTCTGGCAGCCGCGGCCACGGCGGCAGCGCCGACCTGGGGGCGCCCCGGACGCGGGCCCCCAGCGCGCCGCCGCAGCTGCAACCCCGGCCGCCACGGCCGCCGTGCGCCGCCCCCGCAGCCGGAGCAGCCCCCTCCCCTCAGCCCCGCGCCTCCCCTGGGGCCCGGTCGAGCGCGCCCCCGCGGCCGCGGCTGGCGGTTGGAGGGCGCGATCACGGGCCCGACACACCCCCCCGCCCTCCGGGGCTCCCCGTTCCTCCACTCAGGGAGCGGCCAAGGGAGCCAGAAGTGGGGAGGAGCACGGAGGGCGGTGCGAGGCTGAGCGAGGGGAGGGGAGGAGAAGCGCGCGACCTGCGCTCCTCACGCTCCGCCTCCAAGCCGGCAAGATGGCGGCCGCTGAGCCGCCCACTTCCCCTCCTCCGGCGAACACGTGACCCCGAGCGCTCTGCCCGGGGTGGGCCGAGCGGAAGGGAAAGGATTAGCAGGAGCGGAGTTGGCTCTTCCGGGGATGCTTGAGTCCTCGGGATGCTGGTGGCTTCGAGGGTGCGGGAGCATCTTTGCCTTTTCCCTGCCCGCAACCCTGTTAATTTACGTGGTGACAAGAAATGGTTGTAAGTGATGGGAATATAAAAAACCTGCAAGGCGTTATGTGGGAGATTACGCACCTTGGCAAGAGCGACCGACGAAGTCCCGGCTCCCATAGAAGCCGCACCACGGCCAACAATTTACTTTCTAGTTTGCCTCTTTTGCAGAAGTTGAAATTGAGGATGGGGAAGTGCGGAATGGGGGCGATTCGGGAGCGAGAATCAAACCCAAAGCAGGCATCCGAGTAAAATTGTCGCCGTCTCAACCAGAACACTTATCGGGAACGTCGCTCACCGCTAGGGGTCCACATCGTGACAGCTAGGAGGCCTGGAGAGTTTGCAAGCGATTTGGAACCCTCCAGTCTGCTACCAGAATTTTCCTGGACACTTGGGTGCAGTGGTGGTCCCTGTATACTACTAAGTACAAAAGTTAAAAAAAAAAAAAAAGAAGAAAAGCAATGGTCAAAATATGAAAGAAAAATGTTGACGCTAAATTGAACTCTTCAAAATAAAGTACTAATGGCTTGAAAGTTTTCCTCTATTAACTAGAAACACAAAGCCTGAAATTGGTATGAAAATCAGGTTTCTGTTTGCAAAGAAGAGGCAAGACAAAGAAAAAATTACTTACAAAAGATTTCCATTTTCTTTTTTTTTTTTTTTTTTGATAGAGCTGTGGGGCTTGTGGGATCTTAATTTCCTGACCAGGGATTGAACCCTAGCCTGGCAGTGAAAGCGCTAAGCCCTAACCACTGGACTGCCAGGGCATTCCCTAAGATTCCCATTTTCTAATTTATATTTTTCATATTAAATTTAGAGTCTCTCCAATTTCACATATTTGTATAATGGCATTTGCTTACCTCATAGCTTAGTAAAATTAAAATAAATTTTTACTAATTGATTTCTCTCACACCCATCTTTCTTCACTCAACATTACTTGCTTGCTCCCTATGGGCATTTGAATTTTCAGTTGCTGACTTTGGATTTTGTGGCCTAAAGAGGCCTTCATCATGTCAAGATTCTTAATATATTCTTCCATATTTATTAACACTTTTAATGATTTTGTTTCCCATATTCAGTTTACATGGAATTTTATATATGAACCCTTGCATAGTCCATTAAATTAAATCTGAGATTATTTTTCACAGATGGATAGCCGATTTTGTTTGAAACATAAGTTGGGATTATCTGTATACTGGGAAGTCACCATGAGGGAATGCTGCTGCTGCTGCTGCTAGGTCGCATCAGTCGTGTCCGACCCCGTGCGACCCTATAGATGGCAGCCCACCAGTTCCCCCTTCCCTGGGATTCTCCAGGCAAGAACACTGGAGTGGCTTGCCATTTCCTTCTCCAATGCATGAAAGTGAAAAGTGAAAGTGAAGTCGCTCAGTCGTGTCAGACTCTTAGCGACCCCATGGACTGCGGGCTACCAGGCTCCTCCGTCCATGGGATTTTCCAGGCAAGAGTACTGGAGTGGGGTGCCATTGCCTTCTCTGTATGAGGGAATGAGTTATCAGCTAATGAATGAACGCTGTCAAATGCCAGTTATCCACATCTCAATCCAGTTCTGTTGTTTTCTTTTAACTGTGTAATGTGACAGTAAAGAGCTTTCTTTATTATTTTTTTTTAAAGAAAGCTCTTTACTGTCACATTAAAGAGCTTTCTTTAATGTGATTTCTCTGTGAAAAGAAAACTACCAGGATAGATGGTAGTAAAAGAAGTAAAAATAAAGCCATCTGAGAAAGTGATGGCTCTTAAGCAGAAAATATGAGTTATGTACAAGGTTTCTGAGCAGTCTAAACACATATTTCATAACATGTGCGACAGAGACCTGCAATCAAAGATTTAGATACACTAGCTCAGCAGGTAAAAGTCCTATCAGAGAAGGGTGACAGCCTCTGTAAGTGAGGCTGCCATGTAAAATGTCCTGGAAATTGGTGTTAGTCATCTGTGAATGGTAAAGAACCTGCCAATGCAGGAGATGCTGGAAATGCCAGTTTGATCCCTGTGTTGGGAAGATCTCCTGGAGGAGGAAATGGCAACCCACTCTAGTATATTCTTGCCCTACAGTTTGTTGGGTTGCAAACAGTCGGATGCAACTGGGTGACTGAGCACTCGTGCACCATATCTGGGGCTCCTCTCATGCTTAACACCAAAAAAAGAATGCTTCCTTCCCCATTTCAAAAAGGGGAGTCTTATGACTATTTCTAGTCACTACAGCTGTGAATGCAAGCACCTTGTATTGCCTCTGGGAAATCAAGAAAGAGTAGTTATAAAATGCTTTTTCTTTCCTTGCTGTGGAACTGAAAAAGCTACGTGCTCCAGAAGGTACAGCCTGTCAGCCTGGGTCCTAAGTGACTGTGTGGAGCAGAGTACCAATTAAAACTCTGCCAGAGGTGTACACTTGGTCTTTACTATTCTGTGTATGAATTTTGGTTACCCATTGCTTTTGGTGTGATCTAAGCAAATATGAATAAAATGTGAATAGGTGTTTATAGCTCATTGGAGTCGATATATGCTAAATCAGGGATAGGTACACTATCAATTTTTCCTCTTCAATCCTTCTCTAATATTGAATAATTACTTTTATCAGGGGAGCTGGCCCCCAGGGTTAATAATTGGAAAACTCCCTTGCTTCCTCTTCACACCTGCCCTAAATATAATTCAACTCTCAACTTCATTCGAGCTAAAGGTTTGCCCCTCCTCTAGCTTTTGCCTGCTTCACGTGTGAGTCTTGCTGTGTGCCAAGGTGTGCCAAGTTTCTCCACATTCCTGGGCTTTACTCATCAGAGTTTACTCCTGTCTTGCTGGCCAACTGCTATTTCTGAACCTCTCCCCCAGGGTTTGGTATAAGAGGAGAAGAGCTTAGGGGAAAGGGCCACAGCTTTTCCCACTTAGGGCAAGATGCTGTTATCTTCAAAAGTTGGTTCTCTGTGGACTTGGAGGACTCACAAAAGTTGGCTCTTTCTCTCTTGTGTGTGTCACTGTTGTGGGCTTTTTTTTTAAGCTCTCTTACTGGGACCTAGGCAATGCCTCTCCTCTGGTTAACTGCCTATGACTCCTCTCTCCCCGCCCCCAAGTTCATGGCCTTCTGCAGGTTCTGTAAAATATACTCTCCTGAAGTTCCTTTCCTCTCAGAGCATCCTTCATGGGAAGGACCTTTTTAATGACTCCAAGTCATTTCCTTCTAGGTATACTTGTCCACAGGACAACTCCTGCATCTTTGCCCTACTGGCAAGGGCAGTGCAGCTCACTCTCCATGCAACCCACCTTACTCACCATCCCAGGAAAGCTGGTCAGCCAGCATTTTGCATATGGACGTCCTCAGGTGGGAGTTAGGACGTGAGTCCCTGTGGACTTTCTAAATCCAGGAGATCTAAGCCAAACATTCTGCAAGGTGCTAGTGGAGGTCTCTATCTCACTTGGCTCTGTGTGTGTGTGTGTGTGTGTCCGTGTGTGTGTTAGTCACTCAGTCATGTCCAACTCTTTGTGACCCCATGGGCCATAGCCCACTAGGCTCCTCTGTCCTTGGAATTCTCCAGGCAAGAATACTGGAGTGGGTACCCATTCCCTTCTCCATGGGATCTTCCCAACCCAGGGGTCAAACCCAGGTCTCCCACATTACAGGCAGATTCTTCACAGTCTGAGCCACCAGGGAAGTCCCCACTTGGATTTAGGCAAAGGGGAAAACCCCCCCTCTACCTCCCCACAATTCTAATTCCCTTATATTGATTCAGTGTGGATAATTATTAATAGTAATGCTGGCAGATGGGTTCACAGTCTCATCCCATCTCCCTTTGAAGTGGATGGGAGAAGAGGTTGCCTGGCATCTATTGTGTTGCTTTCTGCCTTTGAGACCTTGGCTGAAACTCCAGAGACAACAGGGAGCATCTAACTAACATCCTGTCACAACTCCTGTCTGCCATCAATTCAAGAAACTCTTATTAGGACTTCCCTGATAGTCCAGAGTACATCATGAGAAACGCTGGACTGGAAGAAACACAAGCTGGAATCAAGATTGCCGGGAGAAATATCAATAACCTCAGATACGCAGATGACACCACCCTTATGGAAGAAAGTGAAGAGGAACTAAAAAGCCTCTTGATGAAAATGAAAGTGGAGAGTGAAAAAGTTGGCTTAAAGCTCAACATTTAGAAAACGAAGATCATGGCATCCGGTCACATCACTTCATGGTAAATAGATGGGGAAACAGTGGAAACAGCGGCAGACTTTATTTTGGGGGGCTCCAAAACCACTGCAGATGGTGACTGCAGCCATGAAATTAAAAGACGCTTACTCCTTGGAAGGAAAGTTATGACCAACCTAGATAGCATATTCAAAAGCAGAGACATGACTTTGCCAACAAAGGTCCGTCTAGTCAAGGCTATGGTTTTTCCTGTGGTCATGTATGGATGTAAGAGTTGGACTGTGAAGAAGGCTGAGTGCCTAAGAATTGATGCCTTTGAACTGTGGTGTTGGAGAAGACTCTTGAGAGTCCCTTGGACTGCAAGGAGATCCAACCAGTCCATTCTGAAGGAGATCAGCCGTGGGTTTTCTTTGGAAGGAATGATGCTAAAGCTGAAACTCCAGTACTTTGGCCAGCTCATGCGAAGAGTTGACTCATTGGAAAAGACTCTGATGCTGGGAGGGATTGGGGGCAGGAGGAAAAGGGGACGACAGAGGATGAGATGGCTGGATGGCATCACCGACTCGATGGACGTGAGTCTGAGTGAACTCCGGGAGTTGGTGCTGGACAGGGAGGCCTGGCATGCTGTGATTCATGGGGTCGCAAAGAGTCGGACACAACTGAGCAACTCAACAGAACTGAACGAATGGTCTAGTGGTTAAGACTCTGCACTTCCAATGTAGGGGGCACAGTTTCGATCCCTGGTTGGGAAACTAAGATCCACAAGTTGCATGGTGTGGCTAGAAAAAAAAGAGAGAAACTCTTACTAAACTCTTATTAGACAGATGAAAACAGGTTACAGCTTTTACACACACACACACACACACACGCACCCTGTAGCAGACATATAGCAATGATAGATAGAACTTGAAAAGAGTAAAGCAATCTAAGCTTTAAAACATCACCTCTGTGAATTTGCTAAAGTCATAGAGCCCATGGGCTCTGAAATAAGTCTGGAAGCAAGGGTAGCAGTCAGAGATTTGTGCCTCCCAGGAGGTGGGGGACCTGGGACGGATTTTCAGCTTGAAGCCAAGGACACCCTTGCAAGCTGAACAAAACTATTGTCAACCTTCTGCTTGGGGCTATAGCCTTATGAAAAGCTGTATGCTGAGAGGGTGGGACAAAAATGTTGACAGTCTTTAGATGAGAACTGAGCCTAGGCACTCCCTGTGAGTGGAATGGCAATAGTGTGATACTCTACATATCAGTAATAATGAAACAGAGCAGGACCCTACGGTCTTTGCCCCCCATGTCCTCTGCCTGCCTTTTGTCTGTGGAAAAACTTAGGCTAAGAGTAAGTTTAATCAGAGAAGTGAGTACATGCAGAAACAAAGGAAAGCAGTCAAAGAAGACCAAATAATAATAATGTACTAATTGAGCATAGTTAAGGACCTTTAGTTCCTCCTCAAGGGCTGTAGAGGAGAAGGCAATGGCAACCCACTCCAGTACTCTTGCTTGGAAAATCCCATGGACAGAGGAGCCTGGTAGGCTGCAGTCCATGGGGTCGCTACGAGTCGGACATGACTGAAGTGACTTAGCAGCAGTAGCAGCAGCAAGGGCTATAGATAATGCTCTGAGCCATATCTATATGGCTTATAGATGATCTGTCTTATAGATATTAAAACAAAAACCACCACAATATTGTAAAGTAATTAGCCTCCAATTAAAATAAATTAATTAATTAAAAAGAAAAACAGCAGGTGGAAGAAGCTAACTGCATGATAATTAGGCTGTACCCATGACATAAGCTGCTACAATTCCAAGAATTGGCTTCAAGAAATGGGAACAGATGAACCCTGGAACTGAAGATTAACTGTACCTAAAATAACCAAGATGATGCTGGTAAGACCACCAATGACCAATTTGAAGATGACTATCAGAGCTGACTGTGCTTTGTGTACGTAGCCCCCTCTCCGGGTCTGTAAAAGCTCTTACCCACTGCTTGTGGTGGAGGGAGGTGGGCAGTTTGCCTTTGACAGACGTCTGCCCTTCCCCAACAGTTGCTGGCATCTGAAATAAAGCAAACTTTCCCTTCCACCAGCTTGGCCTGTTTATTGGTTTTTGAGTGGGGAGCAGCTGACCCCACTTTTTGGTAATAATTGTAATTAGAAAGCATGATATTCTGTTAAATATGGTGGATTCAATTCATGCCTTTGTCACTATTAAGTCCCTAAACACCACTCAAGTGACTGTAAAGGATTTTGTTTCTTTTTTAAGATATAATCTCATATATGCAGTGTGGGAGTGTGAGAGATATTGCCCCGTGGGGTTGATTTTAGTCAATGGGAGACATATTATTAGAAATGTAAACTGCTTGCTAACACACAAATAATACAACTTGAGCTTCAAATTTCGTAAGATATAGTTTTGTCTTCTCTGTTTCTTTAGCCCTTTTTATTGTCTAAATGACCATATGAAAAGGTGCTAAACAGTTATCAGAGAAGTGAGAAAAGATACAAAAAAAATTTCTAAAATAATTAAAACTTAATTAAAATTAAAATTTAAGGGGCATATAGCCATGGGAACTATCATACAGGGTTGATAGGCATGTAAGTTACCATTGCCACTTTGAAACATTGGCAATAATTTTTTCTTTCTTTTTTTTCTCTATCATGCTGGGTCTTCATTGCTGTGTGGGTTTTCTCTAGTGGTGAATTGGGACTACTCTTTAGTTGCGGTGCATGGGTTTCTCATTGTGATGGCTTCTCTTGTTGCAGAGCATAGGCTCTGGGCTCTCAGGCTTCAGTAGTTGTGGCTCCTGGGCTCTAGAGCACAGGCTCAATAGCTGTGGCCCGTGGGATCTGCAGCATGTGGGATCTTCCCGGATCAGGGATCAAACCTGTGTCTCCTGCATTGGCAGGTGGATTCTTTACCACTGAGCCACCAGGGAAGCCTGGCAATATTTTTTAAAGTTGAACATATACAGTGTGATCCAGCATTTCCTAAGTATATACCCATGAGAAATACCCACATATGTGCATCAAAAAGATAAGAAAAAGTTCTGGAAATGAATTGTGGTTATAGTTGTACAATATTGTGAATGTACTTAATGCCACTGGATTTTATATTTAAAAATGAATAAAAGGGGAAATATGTATGTTTTACCACAATAAAAATGACACACAAAAGTGTTCTCATGGAATTATTTATAGTAGTAAATATTTCAACTGTAGAATGAATACTGTAGAATTTCAACTGTAGTAGATTCATACAATGGAATACCATATACCAGTGGAAACGAAGACTATCACTAGGTGCAGCTATATGGATTTCACAGATACAATGTTGTACTAAAGAAAGCCACACACAAAAATACAAATTATATGATTTTATTTGTACCAAGTTCAAAAAGTAAACAAAATGAATTATGGTGTTTGAAGTCCAGGTAGTGGTTACATGAGGGGAGTTTCTGGAACCTTTTCTATTTCTTGATTTAGATGTATTCATTTTGTGATAATTCATCAAGCTATACACTTAGGATTTTTGCAGTTTTCTGTATGTTCAGTTCAGTTCAGTCGCTCAGTAGTGTCCGACTCTTTGGGACCCCATGAATCGCAGCATGCCAGGCCTCCCTGTCCAGCACCAACTCCCAGAGTTCACTCAGACTCACGTCCATCGAGTCGGTGATGCCATCCAGCCATCTCATCCTCTGTCGTCCCCTTTTCCTCCTGCCCCCAATCCCTCCCAGCATCAGAGTCTTTTCCAATGAGTCAACTCTTCGCATGAGCTGGCCAAAGTACTGGAGTTTCAGCTTTAGCATCATTCCTTCCAAAGAAAACCCACGGCTGATCTCCTTCAGAATGGACTGGTTGGATCTCCTTGCAGTCCAAGGGACTCTCAAGAGTCTTCTCCAACACCACAGTTCAAAGGCATCAATTCTTAGGCACTCAGCCTTCTTCACAGTCCAACTCTCACATCCATACATGACCACAGGAAAAACCATAGCCTTGACTAGACGGACCTTTGTTGGCAAAGTCATGTCTCTGCTTTTGAATATGCTATCTAGGTTGGTCATAACTTTCCTTCCAAGGAGTAAGCGTCTTTTAATTTCATGGCTGCAGTCACCATCTGCAGTGATTTTGGAGCCCCCCAAAATAAAGTCTGCCGCTGTTTCCACTGTTTCCCCATCTATTTCCCATGAAGTGATGTGACCAGATGCCATGATCTTCGTTTTCTGAATGTTGAGATTTAAGCCAACTTTTTCACTCTCCTCTTTCACTTTCATCAAGAGGCTTTTTAGTTCCTCTTCACTTTCTGCCATAAGGTGTCATCTGCATATCTGAGGTTATTGATATTTCTCCCGGCAATCTTGATTTCAGCTTGTGCTTCTTTATGTATGTTAGGGAGAGGGATAGATTGGGTGTTTGAGGCTGGTAGATGCAAACTGTTGTATTTAGAATGGATAAACAAGTCCTAATGTATAGCACAGGGAACTATATTCAATATTCTGTGATAAACCATGATAGAAAAGAATATTAAATATGTATATATATATATATATATTTTTTTTTTTTTAAACTGAAATCTCTGGAGTCCATCTACCCTGACTTCTTCAGAGCGTGATTGTATGTTGATCCAACCCTCTTAACAACTGGTCTTCCAATGAACTTTCCTGATCCCATATTCTCCTTTGGTAGTATTTCAGCTAAGTATCAGAAAAATCCAACCAGGTTCACCATTCCTGTGACATATAAGGCTGGAGAAAACAATGAAACTGTCCTGCCCTCCCTCCTCAAGTTTACATATATGGAAAAGCACACAGATGAAGCTCCCCTCTAGGAAATACTCTCCCAGAAAAACCTAGAAATAAAGTTACTAGTTTTACAGGCAGATGAAAGCTTTTCTATAGTATGATTTTTAGCAATAGCGGTCCAGTAAAATTAAGTGAAATGGTAGATCAAATAGAAACTTGAAGACAAGAAGAAGAGCAGAAGCTGAAAAACAATTATTTTATGGTACTCCTATTACTATTCAAAATTTCTTAAGTTGGAAGGCCAAGTTTAATACAGAACTCTTGGAAATGTTTTTAAATGAATGAAAGTAAAGGAACAAGCAGGAAAAAGTAAATTAAGTGGGAAACAGCTGTTTGAAACAGATCATAATCCTGACACAGCTAATATCCAGTTCTTGGAGGATGCTGGATACAGCGTGGAGGTAGATGAGTCACTTGTCCAGAAATTAAATGACTTGGATCCAGAGGATAAGGAGGATGATCCAGACTACAATCCTGCTGACCAGAGAGTGACTTGACCAACTAGTAAACTATCCTCATCTTAAAGAGGCTTGACTGCCACAGCATCTATGTCTATGCTGAGGGTGTGTATTGATTTTCTTTTCTTTTTTTCATAAGAAAAAATAATTTTCAGGAAAAAAGTCTTCTGACAGCTTTTATCATTGAGCTTAATAAACCGACCTTAAAATTTCAATCAGTAAAAATAATAAACTCCAGGTAATGATATGCATGCTGAAATCTTTAAGAGTGAAATGTGCTAATATCTGTCATTTCCTTCCAAGTGAATAAAAAATAAGACCCTTGAAATCAATAGAAGAAAGGATGAATAAATGGAAAGTTGCACGATAAGGCAGATAAAGTAAAATCTTAACTGTAGAAATTAGGTGTTGAGCATTTGGGTATCACTGTACAATTCTTTCAACTTTTAAGTGTAAACATTTTCAGAATTAAGTAAAAGCCTCACCAGATTGTGAATCACCATATTGTACTTATAATATTGTACATCAACTATACTTCAATAAATAATGAGTATATAAACAATTCCTCTGTCCAAAACTTCATTAGATGCTGATAAAGTGATTTATAGAGAAAAATGTATAGTTCTAAATGTTTATATTACAAAAGAAAAGTTAAAAAAATTGCTCGGCTAAGTTTCCAGTTCAAAAACTAAAGAAAAAAACAAACACAATAACCTTGAAGAAAGAGGAAGAGTGGCAGTAATAAAAATGAAGGCAGAAATTAATTGAATACAACAGAGATGGTAAAAAGACAAAAGACGTTTCTTTAATCGTCTATACCCCAATACAAAATAACAAGTTTAAAATTTTTAAAAAGACAAAAGAAAGTTCTTTGAAATAAACAAATAAAACAAGCAAAACTAGCAGAATTGATTGATCAAGAGAAAAAAGACAGAGGGCAAGAAAACAATCTTTAAAAAGAGGGATTAAAAAAATGGAAAGATTAGCTCAGTTCAGTTCAGTCTCTCAGTCGTGTCCACCTCCTTGTGACCCCATGGACTGTATAGCCTGTTGGGTTCCTCTCTGTCCATGGGATTTACCAGGCAAAAATACAGGAGTGGGTAGCCACTCCCTTCTCCAGGGGATCTCCCCCACCCAGGGATTGAACCCCAGTTTCCTGTATTGCAGGCAGATTCTTTATTGTCTGAGCCACCAAGGATGATGGATAAGTTATAGCCTGGCTATCACTAACCCTCACAGTGCCTTTGTGAGAATTAGGAAAAGGTTTCGCCTGCAGGGCTTCTCTGATAGCTCAGTCGGTAAAGGATCCGCCTGCAATGCAGGGACCTGGGTTGGGAAGATCATGGGGTTGCAAAGAATCAGACACAACTGAGCGACTTTCACTTCGCCTGTGGGTGGCTGTAACCCTAACCTAGGGCTTGCCACTTGGACAGCTGGATGCAGGCTGCTCCCACTCACTCCTTGTCCAGATAAGCTCGTGCAGAAAACCACCTACACAACCATATTGTCCGTAGTGGATCAGTTTAAAAAGCTATGAAGCAATATGAAGAACTTTGTGCCAATTAATTTGACAATTTACACAAATGATTAGTTCCCATTAAAAATGCAATTTACCCAATTATATCAAGGAGACATAGACAACCTGAATAAACCTATAACCATTAAAGAAATTAAAGCGGTAGTTACAAGATCTGCTTATAAAAAGAGCGAAACTTTCCCCCCTATATTCTAGCATAATTAAACATCACTGGAATCATCTCTTTGCTAAAAGATAGATGTGATGCCGCTGTGAAACCATGTGGTTTTGGTGCTCTCTTTAAGGGTAAATTTGTAACAATCATCCTGATATCTTGGGTGATAACTTCTCTTTTCCTTTTCTGTTTCTTCATAGGTCAGTTTCAGTAACATTTTTTCTTTTGAAATATCCATTTCCTCTAGTTGTTCACATTTGTTGCCATATAGTTGCAAGTAACTTTCAACCTCGTTTGTGTTTGTGAGTGTATCTCTTTTCTTATTCCTAACCAGGATATTTTTGCTCTCTTTTTTTTTGCCCCCCCTAGCCAGCCTGGTGGGCTACAGTCCATGGGGTCACTAAGAGTCAGACACTACTGAGTGACTTCACTTTCACTTTTCACTTTCATGCATTGGAGAAGGAAATGGCAACCCACTCCAGTGTTCTTGCCTGGAGAATCCCAGGGACAGGGGAGCCTGGTGGGCTGCCGTCTATGGGGTCACACAGAGTCGGACACGACTGAAGCGACTTAGCAGCAGCAGCAGCAGCCTTTGACTGTGTGGATCACAATAAACTGTGGAAAATTCTTCAAGAGATGGGAATACCAGACCACCTGAACTGCCTCTTGAGAAACCTACATGCAGGTCAGGAAGCAACTGTTAGAACTGGACATGGAACAACAGACTGGTTCCAAATAGGAAAAGGAGTATGTCAAGACTGTATATTGTCACCCTGCTTATTTAACTTATATGCAGAGTACATCATGAGAAACGCTGGGCTGGAAGAGCACAAGAGGGGATCAAGATTGCCGGGAGAAATATCAATAACCTCAGATACACAGACGACACCACCCTTATGACAGAAAGTGAAGAGGAACTAAAAAGCCTCTTGATGAAAGTGAAAGAGGAGAGTGAAAAAGTTGGCTTAAAGCTCAACATTCAGAAAACGAAGATCATGGCATCCAGTCACATCACTTCATGGGAAATAGATGGGGAAACAGTGGAAACAGCGGCAGACTTTATTTTGGGGGGCTCCAAAACCACTGCAGATGGTGACTGCAGCCATGAAATTAAAAGACGCTTACTCCTTGGAAGGAAAGTTATGACCAACCTAGATAGCATATTGAGAAGCAGAGACATGACTTTGCCAACAAAGGTCCGTCTAGTCAAGGCTATGATTTTCCCAGTAGTCATGTATGGATGTGAGAGCTGGACTGTGAAGAAAGCTGAGTGCCGAAGAATTGATGCTTTTGAACTGTGGTGTTGGAGAAGACTCTTGAGAGTCCCCTGGACTGCAAGGAGATCCAACCAGTCCATTCTGAAGGAGATCAGCCGTGGGTTTTCTTTGGAAGGAATGATGCTAAAGCTGAAACTCCAGTACTTTGGCCAGCTCATGCGAAGAGTTGACTCATTGGAAAAGACTCTGATGCTGGGAGGGATTGGGGGCAGGAGGAGCAGGGGACGACAGAGGATGAGATGGCTGGATGGCATCACCGACTCGATGGACATGAGTTTGGGTGAACTCCGGGAGTTGGTGATGGACAGGGAGGCCTGGCGTACTGCGATTCATGGGGTCCCAAAGAGTCGGACACGACTGAGCAACTGAACTGAACTGAAAGTAACTTGATTTATATACACACGCACACACACACACATACACATATACACAAACATTCTCTAGACCTAACTGTCTTTTCTGTAACATCTCAGAAACCATGATGTGTTAAGAATAACAACATTAAACTAATTGTATGCACAGGAGTAAATAGGCCTGAAGGATCTCACCCTTGCAATAACAAAGAGTTTTCCTATAGAAATTCCAATTTAAAGTGTTATTCTGTCATTTAAATAAATCTTGATTTAAGACTGTAAACCTGAGTTAATCTAGCTTATTTTTTAGCACACTTGGTATCTATCCCAATAATAGACTAGCTATTTAGCCTAATAACAGATAGGTATTCCCTGAGGCTTCCTTCGTGGCCCAGCGGTAGAGGAAACTGCCTGCCAATGCAGGAGACGCAGGTTCCATCCCTGGGTCAGGAAAATCCCCTGGAGAAGGAAACAGCAGCCCACTCCGGTATTCTTGCCTGGGAAACCCCACGGACAGAGGAGCCTTGTGGGCTACAGTCCATGGGGTCGCAAGAGAGTTGGACACGACTTAGTGACTAAACAACAACAATTCACAACAATTCCCTGAGGCTAGCCATGTTTCCTAATTAATCCTCATTTCAATTTTTATTGCTTTTCTTCTTGTTGTTGGGTTTTTTTCTTATTTTGTATTTCTTACACATTTTTATTTTGGAAAAAAGTGAAAATTGTACAAATTGTAGAGCTTTTCCTGTTTTTGAGCAATTTGAGAGTAAATTGCTGTTACCCACCGCTCCTGAATACTTTAGCAGATGTTTTCCAAAATAAGGACATTCTCTTACATAACTCCAATTCAAAACAAATTAGCATTGATACATAAATACCATTTAATTCTCAGGCTCCTTTCCAGAGTCTCTAGTTATCCCCCAAAGATCCAGATCTCAATTATACATCATATTTTGTTGTCCTATCTCTTTAGTCTTATCCATCAAGAACAGTTCTTCAGTCTTTGCTTGACATTCCTAACCTTGACATTTTAAAAGATTACAAGTCTGTTATTTCATATCCATCAGTTTGGCTTTGCTGAAGTTTCCTCGTGATTGGGTTCAGATTATGCATCTTTGGATGGAACGGTATAAAAGGGACGAAGCATTTCTCTCATTGCATCCTCTCAGGTGGTGTAAGATTTCAAACATTCCCTCCCAGTACTGATAATGTCTGCTTCTGTTGCTTGATTAAGGTAGTGTCTACCAGGGATCTCCACTGCGAAGTTATTTTTTTTTTTTTTTAGTAATTAGTAAGCATTTTGTGGAGAGGTATTTGAAATTGTAAATATCCTATTCCTCATTGTACATTCAATTCATTTACATCACTATAGACTTGTGGTTTCCTATTCTATAGTCCATGAACAATAATCTGTTACTATCATTATCTCCATTAACTCATGAATGATTAAACAAGATGTAGTATACACATACAATAGAATGTTATTTGGCAATAAAAAGGAATGAAGTTTTGATATATGCCACAGCATGGATGAACTTTAAAAATATTATTTTATGAAATAACCCAGACACAAAAGGACATGTATTATATGATTCCATTTACTTTAAATGTCCAGAGTAGGCTGATCAATAGCAACATCAAGATTACTGATCATGAGAGACTGGGGAGGAGAAACAGGGAGTGACTACTATTAGGTTTATGGCTTCTTTTTAGGAGGATAAATGTCTCTGGAATTAGTGCTGATGTTTGCACAACTCTGTGGATATACTAAAACCATTGAACTGTAAACTTCAAAATAGGTGAATTTTACGGTATGTGAATTATATTTTGATAAAGTTGTTATTTTGAAAAATAAAGTAAATCTGCCCTTTTCCACAGGAGATTGTAAGGAAAACTGACTGTTTAAACTCTTACTGCTAAGCAGGAAAAAAAGTTCTTTTACTCAAAATTTATACCCTCAATCTTAGCCCTTTAATCTATAAAAAAAAAAAAAACACCTACAATTTGTTGGGAGAAAAATAAAGACCTCAGTAGAAAAATAAGCAAAATATATGAATGGGCAGTTCACAAAAGAGAAATATAATTGCCCCCAAAATGAATAAAACCACTAAAAGAAGATCATCAACACACATTGGATTGTGGTTTTGCGATCATTAAAAGAGACAAGCATTTTCAGTACAAGATTCCTTCCTGTCTTTATACTCATTTTCTCCATAATTCCCTATAATTGGCTTCTACCTCTCCACTTGACTGGAAATGCCCTTGGTCTCAAGACATCTCTCTCTATCTGAATACTGTACACTATTACTCTCCCTAGAACTTGCCACAGCTCTTGGCCTCCAGCCTTTCCTTCCTCAGGTGCTCCTCCCAGGCTTCTTCAAGTGTCATGCCTGCTGCCCTGGACCACTTCTTCATCTCTTAACTAACCAGCCCCTTCCTTTTTCTGCCCTCTAACTTCAGCCAACTGTAAGTGGACACTTCTATCGGGGCGGGTGGGTGAGTGAAGGCTGCTCAGCATCTGAGAATGTCCAATCTAATAAATCTTCTATGAAGCAGATCCTATGTTTCACTACAGAAGCTGAAAATGCCAGATACTTGCTCTCCCAGCCCCCTCTGGAAGCTGAGTGCTGGCCTTGACCTAGGCTGGGTCAAACAGACACAGCTATTTTAGACTTTGACTCTGGAGTTATTGGTGAAAAGCGGCAGAGTCAATGGAACAGAGTTCCTGGCAGCAGCAGCTTCCCGTTTCTACGGCAGTGGTGGCCACAGTGCCAAGCTCAGGTCCCTGCCTGACGGTGTCAACAGTGTGAGGTGCGACATCTAGTGGACAGTGGTGTCCTCACCAGACACCATTTACGGAGTGGTTTTGGCTGTGGTGATAGCTGTTTAGGCTCTGAGCCTGGTTTTCCAGCTTTCCCAGTGATTCTATGAGCTATTTTAGCTTAACTTAAAATCAGAGTCTATTTCCATTGCTTCCAACAGAGAACTCTGACAAATATAGCTTTTTAGAAAGCTGTCCTCGGTTCTCTCTTTTTCTATCCCACCTAAACCTACAGTTTTCTCTATATTTTCTAAGTTTCTATTGCATTATTAAAGAATCTGTGCAATTTAGCACATTATCATTTGCTGTACTTAAAATTTTCATTTTCACATGTTGTTTATGTATATTTATAAACCTTGTTGAGCCTTTAAATTAAGTTTCTCCAACCACATCATGAACCATGAGAACAATTAAAGGTGAATAATACTATAGCCTTACGTATTTGCTGATAGGAATGGGACAAACTGAAGATAGAGTGGTGAATGGCTGACAGGCCCAATGTTCTTGAGTAGTTGAAAGGGAAAGAGATCTTTCTTTCTTTTTTTATTTTTTGGACCACACCATTTTTCTGTGGGATCTTAGTTCCCCAACCAGCGATTGAACCAGGGCCCTCAGCAATGAAAGCAAGGAGTCCCAACCACAGGACCACCAGCGAATTCCCAAAATGAGATCTAGTACTCAAGTCAAGGGTTTGATCCCTGGGTCGGGAAGATCCTCTGGAGCTGGAAATAGCAACCTACTCCAGTATTTTTCCCTGGGAAATCCCACGGACAAAGGAGCCTGGTGGGCTACAGTCCATGGGGTCGCAGAAGAGTTGGACATGACCTAGCAACTAAACAACAATAGCTCGAGTCAAGGAGTTGGTCTTGGGAGCAGAGGAGGAGGGCAAGCAGAGTGTATGGGTATAGATGCTGTCAGTGGGTAGATGGCTGGTGGTTGCCTTCATTTTCTCTGTAGATTAGCAAGCAGTGCCATCAGCAGAGAATGAGAAGGGGAGAAAGTGTAGGAGGTTGGAGAAGTCACAGGACTGTCGTTCAGGATTGCAGTCTGGGGAATACGGCAACCTCTCAAGAGGTTCACAGTATGAATAATTTTAAGAGACTCAGTTTCCAGATGCTCAATTTACAAATGTTCTCTTCCTAAAATTGATCTGTTTTCTTAACCTTGAGGCTGAGAAAGACTGAGGGCAGAAGGAGAAGGGGGCAACAGAGTATGAGATGATTGGATGGCATCACTGACTCAACGGACTTGAGTCTGAGCAAACTCTGGGAGATAGTGAAGGACAGAGAAGCCTGGCGTGCTACAGTCCATGGGGTTGCAAACAGTCAGATACAACTTAGTGACTGAACCATAACAATAAGATGCCACCTGCCCTTCTTTCTGCCTCTTCTGATGTCTGTGTCAGAAGCTTTCTCTATCTCTTTTATACTTTAATAAAATTTTATTACACAAAAGCTCTGAACCATCAAGCCTCATCACTGGCCCCAGATTAAATTCTCCTCTGGAAGCCAAGAATCCTGGTGTCTTTTGTGGTTCAGCAGCAACCTTTCATCTTGGGGGCTTGTCCAGGATTCTTCAGAACAAGGTAAGGATGCTTGGAACTCTAGTTCTTCATTCTCCTAGTGAACATGTTTTCTGCTGTATTTCACTAACTCTACAGTGTGCTTGTGTGAATGTATGACACGCCCTGTGAGAAGCAAGTGAAGGAGCCCTGCTTTGCAGTTCCATGGTGACCTCATACGGCTTATGGCAGAAACCCTGTCAGGGGTTTATACCAACCTGCCAATGGGCTTCCCTGGTGGTTCAGATGGTAAAGTGTCTGTCTATAATGCGGAAGACCTGGGTTCAATCTCTGGGTCAGGAAGGTCTCTTGGAGAAGGAAATAGCAACCCACTCCAGTATTTTTGCCTGGAAAAGCCTATGGATGGAGGATCCTGGTGGGCTACAGTCCATGGGGTCACAAAGAGTCAGACACAACTGAGTGACTTCACTTTCTTTCTTTCTTTCTGCCCTTCCTCAACTGCCCTTCACCCATTTTACAGAACTCATACTTCTCACCGGCTCAAATCTCCCTATAGTTAGGCAGTGTAACACAGTGATTATGACTTCCAACTCTGGAGTCAGATTTCCTTGAGTTCAATCTCAGATCTGCTATTTATCAACTGTGGTAGCCAGTCTCCAAGACAGCTTGATTCCTGATATTCCTACCCTTGAGTTGTCCTGTACCTCACTGAATCAGGTCTGGTCCATGTGATTAATGTATGACTACGGAGGCTAGGTCATAAAAGGGCATTGCATCTTCTACCTTGCTCTTTTGAATGGCTTGCTCTTGGTAAAGCCAATGGAGTGATCATAAGGACACTCAAGCAGCCCTAGGAGAGGTCCATGTGGAGAGAAACTGAGACCTCTGGCTAACAGGCAGCACCCACTCACTCACGATGTGAGTGAACTGCCCTGCAAACAGAGTCCCTCATTCCAATAGAGCATTTAGCTACAAGAACCCCAGATAGTATCTGCCTGAAATCGAATAAACGACTCCCTAGGCAGAATCTCCCAGTCAAGCCATTCTTGAATTCCTGACTCACAGAAACTGTGGAAGATAATAAATATTTCTTGTTGTTTTAACTCACTACATTTGAGGGTAATTTTTTCCCTCTTTCTGGATTTTTTGTGGGGAGGAGGTTGTTGTTGTTGTTGTTGTTGTTTTGGCGCACCTAGGGAGGGAACTGGCATTTAGTTTAACCACTCAACCACAAGGACTAATTTTTACACAGCTGTAGGTAACTGTTGGTGGAGAAGGCAATGACACCCCACTCCAGTACTGTTGCCTGGAAAATCCCATGGATGGAGGAGCCTGGTGGGCTACAATCCATGGGGTCACTAAGAGTCGGACATGACTGAGCAACTTCACTTTCACTTTTCACTTCCATGCATTGGAGAAGGCAATGGCAACCCACTCCAGTGTTCTTGCCTGGAGAATCCCAGGGACGGGGGAGCCTGGTGGGCTGCCGTCTATGGGGTCGCACAGGTTGGGACACGACTGAAGCGGCTTAGCAGCAGCAGCAGCAGCAGCAGGTAACTGTTGGAGAAGGAAATGGCAACCCATTCGAGTATTCTTGCCTGGAAAATCCCATGGACAGAGGAGCCTGGTGGGCTACAGTCCATGGGGTTGCAAAGAGTCGGAGATAACTGAGCAACTTATCACAGATAACTGTAGGGCAGATTACTCGATCTCTTTGAGCCTCAGTTTCCTCATGTGTAAAATAAGAGTGATAACACAATAGAACCTGATTCAGGATTGTTATGAGTGTTAAATGAGCTAATATTTGTAAAGTGCTTAACACAAAAATATAAAATGTATAGATTTCTTAAGTTAAAATATATATAGTCTGTTCAACACAGTAATAATACTGGAAGATCTACATAGTTCAATAAGGCAAGAAAAGGAAGTAAAAGGTATACAGACAGGAAAAGAAGAAATAAAACTCTTTCTATTTGCAGATGACACAATATCTACATAGAAGATCTCAGGGAATCTACAAAAACCCCTAGAGCTAATAAGTGAATTCAGTGGTGTTTTAAGATATAAGGTAATTGCACAAAATTCTGTTGCACTTCTATAATCTAGCAATGAACATATAGAAACAAAATTTTAAATACAACACAATTTTCAATCACTCAAAAAAATTAAATAGGTGTAAGTCTAACATAACATGTATAGGACTTGTATGCTAAATACTCTAAAACACTGATGAAAGAGATCAAAGAAGATCTAAATGAATGGAAAGATGTACTGTTTTCATGGGTTGGAAGACTTAACATAGTAAAGATGTCAATTCTTCCCAAACTGGTATACAAGTTTAACATAATTCTCACCAAAAAGCAAATATTTTTTAATGTATACAAGAGTATTCTAAAACTCATATGGAAAGGCAAAGGAATTAGAATAGTTAAAATAATTTTGAAAAAGAATAAGTGGAAGGAATCACTCTACTTCAAGACTTATTATATAACCACAGTTATCAAGAATGTGTGGTATCAACAGGACAGTCTTTTTCTAAAGGCTTTCTTTTACTATATATTTATATATAGGAGAAGAAAATGGCAACCCACTTCAGTATTCTTGCCTGGAGAATTCCATGGACATTGGGGCCTGGAGGGCTACAGTTCATGGGGTTGCAAAGAATAAGACATGACTGAGCACAAGCGTAAGCACGCACACACACATATACATACATACATATATATATGTATATATTTTGGCCTTGCCAAGCAGCATGCAGGACTTTAGTTCCCTAACAAGGGACTGAGCCCACATCGCCCTGTAGTGGATTCACAGAGTCTTAACCACGGGACCACCAGGGAAGTCCAGAAGGACAGTCTCAACAAACGATGCTGGAGCAACTGGATATACATAGGAAAAAAAGTAAAAATTGAATCTCAATCTAAATCTCACACCTTAAACCAAAATTGACTCAAAATGTATCACAGATTTAAAGGTAGAACATGAAATTAATAAACTTTTAGAAGAAAGCACAGGAGAAAATCTTCGGGTCCTAGGGCCTGGAGAAGAGTTGTTAAACTTGATACCAAAAACATGCTCCGCAAAGAAAAAAGATCAATAAATTGGAATTCATCAATTTAAAAACTTTTGCTCTGTGAAAAGCCATCGAGAAAATGAGAAAACAAGCTGGGAGGAAATATTTGCAAACCATATATCTTACAAAAATACTACTATCTAAAATATATAACTATCTGACTCATTTGAAAAGACCCTGATGCTGGGAAAGATTGAAGGCGGGAGGAGAAGGGGACGACAGAGGATGAGATGGTTGGATGGCATCACTGACTCAATGGACATGGGTTTGAGTAAACTCCGGGAGTTGCTGATGGACAGGGAGGCCTGGAACGCTGCAGTCCATGGGGTCAGAAAGAGTCGGACATGAGTGCGTGACTGAATTGGACTGTACAGTAAAAAACAAATAACCCACTAGAAAGTGGGCAGAAAGCATGAAGAACTATTTCACCAAAGAGGATATACAGGTGACAAATAAGTATATCAGAAAAAATGTTCAACATCACTAGCCAACAAGGAAATGCAAATTAAGACTATAATGAGAGGAGAGGGAATTCCCTGGTGGTTCAGTGGTTAGGACTCCACCCTTCCACTGCAGGGGGCAAGGGTTCCTTGTTTAGGGAACTAAGATCCTCCAAGCCAGACAATGTGACAAAAAAAAAATTGGGCCTATTAAAACAGATAATGTTTTTAAATGATGATTCCTAACGCTAGTGATGATGCAGAGAAACTGAATTTCCAAATGTCTCATACATTGTTAATGAGAAAATAAAATGGTATAGTCACTCTGGAAAATAGTTTGGCATTTATTCAAAAAAACAAAGCATGTATTTACCATATAACAGAGGCTTCCCAGGTAGTGCAGTGGTAAAGAATTCACCTGCCAAAGCTGCAGACGCAGGAGACAAGGGTTTGATCCCTGGGTCAGGAAGATCCCCTGGAGTAGGCAATGGCAACCCACTGAAGTATTCTTGCTTGGAAAATTCCATGGACAGAGGAGTCTGGCAGGCTGCAGTCCACGGGGTCGCAGAGTGGGATACGACTAGCGACTGAACACACATGCATACACACACACACACCATACAATACAGCAATCACACTCCTATATGTTTATCCTTCTCAAATAGCAATTTTTACCCACGTAAAGCTGAGGCATGAACGTTCACAGCAGCTTCATTTGCAGTAGCCAAAAACTGAAAACAACTCAGATGTCCCCCTGTAGGCGAATGGTAAAACAAGCTATGGTATATCCATATCATGGAGTACTACTCAACATTAAAAAGGAACAAATGATACATAAAACAGCTTGGATGGATCTCAAGGGCATTATACTGAATGAAAAAGAAGACCATCTCAAAATGTCACATGATTTCATTTGTATAACATTCTCAAAATGACAAAATTACAGAGGTAGAAAGTTAATTACCAGAAATTAAGGACAGCAATTGGGGGTGCAGTGACTATAAAGAGTATCAGGAGAGAGATCTTTTTGGTAAGTAAGTAGTTTTGTATCTTGGTTGCAAAGCTGGTTACGCAAATCTACACTTGATAAAATGATATGAAACTTTATATGCATATAGTACCAATCTGTTTCCTGGTTTTGATATTGTACCATAGTTATGTAAAATGTAGCCATGGGGGTGGGAGAACTGAATGAAGGATACAGGGGATTTCTCTGTACATCCTTTGCAACGTCTTGTGAATCTATAATTATTTCAAAATAAAAAATTGAAAAAAATTCAACAGAAAAATGTGATTTAATTCCCTAGTGTGTAAAACTTTGTGGAACAAGAACAAAAGCATCCTGTTTACTCGGGGTTCTAGGTTGGACTTGCTGCCTCTTTCTGTCTTATACAGCAGGCGCTATGTATCCGCATATGCCAAACCCCAGATACAGACGGCCGAGGGCACAATGCCATTTTATACCAGGGACTTGGGCCTCCTTGGGTTTTAGAATCCATGGAGATCCTGGAACCAATGCCCTGCAGATGAGAGGGATGATTGTGTATGTTTCTGTCGTGGGCAAGCGTGATTACAAACAGGATATTTTGGCCCATGATGAGGTGTTCTAAATTCAGATATGTTGTGGAGTGTGGTTGCATGGATGGTAATTTTTACCCACCCATCTCCCCTCTTCTGCTTCCTGACTACCATCAGAGACCCTCCAGAGTGGAGGTCCTGTGAGAACAGAACAAAGAGAACGTAGGTAAGAAACACAGCAGATGACGTCACCTTATTTCATTCAAGAGTAAATTCATGGCAAGAGGGCATATATTCTCAATTTGTTTAGCATTAAACTTTGGAGTCCATCAAGGCTGTATATTGTCACCCTGCTTATTTAACGTCTATGCAGAGTACATCATGAGAAACACTGGGCTGGAAGAAGCACAAGCTGGAATCAAGATTGCTGGGAGAAATATCAATAACCTCAGATATGCAGATGACACCACCCTTATGGCAGAAAGTGAAGAGGAACTAAAAAGCCTCTTGATGGAAGTGAAAGAGGAGAGTGAAAAAGTTGGCTTAAAGCTCAACATTCAGAAAACGAAGATCATAGCATCCGGTCCCATCACTTTATGGCAAATAGATGGGGAAACAGTGGGAACAGTGGCAGACTTTATTTTTTTGGGCTCCAAAATCACTGCAGATGGTGACTGCAGCCATGAAATTAAAAGATGCTTATTCCTTGGAAGGAAAGTTATGACCAACCTAAATAGCATATTGAAAAGCAGAGTCATTACTTTGCCTAGAAAGGTCCGTCTAGTCAAGGCTATGGTTTTTCCAGTGGTCATGTATGGATGTGAGAGTTGGACTGTGAAGAAAGCTGAGTGCCAAAGAATTGATGCCTTTGAACTGTGGTGTTGGAGAAGACTCTTGAGAGTCCCTTGGACTGCAAGGAGATCCAACCAGTCCATTCTGAAGGAAATCAGCCGTGGGATTTCTTTGGAAGGAATGATGCTAAAGCTGAAACTCCAGTACTTTGGCCAGCTCATGCGAAGAGTTGACTCATTGGAAAAGACTCTGATGCTGGGAGGGATTGGGGGCAGGAGGAGAAGGGGATGACAGAGGATGAGATGGCTGGATGGCATCACCGACTCGATGGACGTGAGTCTGAGTGAGCTCCGGGAGTTGGTGCTGGACAGGGAGGCCTGGCGTGCTGCGGTTCATGGGGTCGTGAAGAGTTGGACACGACTGAGCGACTGAACTGAAACTTTGGAGTGAGGGTGTTGTCCTCACAGGGCCATTACTAATCTGTTTGTTTGTTTAAGATGCACTGATTTTTATTTATTCTATTTTTGGCTGTGCTGGATCTTCATTGCTGTGCTTGGGCTTTCTCTAGTTGGGGCGAGCTGGGGCTCCTCTCTAGCTGCAGTGTGGGGAGTTCTCAACGCGGTGGCTTCTCGTGCTGTGGAGCGTGAGCTCTAGGTGCCCAGGCTTCACTGGTGGCGGCTCATGGCTCTAGTGAGTGAGGGCGCAGTGGTTGCGGTGCACAGGCTTAGTTGCCCTTTCGGCATGTGGAGTCTTCCCGGACCAGGGACCCAGCCCGTGTCCCTGCATTGACAGGTGGATTTTTACCCACTGGACCACCAGCGAAGCCCAATTAACTTGCTTATTTTAATTGGAAGGTGAAGTATTTGACAAAGGGAACTGACTTTGCCAGTGTATTGAATGAGTTTAAAAGTACACTACAAGATCTGGACCCAAAAAAATGTATGTTTCAAATGTGTCAGGGAATTCCCCAGCGGTCCAGTGGTTAGGACTTCATGCATCCACTGCCAAGGACCCATATATAAAGATAAATATACATATATATATATATATGTATATAAAGATAAACACATTGTAATGTAAATCTTTAAATTGTTCAGTATATTATGATGACTTTACATCTTAAAAAAAAAAAGACTATCTTGCTGGGAGAAACTGCCCCAGCAAGATAACAACTTGCCTGGGCTTCCCTGGTGGCTCAGTGGTCACGAATTCACCTTCAATTCAGGAAACCCGGGTTCGATCCCTGGGTCAGGAAGATCCGCTGGAGAAGGAAATGGCAACCCACTCCAGTATTCTTGTCTTGGAAAATTCCATAGACAGAGGAACCTGGGAGGCCACAGTCCATGGGGTTGCAAAAGAGTCAGACGTGACTTGGCAACTAAACAACAACAAATAACTTGCTTACCAGCATGCCTTTCATGTGCAAACCAACTAATCCAGGGTTTATATCCTCAGTTACCTTCTTATCTAACTCTCACACACCAAAGCAATATTTCCCCTACCCTAAATCATGTCAGGTCTAAATGCCAGCTAACTGGAGACTAATCCTACAGCTTACAGCACACCAAAATTGTTCAAACTAGCCAATCTTAAACTGTTTCTCTTGCTCTTCCTTGCCTTGCCCATGCAAGTCCCTATAAGGGCCATGGATATGCTTGGCCCTCCCTCCTGTTCAACATTAGAGCCACCAGGGAAGCCCCCTATTATCCATCAGGGAAATGCAAATAAAACCGAAATGAGATACCATCTCACACCCATTAGTATGGGTAAAATAAAAAAAGAGAGAAAATAACAAACGTTGGCCAGGGTGTGAGGAAATAGGAAATCTTAGACACTAGGAATGTAAAATGGTACAGCAACTTTGGAAAACAATTTATCAGTTTTTTAAAAAGATAAACATAAATTTACCATAAGACTTAGCAATGTCATAATTAGGTATTTACCCTAGAGAAATGAAGGGTCTTCCCAGGTGGTAGTAGTGGTAAAAACACCCTCCTGCCAGTGCAGGAGACATAAGAGACCAGGGTTGGATCCCTGGGTCAGGAAGATCGCCTGAAGGAGGGCATGGCAACCCACTCCAGTATTCTTGCCCGGAGCATCCCATGGACAGAGGAGCCTGGCAGGCTACCGTCCATACGGTCATAGAGTCAGACACAACTGAAGTGACTTAGCACGCATGCAGACTAGAGAAATGAAAACCAATGTTCACAAAAACACTTTTACAGGAATATTTATATTAGTGTTATTCATAATAGCCAAAACTGGAAACAGCCCAGATTTCTTCCAGCAGATGAACAGATGTACAAAATGTGATCTATTCATTCAATGTAACACTATTCAGGAATCAAAAGGAAAGAACTGGGGTGCAAGATTGGTTCAATATCTGAAAATCAACTAATGTAATACATTCTACCAATAGAATAAAAAACAAAATTTACATGATCATCTCAATAGACTAAAGATGTATTTTACAAAACCCAACACCCTTTTGTCATAAAAAACTCAACAAATTAGGAATAGAAACTTCTTCAACCTGATAAGGGATATCTATGAGAAATAGACAGCTAACATCATACTTAATGGTGAAAGACTGAATGCTTTCCTCCTAAGATCAGGAAGAAGACAAGATATCTAATCTCACCACTTCTAGTTAATGTAGTAATGGAGGCTCTACCCAGGCTGATTTAGGCAAGAAAAAGAAATAAAAGGTGGGAGGCATAGTTCTTGAGGCGCTAGTCTGCTGTACTCCCCCTTTGCCTGAAAAAGAAATAGAACCACTGTTTCTTTCTCCTCCATAACTCTGTCTCCATATTTCTGTTTGGCATCGGAAGACAGAGAGCAAAGATTTTGACATCATTTTGCCTAATAGACCCCCGCCATCCTCTAAAGGAAAGCGACCTTGCAATAACAAACCTGCTTTTTGGTATAGCATAACTTCCTTGATCCACTTCATTTGGCCAATAAAAGTCTCATTTTGTACAGCCCCTCGGAGTGTGTTTCTGTCTGCTAGGTTGGATGCTGCCTGATTCATGAATTGTTGAATAAAGTCAGGAAGATATTTTTAAAAGAAAAAAAGGCATCCACATTGGAAAAGAAAAAAGCAACACTATTTCTATTTACAGATGACATCATCTTGTATATAAGAAATCCACTAGAAATTATTATAACTAATAAAAAGTTCAGCAAGGTTACAGGACACAAGATCACTATAAAAAATCAATTTTATTTTTATACTCCTGTACAGAACAATCCAGATGAAAGTAAATATCTATGAAAAAGTGAAATAGGCCAGTCTCAAAAAGACAAATATTGTATGATTCCACTTACATGAAATACCTAGACTAGTTAAATTCGTTGAAACAAAAAGAATGGTGGTTGCCAGGGTTTGGAGAGAGGGGTAGAATGAAGAGTTAATATTTAATGGGTCTAAAGTTTCAGTTTGAGAAGATGGAAAATGTACTGTCGCTGGTTAATGATTATGTAAGGGAATGTATTTAATACCCCTGAACTATACACTTAACACATGTAAAATGTTTTAACATAACTTTTATGTTGTGTTTATTTTATCACAATAAAAAGAAAAAAACGAATGAAGTACAGACACACGCTACAACTATTTGTAAACATTATGCTAAGCGAAAGAAACCAATCACAGAAGTCCACAGAGGAAGTTCCCTGGTGGTGCAGTGGTTAGGACTTGGTATTTTCACCACTGTGGCCCCGGGCTCAATCCCTGGATATGGAACCAAGATCCCACGAGCTGCATAGCCAAAAAACCCCCAAAGTCCACATATTATATGACTGCATTCACATGAAAATTCCCTGGTGACTCAGATGTTAAAGAATCTGCCTGTAATGCAGGAGACCTGGAAGTTGCCCTGGAGAAGGGCATGGCAACCCACTCCAGTATTCTTGACTGGAGAATTCCATGAACAGAGGAGCCTGGCAGGACACAGTCCATGGAGTTGCAAAGAGTCAGACACAGCTGAGTGACTAACACACACACATTCACATGGAAGGCTAAAATAAGGAAATCTACAGAGACAGGCTAGGACTAGAAATGAGGGGGGTGAGGGGAAATAAAAGACTGATAGCTAAGGGGCATACATGCTAAGTCACTTCAGTTGTGTCCAGCGCTGTGCTACCCTATGGACTGTCCCTCCAGACTCCTCTGTCCATGGGATTCTCCAGGCAAGAATACTGGAATGGGTTGCCATGCCCTCCTCCAAGGGGTCTTCTCCACCCAGGGATCCAACCTGAGGCTCTTACATTTCCTGTACTGGCAGGCAGGTTCTTTACTACTAGCGCCACTTGGGAAGCCCGATAGCTAAGGTACAAGGTTTCTTTCTTTTAACTGTGCTGGACAGCTTGCAGGATATTAGTTCCCTGACCAGGGATTGAACCTGGGGCCACCACCTGAGTGAAAGTGCCACTGGACCAGCAGGGAACTCCTACAAGGATTCTGTTTGAGGTGATGAACATATTTTAAAATTGACTATGATAATGGTTGAACATATCTATGAATACACACTAAATACCATTGAAGTGGGTGGATTATCTCTCACTAGAGCTGTTTTTAAGCCAACTTTTTCACTTTCCACTTTCACTTTCATCAAGAGGCTTTTTAGTTCCTCTTCACTTTCTGCCATAAAGAACTAAGATCATGGCATCTGGTCCCATCACTTCATGGGAAATAGATGGGGAAACAGTGGGAACAGTGGCAGACTTTACTTTTGGGGGCTCCAAAATCACTGCAGATGGTGACTGCAGCCATGAAATTAAAAGACGCTTACTCCTTCAAAGGAAAGTTATGACCAACCTAGATAGCATATTGAGAAGCAGAGACATGACTTTGCCTACAAAGGTCCGTCTAGTCAAGGCTATGGTTTTTCCAGTGGTCATGTATGGATGTGAGAGTTGGACTGTGAAGAAAGCTGAGCGCCAAAGAATTGATGCTTTTGAACTGTGGTGTTGGAGAAGACTCTTGAGAGTCCCTTGGACTGCAAGGAGATCCAACCAGTCCATTCTGAAGGAGATCAGCCCTAGGATTTCTTCGGAAGGACTGATGCTAAAGCTGAAACTCCAGTACTTTGGCCACCTCATGCGAAGAGCTGACTCATTGGAAAAGACTCTGATGCTGGGAGGGATTGGGGGCAGGAGGAGAAGGGGACAACAGAGGATGAGATGGCTGGATGGCATCACCGACTCGATGGACGTGAGTCTGAGTGAACTCCGGGAGTTGGTGATGGACAGGGAGGCCTGGCATGCTGCAGTTCATGGGGTCGTGAAGAGTCGGACACGACTGAGCGACTGAACTGAACTGAACTGAGAGCTATTTTTTAAAAAAAGAGAAACAAACTATTGATATATGCTACAACATTGGTGAATCTCAAAAACATTGTTCTAGGGACTTCTGTGGTGGCCCAGTGGCTAAGACTCTGGGCTCCCAATGCAGGGGGCCTGGGTTTGATCCCTGGTCAGGGAATTAGATTCCACGTGCTACAGCTAAAGATCCCACATGCCTTAGAGAAGCTTGAAGATCCCAAGTGCCACAACCAAGGCCCAGGGCAGCCAAATAAATAAATTAAAAATGAAACAAAACAAAAAAACATTGTGCTAGGTGAAAGAAGTCAGACAGAAAAGGCCACTTGTTGTATGACCCCATTTGTATGAAAGGTGGTTTTGGGGAAAGAAAAGCAGACGACAGGTTGTTTTGGAGAAAGAAAAGCAGATGACAGGTGGTGTGGGTAGGCCTAGTTCCTGTTCCCTTCCCAGCCTTAAGACTAGAACCGCTCCAGGGGACCACTCACACCGTGATCTGGCAGTGAGATGATGTGGGCAGAACAAAGCCTGGGTGTGTCCGGGGCCTTGCCCAGGTTCAGTCCTAACCACACTTGCCCCCTTGCCCTCCAGCAAATTTTCTTGCTTGCAAAGTGCAGGCAGAAAAGAGAAAGTGAGCCAAGAGGGGACTAGCAAGACCGAGCTTGGTGGTGGTGGTGGCGGTTTAGTCACTAAGTCATGTCTGACTCTTGTGACTCCACGGACTGGAGCCCACCAGGCTCCTCTGTCCATGGGATTTCCCAGGCCAGAATACTGGAGCAGACTGACATTTCCTTCTCCAGGGGATCTTCCCAACAGGGATTGAACCCAGGCCTCCTGTATTGCAGGCGCATTCTTTACCGACTGAGCCACCAGGGAAGCCCCCACAACAGAACCTACCGCCTTGGAAAATGAACACCTAGGAGAACTCTTCTTCACTCCTCAGAGCTCCTCCACTGCCCTCCTTTCCCTGCCCCCCTCCCGGGCACTCAGCTGCCTTTGCCCACCGCCACTCCCACCAGCTCCAGGAGGGTCTGGTGTGCTCAGCTTACATCAGTCTCAAAACTGAAGTCAGTTTTCAAAGTTGTAGAGTCTTTCTTTGGCTATTCAGGTCTCAGAAAAGTTGGTCATCCTTCCACTCTGTGGACTGCAAATCATCTAGTGACCAATGATTTCCTCCTCTCCCTCTTCAGCTCTCCTCTTGTTACCTAGCTGTTACTCCAACAGTTCCCCAAAGTGGAGGGAAGGGGACAAAATTGTACCTTTGGCCTCATTTCTAGAAACCATGGTGTAAAATTTCTCCAGAAAACTGGGTGGAAATAAGGGGCCACCCTTATAATTTCTTTTGGCTGTGCTAGGTCTTCGTTGCTGTGTGTGGGCTTTCTCTAGTTGCAGCAAGCAGAGACTATTCTCAGGTCGCCATGTGCCAGCTTCTCATTGCGGTGACTTCTCTTGTTGTGGAGCATGGGCTCTAGGGTGCACGGGCTCAATAGTTGTGGCAGATTCTTAACCACAGGGAAGTCTGCCAAACGATATTAATTGGAGGAATTATTGGTTTCAAATTATCTTTCCTTCTCTATCTGCTGCTGCTGCTAAGTCACTTCAGTCGTGTCCGACTCTGTGCGACCCCAAAGACAACCCACCAGGCTCCGCCGTCCCTGGGATTCTCCAGGCAAGAACACTGGAGTGGGTTGCCATTTCCTTCTCCAATGCATTAAAGTGGAAAGTGAAAGTGAAGTCACTCAGTCGTGTCCTACTCGTAGCAACCCCATGGGCTGCAGCCTACCAGGCTCCTCCATCCATGGGATTTTCCAGGCAAGAGTACTGGAGTGGGTGCCATTGCCTTCTTCATTCCTCCTCTATCTGGGAAAATGTAAATTGCTTGTTTGTGGCAGTCAGAAAGGATCCTATTGGTTGTATGACTCCTTGGCCAAAATTCTTACTGAAAATTAGGACCCTGGAGGGTTATGAAAATGAGGGGACTACACTCTGCACTACCTTCTCTGGATGGTCAGTGGGAACTAGAGCCTTTCAGATGTTCTTGAGCACCAAGCTGGCCATGGCTGGCAGTGGAAGGTGGTAAAGGAGGAGGAGTCATCTTTAACAGAAATGCCTCTAATGTTAACTGCCCCTCTATTCAGAAGTGGCCTCTCTAAACAGCCCTCCTGTCCTCTGATTCTTAGATTCCCCACAGTTAACTTCACACCAACCTGCTCATACCCATGCAATGAAAAACACTTACCTTTGTCTAGGATGACATATTTGTTTACAGTGACTAATGTAAACTTGCATGTAGCTCTGTAGTATTGTTTTGCTGTGTCCTGTATTTCTTGTAACTACATAATTAGAGTCCATGTCTTGATCAATTCAAGTTAAGATTTTTTTGGCAAAAATATTTTATTTTTGATAAGGAGGCACACAACTTCTGGGTATCTCTCCTTTTGTGAGTTAGCAGCCATTGATGATCAATGCCTAAATGATACATAAATTATTAGGGGGTGTGAAATGCACACCTTCACATCTTAATTTGTAAAAATAGGACCATTAATTTCACTTAAAATTTTTTTATTAATTTATAGTTGACTTACAGTGTTGTGTTAGGAGCATTAATTTCCGACATTAGAGATTCTAGGCTTCTCACTGAGATTAAAAGGGATAATCTTAGTTATCTGTTGAGCTACTTTTCTTTGGGTGCCGCACATACTTGTGTGAGGTGTTTACCAATACCATGCCCCTTAAGTGAAAGTCGCTGAGAAGTGTCCGACTCTTTGCCATCGGATGGACTATACAGTCCATGGAATTCTCTAGGCCAGAATACTGGAGTGGGTAGCCGTTCCCTTCTCCAGGGGATCTTCCCAACCCAAGGATCAAACCCAGGTCTCCCACATTGCAGGTGGCTTCTTTAACCAGCTGAGCCACCAGGGAATGCCCCTTAAACAAATCATAAAACTAAGATACAGAAGTAACCTGCCCAAGATCACTCTCCTAAAAGTTGGTGGGCTCAGGATTGAAGCTCAGGTCCGTTGAACTATCAAACGTATGTTTTTCCACTGCTTCCTTAAAAGATTCATTTCTTGTGTTACTACTCTAAGCAAGACACTTGCCCAGCAGCACTCTAAATTATTCAATTCTGTCAACAGTACTTTGGTAGTGATATTATTGCCCCCTTTTAATAATAAAGAAGCTGAGGTTCACAGAGGTTAGGTAACTTCCCAAAAGCCATCAGCCTTGGTGTAGGGAAGGAAATGGTTTAAGTGTCCCTAAGTGGCGCGGGTTCCATCCCTGTGTCTGGAAAATCCCCTGGGGAAGGAAATGGCAACCCACTCCAGTATTCTTGCCTGGGAAATCCCACGGACTGAGGGGCCTGGAGGGCTACAGTCCATAGTGTCGGGAAGAGTCGGACACGACTTAGGGACTAAACAACAACAAAAAGCGGCACGTAGCTCGCCCGTCTAGCTTCGCATAGCTGGAAGCTTTCAGAATTACTATGAAATGCATGTGCCTGCTTGTCAACAGTAAACATATGGGAGAGAGTACTCCAAGTGAGAGAGTATGGCTGACGCTGCGCTAGAGCTGAGATCAGTCCATTCGCAAGTGAGGCAGCAGAAGCGCACGTAAACAGCAGTACAACCGTGAGACCTGCATCAGTGCGCCTCGTTACAGAGAACCCCACAGAGAGCGGGGCGCACGCGCACAGAAGCCCTGAAAATGGGAAGGTCGGTGCGCACTTGGGAGGTCATCCCGCCTCTAGGGGGTGCCAAGCAAGCCTGCCCAGGGTCCCACGTCGGCCGCAGGCTCTTTCGCTTCCACCAGTGTTCGGGATTTCAGGATCCGGTGGAAAACAGCTTTCTCAAGTTAAACGTTCCGGATCTCTGGTGATGGGGACACAAGGAGTGGTGAAAAGCGGAACCCGGCTAGGGGACCAGTACAGAAAGCCGTCAGGTTCTGGGAGACAAAGCAACTCCCTTTCTACCGCTGAGGTAACGCAAGAACTGCCGGCGTCCAGATTCCGGGCTGAAGCAAGGGAAGGTCGCGGGGGTTCGTGGGCGGGGTTGGAGGCGGCGAGGTCCGTCAGGGGTCGCGCTGTCACTCTGGCTCCACCCCGCTTCCTGGTCGGCGTCCCGCCCCCTCGGGTGCAGGTTCCCAGCCTGAGCTGGGTCCTTGGGAACGTGGATTTCCCTCCTTCTGGAAGGGACCTTCCCTCCCTCCACCTTCTGCTTTCCCCGCAGGTGAGGCCTCGATGGAGAGGTTCCTGGCCCGGTTGTGCGGCACCAGCGCGTTGCAGCCGCTCCCGGTGTGGGAGGGGGACACCACCGGCCACTGCTTCACGCAGCTGGTGCTCAGCGCCCTGCCCCACGCGCTCCTGGCCGTGCTCAGTGCTTGCCACTGGGGCCACCCGAGGTGAGTAGAGACAGGTGCAGACATCTGTCCGTGTGTGCCTGCAGACTTCACTCGAAACCCACGTCTCCGCGGAAGTGTAACCGAAATAGTGAGGTTTCTAGGGAAAAAGGATTAAAATGTGGGCATTACCACTTTGCAGCATTGTGTCTGTTTGAGGGCAAGTTAACCTGTTTTCCCTGCGCCTCATAGCACTGTTAAGAAACTTAAATTAGATAATGCATTTAAGCATATAGTGCAGAGTCTGGCACATTTTTAAAGGCCCGATGCATGGTAGCAATCGTTACTCTTGTAGATTGTCAGATGCCCAACCACAGTTGTCATGAATTGGAGACGAAAGTGGGTGAACAGTGTTTTTAAGCCAAAAAGGTTAATGTGTGCTGAAGTTGTTGGACCAGTTTCTCACCCCTGCCATCTAGGAAACTTCAGTGTTTCTAGGCCAAGAAAAGCATAGGTATTCATCTGGAGAGGAAGTGGTAGGTAGAAGAGAAGAGCAAAATTAGAACCTTAATCCTTCCTCCATTTGGGGCTATAAGATGCAGGTGCCGAACTCACCTTGATTTTGTGCTTAGTTCCTGTATAGCTGGATATGGTAAAATTAATCTCACTCTGGCTACTGATAAGGCAGGAGGAAAGTCTAACTTGCCTAGTCTAACGGACAAATGCATCCTTACTTAACATGAGTTACAGGGATGGCGAATCCCTTCCTTGGGTAGCTTCAGATCTGCTTGGTCTTGGAGGAATCCTGATTTGTCCCTTATGCAGAGACAAAAGTCTGGAGATGGCACAGAGGGAGACCGACTGTGCTGAGACAAGTATCTTTTTAAAATGGGCATAGTCCCTTCAGAACTCACGGTGTAAGGAAAAGGCAAGAAAGACCAATATGTAATCCATAGAAATTATGTTTATCTCACTTCACTTAACAGACTCTTTGCAAGTTGCTCAAACGGGTAAGAGAGATCCAGAATCTCAGACGGAAAAGAATCTCAGAGGGCTTTGGGTCCAGACTCCTTACTGCTCACTGTGCTGATGAGAAAAATGAGATGCAGAGAAGAAGCGGCTTGCCCATGTTCATAAACCTGGTTAATGACCAGGCTTGGAGCCAGTGTACCAGCCTCCAAGGACTCACGATGTTTCTTATTCTGTCCCCGCATCTTAAGAAATAGAATTATGAAAGATTGACTTTTACTCAAATATAAACCCTTTTGTATAACTGTGATCACTGAACTTTTTAAAGGAAACTCCAAACATTTCACTCTACAATTAAAATTTTCAGTCACCCAGCCCTGCCAACAACAAAGGGAGTGTTTTTTAATGCAAATAGTTCACTCTTTTGTTTATTAAAAACATTTTTTGCAAGCCAAGAAGATACAGACAAAACTCAAAAGATGTTTTTCTTCAGCTAATGAGCTGCAAAAATGATCCACACCATTTTCTACAACCATTAGAGAGACAGAGAGTGGAGTATCTTGAGGCTTCAGCAAGTTTAAGCTATACTAATAGAGTATAGAGGCTGTGTGTAAGTCAAATTTTTATTCATCTAATAATGCTTCAGGTGAATTTAAGGGCTCTTTTTCAGTTTAGTTGAGTTGCTCAGTCATGTCTGACTCTTTGCGACCCAGGGACTGCGGCATGCCGGGCTTTCCTGTCCATCACCAACTCCTGGAGCTTGCTCAAACTCATGTCCATCAAGTCGGTGATGCCGTCCAACCATCTCATCCTCTGTCATCCCCTTCTCCTCCTGCCTTCAGTCTTTCCCAGCGTCAGGGTCTTTTCCAGTGAGTCGGCTCTTCGCATCAGGTGGCCAAAGTATTGGAGCTTCAGCGTCAGCATCAGTCCTTCCAATGAATATTCAGGACTGATTTCCTTAGGATGGACTGGTTTGATCCCCTTCTTGTCCCAGGGACTCTCAAGAGTCTTTTCCAACACCGCAGTTCAAAAGCATCAATTCTTTGGCACTCAGCTTTCTTCACAGTCCAACTCTCACATCCATACATGACTACTGGAAAAACCATAGCTTTGACTAGACAGACCTTTGTTGGCAAAGTGATATCTCTGCTTTTTTATACGTTGTCTAGGTTTGTCATAGTTTTTCTTCCAAGGAGCAAGTGTCTTTTAATTTCATGGCTGCAAAAGGGCTCTTTTGAGTATATACTTTTGTAAAAGTGAAAACTCACCCCATAGAGGTTATCTGTAGGAAATTTAGGTTGAGGTGAGGTTTGTGTGTGTTTTATTTGTTTGTTTTATAATTAGGGTCTTCATGTTCAGTACAACCTTAACTCAGAACTGTTTTTATTTCTGTGGTGAAAGAATGATCAGAAATGGTAGAGAAATGAGAAAATGGATTAGGTTAATCCAGGAAGATTTCCTGGGAGAAAAGACCATGAGTTCCAGGATAAAATGGGATGAAAATAAGGTATACAAGGCAGGAAAGGGAATTGATTCCCTCCGTGAGTGAGTTGCTGGAGGTCTCTCTGGGCCCTGAGTCAGCTGTGATGTGCCTTCTTTTCTCTTTCCCACCCATTGTCCCCAGGTATCCAGATTACACCCCACACTGCAGTCCTGGCTGGCGCCTTCGACTCGCAGCCTCTGTCCTGCTTGCCGTCTTTCCACTGCTCGACCTGCTTCCAGTCATTTTGCCACCAGGGGCAGGCCCAGGGCCCACAGGGCTTGAGGTGCTGGTAGGGGGCGTGGCGGCTGTGGCCTGGATCAGCCACAGCCTGGCCCTGTGGGTGTTGGCTCATGCCCCATATGGCCTCTCCCGGGGGCCCCTGGCCTTGGCTCTGGCTGCCTTCCTGCCAGCCCCGGCCCTGGTGCTGACCCTGCTGTGGCACTGCCAGCGAGGCACACTCCTGCCTCCACTTCTCGCAGGGCCCCTCTCCCGCCTGTGTCTCCTCATCCTGCAGCTGGCTGCTCTCTTGGCCTATGGACTGGGCTGGGCAGTCCCCGGGCGGCCATGGGAACCCTGGGCCCATGAGCCCCTCCTCTCTGAGGGCCAGGAGCCTGAGGTGGCTGAAGATGGGGAGAGCTGGCTGTCCCGCTTTTCCTACGCCTGGCTGGCACCGTTGCTGGCCCGCGGGGCCCGGGGAGAGCTCCGGCAGCCCCAGGACACTTGCCGCCTCCCCCGCAGGCTGCACCCAACCTACCTAGCCCGTGTCTTCCAGGTGCAATGGCAGGAGGGGGCCCGGCTGTGGAGGACCCTGCATGGGGCCTTTGGGCACTGCTACCTGGCTCTTGGGCTGCTCAAGCTGGTGGGGACCATGCTGGGGTTCTCAGGGCCCTTGTTGCTGTCCCTCCTGGTGGGCTTCCTGGAGGAGGGGCGAGAGCCACTAAGCCACGGCCTGCTATATGCCCTGGGGCTTACCGGAGGAGCTGTTCTGGGAGCCGTGCTGCAGAATCAGTATGGGTATGAGGTTCGGAAGGTGGCTCTTCAGGCACGGGGTGCTGTGCTGAACATCCTGTACCGAAAGGCTTTACAACTGGGGCCCAGACGCCCTCCTGCCGGAGAGGTCCTGAACTTATTAGGCACTGACTCTGAGCGGCTGCTCAACTTTGCTGGGAGCTTTCATGAGGCCTGGGGCCTGCCCCTGCAACTGGCCATCACCCTCTATCTGCTGCACCAGCAGGTGGGTGTGGCCTTCGTGGGTGGTCTGATCCTGGCGCTGCTGCTGGTACCCGTCAACAAAGTGATTGCCACCCGCATCATGGCCAGCAACCAGGAGATGCTACAGCACAAAGATGCACGGGTTAAGGTGAGGGGCTGCCTGGGGTCCCTCAGCCGTCCAGAGACCCCCCCCACCCCCAGCCTTCTGGTGCCCAGGTCTCCCATGCACAGTACCTGAAAGAGTGAGTGTGTGCTCTAAAAGTTAGGAGCTCAGACTAGAGAAAGACAGATGGGGTTCACATCCTGATTCTACCACTTACTAGTTCAATCACTTCAAACAAGTCACTTCACCTCGTTGAGACTCCCATTTCCTCATCTGTGAAATGAGGATAATCATAGCTTGCCTCATAGCACAGTTGGGAGGATCATGCAAGATGCTGCTCATCACAGTGCCAGTTACAAAGTAAACACTAAATTAATGTGGCCTGTTAGTAATATTATAGTATTAGCTTCTGCAGCCCTAATTGCAACCCTGAGAGAGGTGGGAACTGAGCTGTCTGGGCCCAAATGGGATTTTAGTGTTAGAGCCAGGATCCAAGTCTCCAGCCTCCTCCTCATCTCAGGTATGGAGTGCCCCATAGCCGCATGTGGAGGCCTAGGAGAACCCCAGCTGCCTCTTTGGGATGGGCTATGGGGAAAGGAGCAGCTGTCTTCCCTGCCTGGGCCAACTCTAGGTGTGAGGGTCTGGCTGAGTCAGTTCTGGAATGTACAGCGATTGTGGTACCTTTTCAGAGGGGATGGTGGGCTTTGGGTCCATATGGCATAGTTGTCCATCTCTCACTGGTATAGCTCCGAGTGCTAATGGTGAGGGGGTGTCCCTGATAGCTGGTATGGCATGGCCTTTCCCCCTACCCATGACAGCTACTGACCAGTCTCTAGGGCCCCCTGGAAAGGCTCCCAGTGCCTCCCTGGCTTGCAGTCTGGAGATGTTTGAATGTTAGGATCCAAGGAGCTTCTCTGGCCCTTGCCTATCTTACTTGTGTCTATCAGCCTGCCCAGCCCTGGGCTGTGGTGTGTACTCCTACAGGAATGGTTCCTATACCCAAGCTTTGGGGCCAAACTGGTGATCAGCCCCTGAAACCCACATCTTCTGGCTTTGGGAATGGTTCTTAGTCCCTCATCTAATGGATGGAGTGCTTTTACCCCAGTGTGGTGACCTCCCCCCACTGCCTCTGTGCTTTCCACCACTTCATCTTCTAAGAAGGTGGGGGGATTCCAGCTCCAGCCTGCCCCCAGCTGGGGCACAGGGGAGCTCCAAGTCCTTGACGTCCCATGCCAGGAGCCTGGGGGAGGCTGGGCAGAGGAGAACGCATGTGAGCAGCATCTCCACTTCTCACTGCTCTCTTGTCCCCGTCCCTAGCTCGTGACAGAGCTGTTGAGTGGCATGCGTGTCATCAAGTTCTTCGGGTGGGAGCAGGCGCTGGGGGCCCGCGTGGAGGCCTGCCGAGCTCGAGAGCTGGGGCGACTCCAGGTCATCAAGTACCTGGATGCGGCCTGTGTGTACCTGTGGGCTGCCCTGCCGGTCGTCATCTCCATTGTCATCTTTATCACCTATGTCCTCATGGGGCACCAGCTCACCGCCACCAAGGTGAGGACCAGGAATGGGGGGGTGGCTGCAGGGAGATGTGAGACAGGAGCAGAGGACCAGGAATGGGGGGATGGCTGCAGGGAGATGTGAGACGAAAGCAGAGGACCAGGAATGGGGGGATGGCTGCAGGGAGATGTGAGACGGAAGCAGCAGCAGAGAGACTGCAATGCAGTGGGGGGTGGGCCAGGGCCCTCGTGCTGCTGGGAAGGAGGAGAGGAGGGTCCCCGTCTGCCTTCTCCTTCCCCTACTGAAGGAAAGTTCTCTGAAGGGACCTTTCATCTGGGGCCTCGGATATATGACCCTTCCCTCTGCGAAGGAATTACTTCTTTTCCCCACCTCTTCCTCTCCAACTTCCGGTTAGGTCCCCTTAGCCTCATTCTGATGGCCCTGGGGGGAAAATTCATGATCCTGTGCAGGATGGATCAAATGCTGGGTCTAGCCAGGAGATGTTGCCCCTTAGAAATTCTGAGAAGGTCTCAGCTTGAGTTGGGCATGTGTGTTTATCAGGGAGTGACCTGGGTCCCTGGAGGATATCTGGGATTTCTGATATTCTTGGAGTGGCCACCTCTACCATCTGTAACCCAAATATCAGCCAGCTAAGCCCTCAGTTCTGTTGCTGCCTGTTCTCCCCTCCACAGACCTGTTTTCAGGGCCACCCATAGAGCAGGCCTTCAGATAATTCCTAAGCTTTAGGTGATGCTTCAACCCCTCCCCCCCACCTCTGACCCCACTTAGGTGTTCACCGCCCTGGCATTGGTGCGCATGCTCATTCTTCCCCTCAACAACTTCCCTTGGGTGATCAATGGCCTCCTTGAGGCCAAAGTGTCCCTGGACCGGATCCAGCGTTTCCTCGACCTTCCCAACCATGACCCCCAGGCCTACTACAGCCCAGGTAATGGGAAGCTAGCGGGCAGAACCTGGCACAGGGGAGCAGAGATCTGTAGCCCCTCGGTTGCGGTACACAGATGCTGCCAAGAGAAGCCAGAGGAGCAGAGTCTAGGTGGGGCAGGAGGTCATTTCCCTGGGGCGAATCCTCAGACCAAGACTGAGGCCAAACTATCCCTGGGCAGGTAGGTTGTGGACTAGAAGCCCAAGGTAAGTGGCTTCTTCCTTGTACAGATCCCCCAACAGAGCCATCTACAGCCCTGGAGCTACATGAAGCTCTGTTCTCCTGGGACCCAGTTGGAACCAGCCAGGAGACCTTTATCAGTCACCTCGAAGTGAAAAAGGTTCGTTGGTCCAATGCCCTAGGAGAGTCTCCAGACTAAAGAAAGACATGGAAGCTCAGTGACCGATAGACAAGGACAGAGCCAGTCATAGCAGCCAGCCCCTGTGGCTCTTATTACCAGGGGAAGACCAGAGAGGTTTTGGTGGGCAGGTTTGAATTGGAGAGGTGATGAGATTTTATCTCAAGATGGCACTTTTCTAACACCTAGCTGCTTCAGAGCAGTCACATCCATCCCTGGTCGCCAGACCGCTCATGTCCACCTAGTCCACACCAGCAATTGCATTTATCTCTCTCTGTCCTGCAGGGGCTGTCGAGTTCAGAACAGACCCCATAACTTGTCCAGCATCTTCCCCAGGCTGGGGAGCCCCAGCAGCCCCTTCTCAGAAGGATGTTGCAAATGGTTTAGATAATCCTCTGTTTAGCCTGGTGAAAAGGCATCACACCCTGTGACTCACACCGGGGCATACATCGTCAAAGGAGCACTTGTAAGAACGTTCCTGGCAAGACGGCAACTCCTGCTCACCAAGTCCTAAGATTTCACTCTCCCCTGACCTGTGTCCAACCCTTTGCCCCACAGCTCAACCCAGTGTTCTCCAGCGGTTCCTGAACCGCCTCAACCACATTTGGCTCACATTTCTGGCTTGGGCTACATGTTTTGTTTTTCGTCTTAGTTCAGGCAAGACAAGGCTGGAATTTTTCAAAGGAATTTTACTAACGTGTCAGTTGGGGCTTTTTTGGACTTAAGTCATAGAAACCCGCTGGAGCTAGCTTAAGCCAACAAAAATTAGTAAGATGGATATGGAGATGAATTGCAAAATCCACAGTCAAGCACCTGGGCAGATCTCGGCAGCAGCTCGGAGCCAGGCCTCGACTTGCCGGGCTGGTCCTTCTGTTCGCTCCTTCTAGATCTGCCTCCTTCTCTCTCTGTGGATCTGCTCTCCCCCAAACAGAAGTAGGCCTGCAGAGAGCCCTTCCACTTACAGGCCCTGGACAGAAGGAGGGAGGTTCCCAGGGATAGGTCTTAGATTGGTCTGGTACCCACTCAAAGACAGGCTCACCCTGGCTGCCAGGGTGGGGCATCACAGACAGCTGCTAGGATCCCGCCTTTTTCTAGAGAAGGAATTGTTTTCCTTTGTGAACCCACTCCAGTATTCTTGCCTGGGAAATCCCACGGACAGAGAAGCCTGGCAGGCTACAGTCCATGGGATCCCAAAGAGGGGGAGATGACTGAACATACAGACATACGCACAGATAGCTCCATGAATGTATGTTACAGCCAAGCAAGGAAGGGAGCACAGAAAATTTTAAACTGCAGGTCACAGAAATGGGCATCTGTGTAAACACTGCTTTTTGCCCTGAGCCTTTAGAAGTCTGGCTGCAGGTGGACTTAGCCAGCCCACTATGCAGGCCCCATAGTCTGCAGTCCTTCCTTCCCCTGTCCCCATCCTGAGTTGCCTGCCTCAGTGCTTTCCTGGAAAGTTCAAGGGCAATTTTCCTCCCATCTCTCTGGCACACTGTTCCTCTCCAGAGGCTCTTCACACAGTGAAACTGATGCTTCTCTGAGTGGAGAATAAAACACCCTGCTCCCCTGGGGCCAGCATTGCATCAATCACTGAGGCATACCTCAGTCTGTGGGCCGGGGAAATCTTTCCCCTCAGGCTTAACTGGGGCCTAGAGGGAAGCCTCCATGGGGTGACTGGCAGCCCAGGGCCTCTGGAGGGAGGCCTGACACTCATGCATATGGCTTCCTCGCAGGGAATGCTTGTGGGCATCGTGGGGAAGGTGGGCTGCGGGAAGAGCTCGCTGCTGGCCGCCATCACCGGGGAACTGCACAGGTAAGCAAGTGCCGGCACCCCCATCCTTAGTTCTGCCCTTCGCCAGCACCTCCCTGGCCCCCGCTACGTGGTAGACACTGTTTTAGGGGCCAGAGATGCCCAGATGAGCAAGACCTGGTCCCTTTCTTGGGAGAGTTTTCAGTCTGGAAAGGGAAAGGCAGTCAAGAGAGTGGGTTCTCATAACCATCACTGGAGAAGGCAATGGCAACCCACTCCAGTGTTCTTGCCTGGAGAATCCCAGGGACGGAGGAGCCTGGTGGGCTGCTGTCTATGGGGTCGCACAGTCAGACACGACTGAAGCGACTTAGCAGCAGCAGCAGCAGCAGCATAACCATCACTGCAGTGTTAGAAGTACTGTAACAGTGAGTGAAGGAATAAATGGAAACACCTGGCATCGGCTGCTCTCAGAGAGTGTGTAGGAAGGGATCCAGAGAGCAACAGGAGTGAGGGAGGGCCTACTTGTTTCACTGTGAGAGTGAACGCGTGCAGGGTGCTGGCCGCACTCTTTTCTGAGCACCTTGACCTTGACAGCTCTTTGACTGCAGTCAAAGAGCAATTTCTGCCCTACCGGTCCACAGGGGGCCTCCAGCCTCCTCAGGACCCCTCGACCTCAGTGACTGCCAATCCAGGGAGTCATGTGACATGAAGGGGGCCCCCGTGCAAAAGACAGCCATCAGAAGAAGCTTCTGAGAGGCAGGGGCTGGGCCGGGAGGGGACCAGCAGGGAGCCAGCCCCCCACACTGCTGGTCTTGGTCTCTGCAGGCTCCGAGGGCAGGTGGCAGTGTGGGGGCTGTCCAAAGGCTTCGGCCTGGCCACCCAGGAACCCTGGATCCAGTTTGCCACCATCCGAGACAACATTCTTTTTGGGAAGACGTTTGACGCCCAGCTGTACCAGGAAGTGCTGGAGGCCTGCGCTCTCGATGAGGACCTCAGTGTGAGTGCCTGGCCACCCGCTTCCCCATGTCCCGGACACCGCAGATCAGAGACTTGGTTCTTCGGGAAGGGGTTGCTTGTGCTCAGGCGTCATATACCCAGGACTGGCCGCCAGGCTATGGTCCTCGCAGAGTGACCCGTGTCTGCACAGCACCTGGCAAGGGTTGGGGCTGGTGACCAGGTGCTCCACACAGTAGCTGGGGAACTCTGAGGGTCTCTGAGACTAGGGGCGGGTTTCCCATGAGGTTTAGCTCTCTGTAGATCTGGCTTATGGTTCTGATTCAAGAGGCCTTCCCCCATCTCCTCCTGGAAGAGTCAAGGTCATTCTAGAGAAGTCTGGCAAGGCACTAGAATCCCTATATCCAGAATGCTGAATTTAGGGGGCATGAGAGTCCAGCTCTGTCCCTTGACTTTTCCCCGGCAGGACTGTGGTCAGCACCACCCTGTCCAGGTAGATGTGGAACATCCCTGGAAAGGAAGACCTTTGACTGACCGTGGGACATCCTCTGTCCACTTCTCATTTGCTTCTACCTCAGAGACATATCTCGCATGTCTCCTGGGTGCAGGGAACTGCTCTGAGCACTAAGAAAAAGAGGTGAATCACAAAGCTTTTCCCTCAGGGGAACCACTGTCTGGTGGACCACAAGTGCTTCCTCTGGCATGAGGATCCCTTAGCAAAGGAGACCACTCCCCAGGCCACAGGGAGGTTCGGGTACCTTCCTCCTCTAAAAGCCTAGGGAAGTTTCACTTTGAATTTGCCCATCTTCATCCTTGCCTGTGAAAAAGGCAGGGTAGTGAGTGTGACTACCTGTAGTCAGGGTAGTGGGTGTGGTTAAGAATCTGCATTCGTGTCCTGCCCTTTACTTGCTATGGAATGACCTTGGACAGTGTATGTACCCTGAGCTTTGGTCTTACCTGTGAAATGAGATAGAATCAACATCATAAGGTTGCTGTGGGGTTGGGTGAGAGGATGCATGTAAACTGCTCAGCACATAGAAGGTGTTCAACAGGGAGTTCCCTGGCTGTCCAGTGTTTAAGGCTCTGTGCTTCCACTGCAGGAGACACAGGTTCGATCCCTGGTTGGGGAACTAAGATCTCTCATGCCACAAGGGATGGCCAAAATAGAAAAATAGAAAGCGTCCAACAAATGCTTGTTGTTGCTGGAGTTGAGGTTTGCCCCCTCTGGCTCTGACACCCCAAATTTAAGTTCTGTCTCCTCAAACTCCCTGGCTCTCTCACCCCCACCATTTCTTCCCAATGGAGGGATGGGAAATGGGGCAGAAGGTACTGGGAGCTCACTGACCAACACTGGGAGGCCTGTCCTGTCAGATCCTGCCTGCTGGGGACCAGACGGAGGTGGGGGAGAAAGGCGTGACCCTCAGCGGGGGACAGCGGGCCCGCATTGCCCTGGCTCGTGCTGTCTACCAGGTGAGTTGAAGACAGAGGCGTCTGGAGCCTCAGGACTCAGAAGCTTGGCTGGGGGGTCAGGGGGTGGTGTGGAGATATTTCCATCAGCATCCGGTTTCTTCCCTCCCTCCTCCATGCTGCTAAGGTATTGGTCCTTTGGCCATCCCATCCTCCTTTTGCTGATTCAAGGCAGCATTAAAGACCCTTTGGAAAGCATTATGTGGCCTGAGGCACTAGAACCCAGCACAGTTGAGCATTTGGCCTCACTTTACTGGAGGCAAGTCCACCCTCTGGTCTCACTTCCTTCTTTACTGCTATAGGGGTAGCCCCTAGAGTTCCCCTCAACCCTCCTGCCTGACGGCCTCAAGATCACGTGCTTGGAGAGGTCTGGGTTCTGGCCAGAGGACCTGGCACCCAAGGTGTCCCCACCCCCCTCCCCAGGAAAAGGAGCTATACCTCCTCGACGACCCTCTGGCCGCCGTGGATGCAGACGTGGCCACCCATCTGCTGCACAGGTGCATCCTGGGAGCGCTGAGCCACACCACGCGGCTGCTGTGCACCCACCGCACCGAGTACCTGGAGCGGGCTGACATGGTGCTGCTGCTGGAGGCCGGGCGCCTCGTCCGGGCCGGTAACGTGGGCCAGCAGGCCGGGTGGGAGCCGGGCTGAGTGAGGGAGCCACCTGCCAGGGTGCGACAGATGGATCACCAAGGGGAGACTCGGCCACCCGCCCCATGTGTGTCCTGGGTCCCCCTCATCCTTCTGTCTGACGGGAGGCCCTCTCCTGCTGTCACAGAACTGGTGTGAAGGACAGAGAACAGGAGGGAAAGGAGCCGCGGATCTGGGACTGGGGGCTTGGGGAAACCTAGAGGCCCAGGGTCTCTGAGGGCAGTCTGATGTCCTCAGAGAAGAGAGTCAGGTTTAGAACAGTCATTTTATTTAAAAACAGATACCCGGAAACTCTGATGGGTTATTATCCAGAGGGACATGACCATCTGCAGGTTCACTAGATAGAAGCAGGAGGAAATGAAGCTCCAACAGTGTTAGGAGTTGCAGGAAGTATGAGGAGAAAGCCCAGCGGTAGTGAGAGGACTGGGTGCTCACAGGTGGCCATAACTCTCCTCCCAGGGGTGGACCTTTTCTGTCTCTGCTGATCCAGACACAGAGGGAGGGCCGAACTTGATGGTTCTGCTCAGGGTCTGAGGGTCCAGGGCAGAGGCCTGCTAGGGGAGGTCAGGTAGGGGTTCCAAAGAGCATGGAAGGTAGACTGGCTGACACATTTAGAAACACATAGACCCCTCCTAATCTCTCCTGCTGCCTTCCAGGGCCTCCCTCTGAGATCCTGCCGTTGGTACAAGCTGCCCCCAGAGCCTGGGCTAAGGATGGACAAGAGTCTGACCCAGGTATGGTCTGGGGGTGAGAGGAAAGGGCCTGCTCTTCACCACCACGCTTGTAGAGACAGGTTTCTAGGAGGCTTGCCTGTCCCTGAAAACACTGAGGTTTTCGGCTATCATCCTATAAGCTGAATTCCCCACCCCCACACACCCCGCCACTTCTCCGATCCTCGCAGCCACAGCCTTGTCCATGGAGAACCCAAAGAAGACAAAGGAGGGGCTGGAGGTGGAGGAGAGCGCATCTGGCCAGCTGCAGCAGGAGGAAAGCAAGAAGGAGGGCGCCGTGGCCTTCCACGTGTACCGCGTGTACTGGAGGGCCGTGGGCTGGGGCATGGCTCTTGCCATCCTCTTCTCTCTGCTCCTCATGCAAGGTAGGAGTAATCTCTGCAGGCCTTCATTCCCCTACCAGCCCTGTTGCCTAGGTCCCTGTCACTCCCCTCACCTTGTGCTAATCGTGACAAAGCCCAGAGGCTCACCAGGCGTGGGCAGCAGCTGGGACCAGAGGCACATCCCTAATTCTGAGAGGCCCGGTGACTGGCGAGGGGCAGGGAGGGTGGGCTCCGTAGCCATCTTCTGACCTGCCCGCAAGGCTGACTTCCCATTCTGCAGATTCAAGATCACACTCTCCCCAGAGCCGAAGGGTGACGGGCCCAGGAAAGACGCATGCACTAGGGAGGACACAGGGTGGTGGCAAGGTCGGGAGGGCTGGGGGCCAAGGAGGGTAGAAACCAGAGTCGAGGGCAGAAGAGGGTGTCTGAATGGAGCGAGGAAGGTGAGTCTGTCCGGCAGCTTTCTCTCTCCCATCCCCCAGCCACCAGGAACACAGCCGACTGGTGGCTCTCCCACTGGATCTCTGAGCTGAAGGCAGCCAAGAATAGCTCCCAGGAGGCGCTGGCCCCCACCAGGCTGGGCTCCGTGGGGCCGCTGTCCGCTCAGCTGCTCCTCTTCTCCCCCGGGAGCCTCTAGTGAGTGGCCGGGGCACAGATCTGGGGCTCTCGTTAGTTCCTGGGCAGGGAGTGAGCTGGGGGCTGGCGTTACAGGGCCTGTGTCTTCTGGAAGGTGGGGAGAGGTGGCGTGGGGGCAGGGAAGGGAACCCTGAGTGGCCCCACTTTTGGTTACCCACAGCCCCCTCCCCACCACCCAGCACCTCAGTGTTCCCACTGCCCAAAGCTGCCCCCAACGGCTCCTCAGACCTCCGTTTCTACCTCACCGTGTACGCGACCATCGCTGGTGTCAACTCCCTCTGCACCCTTCTCCGGGCCGTGCTCTTCGCGGCAGGCACCCTCCGAGCAGCTGCCACCCTGCATCGCCGCCTCCTGGGTCGAGTCCTCATGGTGAGGTGATGGGAGGGTGGAGGTGGCCTCAGGGGGGCCCTCCCAGTACCTGGGCTCTATCGGGGGTCCCGTCCCATCCCCCAGTCCTCAGGAGAAATCAGCTCCTCTCAGATGGGTGCAGCACTTGATACCTTGAGACCTGAAGAGACCAAGAGCAGAGCAGCTGCTGGGTTCAAACCCAGTTACTTAAGCCTATGGCTTTCTCCTCTGTAACATGAGGAGAAGAGACTCTCCCTGAGTCACTTCCAGTTGAACTTCAAGCTCAGAGGACTGAGTTAACTACCCCTTAGTTAACGTGAGGTCCCTTTTGCATTTTATTTATTGATCCATCTCTTTTTATCTGCAAACCTTGTTTCCATTTCCCCTCCTTTCCTTGATAAACAACCTTGTGAGGTATGTTTAGTATGTATCTTTTTGTTTGCCTTTTTACAAAATGGCTATATTTTGTGCCCAGGTAGTTTTATAAATGCCTGGAAAATCCCATGGGTGGAGGAGCCTGGTGGGCTGCAGTCCATGGGGTTGCTAAGAGTCAGACACAACTGGGAGACTTCACTTTCACTTTTCACTTTCATTCATTGGAGAAGGAAATGGCAACCCACTCCAGTGTTCTTGCCTGGGGAATCCCAGGGACGGGGGAGCCTGGTGGGCTGCCGTCTATGGGGTCACACAGAGTCGGACACGACTGACGCGACTTAGCAGCGGCAGCAACAGTTTTATAAATGACGTTCTTTTCTTACAGTTTTTATTTAGAGCTCATTTTAAGATCCATGCCTGTTGCTGTGTGTGTATATTGTCTGTTGCTTGCTCTATAGTACATTATGAGGATTCATCAGTACATGGAAAGTACTTAGCATAGTGCCTGGCATATACTGAGTGCTCAATTAGCAATTATTATTATTAACCATGTTGTTATTATTGCAAAGCTCTTTTTTTGTCTGGTATCTTATTAGGGCCTCCTTATAACCCTGTGAAATGAGTACTGTTATCCCCTTTCTACAGATGAGGAAACAGGCTCTGAGGGTGTATGTGATCGGGGCAAGCTAATCCTGTGACCTGGGCAAGTGAGTCCTGTGGCCATGAACCCAGGACTGTGTGGGTCTTTCCCTTGCCTCTCAGGGAGCAGCTGCCCACTGTCTGCCCACATCTTCAGGCTGTGAAGGAATTGATTTTATCATAAGCTGACATTAGGGGTGACATTCGCAAGTCCCTTTGACCTAGTTCCCTGCCTTAAGATAGGACTGTTCACCCAGTAAAGGCAGGGAGTTGGGAGACAGGGAAGGCAGGGAAAGGAAAAGGATTGTCTTTGAGACGGCACCTCCCAGTAATGAGTAGTCTAAATAGCTCCTGAGCCCCTGCTCCGTGAAAGGCAGACTCCCCTGAGCCTCTGACTGCTGTCTGTGCAGTCAGCTCCAGGATGTGTGCTTCCATTACCGTTCCCCTTTTGGAGATGAGGGATGGGGGCCTTGAGGAGAGGAAACCCCCTTGGCGGGGTCTCACATCTGGTAAGCAGCAGGGCTGGAATCAAGGAGCAGTCTGACTCCAAAGCCTGAGCCCTTGCCATGAGACAGCATTGACTTGACCGCTGTCCTCACCGCTCTGTCCAGCCACGAGCAGTCAGGGTGTTCCTCCTGACATCGAAATCGTACTCATGGCCTGAAGTCTCCATCTTCTGGAATGGGATTAGCTCCCTGCCCTCGAAAGCGGAGTAGGCATGTGTAGCACAGAGGTGGAGAAGGCAATGGCACCCCACTCCAGTCCTCTTGCCTGGAAAATCCCATGGACGGAGGAGCCTGGTAGGCTGCAGTCCATGAGGTTGCTAAGAATTGGACACGACTGAGTGACTTCACTTTCACTTTTCACTTCCATGCATTGGAGAAAGAAATGGCAACCCACTCTAGTATTCTTGCCTGGAGAATCCCAGGGACAGAGAAGCCTGGTAAGAGGCTGTCTGTGGGGTTGCACAGAGTTGGACACGACTGAAGCGACTTAGCAGCAGCGGCACAGAGGTAGGGGGTGGCCGGCCTGGGACACCAGCCAGAGGGACAGACAGCCTCAGGGTCCCCACCAGCCAGAGGGGCAGAGAGCCTCTATCATGCCCACCCTGGGGTATTGTTCTAAGCTCTTCCAGCCCCTCCTCAGTGCCCTGAACTCTGGGAACACTTTACCGCTTTCCTGTTCTCTACCTTGGGCCTTTCCCCCAAGCCCACCTTCCCCGGGGGCGGCCTCCGCGGCTTCTCTGCCTTGTCCTACCCTGGCCCAATCACATCTCTTCTCCCAGGCTCCGGTGACTTTCTTCGACTCCACGCCCACGGGCCGGGTCGTCAACCGCTTCTCCTCTGACGTGGCCTGTGCAGATGACAGCCTGCCCTTCATCCTCAACATCCTGCTGGCCAACGCGGCAGGCCTGCTGGGGCTCCTGGCTGTGCTGGGCTTCGGCCTGCCCTGGCTGCTGCTGCTGCTGCCGCCTCTGAGCATCATCTACTATCGCGTGCAGAGCCACTACAGGGCCTCCTCTCGGGAGCTGCGGCGCCTGGGCAGCCTCAGCCTGTCTCCCCTCTACACCCACCTGGCCGACACCTTGGCCGGCCTCCCTGTGCTCCGGGCCGCCGGGGCCACCTACAGGTGTGTGAGTGCCTCTTCCAGCCAGAGCCACAGGCGTGAGATGCTGGGATGGTCAGTGGGGGTGAAGTTGGGGTGGGGTGGCGGTGGATCTCAGGTCCCCTGAGAAGAGAAAGGTGGGTGATGGCACTAGGGGAGAGAGGAAGGAAACGGAAAAAACAGGTTAGTGAGGCCAAGAAGGCCCCCATGAAAGAGCACACTGGTTCCTCCGTAGCCCTGAGGCGAGGCCTGTGGGCATGCGGGTCAGCGCCAAGGAGGGGGTGTCCTGCAGGGAGGAAGTCTGGGCGGGCCAATGAAGCCACAGCATGGCCTCCTCCAGGTTTGAGAAGGAGAACCAGAGACTCCTGGAGCTCAACCAGAGGTGCCAGTTTGCTGCCAGTGCCACGATGCAATGGTTGGACATCCGGCTACAGCTCATGGGGGCCGCAGTGGTCAGCGCCATCGCGGGCATCGCTCTGGTGCAGCACCAGCAGGGCCTCGCCAACCCAGGTGCCATCCCAGGGCCCTGCAGTCTCACCTCAGAAGCCTGTTATTCCTCATCCCCCTCGACTACCATGACATCTCCCTTTACTGCCAAGGATTTTCACCTCTTGACCAGGGTTCCCTGTGAGGATATGTTGTCATTCTCAAGACCCCCATTTCAGAGTTGGGGACGCTGACTCTCGAGGAGTCCCTTGCCGGGTGGTGGTGGATCTGGGGCTAAACAGGTCTTCTAATCACCACCCGTGCCTGCTTGCCCCATCCTCAGCACCTAGTGCCCCACGCCAGTCCACCTGCCTTCTCCCTGTCCCCTGCGCAGCCTCCCCAGGCCCACCCACTGCCTTGCATCCAGCCTCCCGTGGGCCTGGCCTGGCTCCTGCATCTTCTTGCTTCAGTGCTAGCTTCCTTTACATGCCCGCAGTCCACAGCTTAGGGTTTGCCCATTCTGCCCACCCCCCTCCCTACACGCACCCCAGTGTCCAGGCCTCCCCTAGCGCTCTGTCCTCTGTCCCGTCCCCCAGGACTGGTGGGCCTGTCGCTGTCCTATGCCCTGTCCCTGACGGGCCTGCTCTCAGGGTTAGTGAGCAGCTTCACGCAGACAGAAGCCATGCTGGTGAGCGTCGAGCGGCTGGAGGAGTACTCCTGTGACCTGCCCCAGGAGCCCCGGGGCCAGCGGCCACAGGTAGCCCCAGCCTGGGTGCTGGCACCCTGAAGGCCCCCCAGTTCCTCTCCTTGTGCCCGTCACCAACTTTTCTCCACTTCTGTAGTGTCCCTTGTGATCTCCCCATTCTACACGCCTGTCCCCCATCCCTCCTAACTCTCCCCACCTCTCCTCTCACACCATCCGTCCCTCCCTTCCCCTCTCCAACCCATCCCTCCACCCTTCCCTGCATCTCACCCGTCTCCCACCCTCTCCCATGCATGGACCCCACCAGCTAGGCATCGGCTGGCTGAGCCAGGGGAGCGTGGAGTTCCAGGATGTGGTGCTGGTGTACCGGCCAGGGCTGCCCAACGCCCTGGATGGGGTGACCTTCCGCGTGCAGCCTGGAGAGAAGCTGGGCATCGTGGGCCGCACGGGCTCCGGCAAGTCTTCCCTGTTGTTGGTGCTTTTCCGGCTGCTGGAGCCCAGTTCTGGGCGAGTGCTGCTGGACGGCATGGACACCAGCCAGCTGGAGCTGGCCGAGCTCAGGTGTGGGGGAGTGAGAAGAGGGGACATGGCCACTGGCAGGGAGAGGAAGGCCCAGCCAGGAAGGCTTTAGATAAACACACAGCAGCCAGGGTGGATCAGGAGGTGAGACAGAGGGTGGGACAAGCAGGCTAGAATAGTGAGCTCCCTGCACTCAGGCCTGGATTCAAAGCTGCGGCCTTAAGGCTTTCACCTTCCCAGCTTCAGCTTGGACTTCCCAGCACACGATGCCTTCCACTTTAGACCACTGGTCACTATCTCCTGAATCAGAGCCTCCCAGGTGCCGTGCCCTGGGGCTTGGGACAGCTGGTGACCTGGGCCAGTAGCCCCTGGCCACAAGTGGCCTCATCTGGAGCCAAACATCCTCCCGACCAGATTACTCTTATCATTTTCTCTTAGTTCCATGACATGGGAAAAGGTAGGGGGAAGCGCTATCCTAAAGCAATTACTGACCCCAGGCCCTGGCCCTTCTCTCCTAACCTGTGCCGGCCTCCCCTTACGGCTTGACCAGAGAGCTCCTCAGGACCCGATTTCAGGCCTGCTTTCAACCTGGACGCGTGCCCTACCCAGTCACACTCTCTGGCCGTTCCTTGCCATCCACTGCTGTCCAACAACACGTGTCGGTGCCACACAGTTTGGCTTATGCATGTTCTGTTTTTGCCCCTCAGGCCTTTGGTTTCCTTGGTGTTCCTCATAGCACCAGCACAATCCTAGGTTCATGGCTGACCAAGCAGGGAGCAGGATGGGGGTTGTGATCAAGTCTTACCCCACGCTCTCCTGAAGGGCTGGACCTATAACTGAGACCTGTGCTGGGAGCAGAAGTGGTCACATCTCGAGCCTCAACCCCTGTCCCCCCAGATCCCAGCTGGCGATCATCCCCCAGGAGCCCTTTTTGTTCAGTGGGACCGTGCGGGAAAACCTGGACCCCCGGGGTCTGTATGAGGATGGGGCCCTATGGCAGGCGCTGGAGCAGTGCCACCTGAGTGAGGCGATCGAGTCCATGGGTGAGTGTCCTGTCCTTCGTGGTGGCGGGAGGAGTGAGCAGAGAGGGGCTGGAGGAGGCTTGGAACCCTGGGGTAAAGATGCTGTGCTTCACAGGTGGTCTGGATGGTGAGCTGGGCGAGGGGGGCCGGCGCTTATCTCTGGGGCAGAGGCAGCTGCTGTGTCTGGCCAGGGCTCTCCTCACAGATGCTAAGGTAAGCCAAGAGGGAGGGCCATTTGAGAGGGCCAGGAAGAAGGCAGGGGACAGGTGAGGGCTGAGGAAGTAGACTAGGAAGAGGTCTCAAGGGACCAAGTTCATTTTCCTTTTACAGCTGGAGGTGGGGAGCCATGGGCTGGCCTGGGCCAGACCAGGAGCTGGGGGCTGGAGGCTTGGGTAGCAGCCTCAGCTAACCCTCTTCTCCACTCTCCTCCCTAACCCTCCCCACACGCTCCAGATCTTGTGCATTGACGAGGCCACAGCAAGTGTGGACCAGAAGACAGACCAGCTGCTCCAGCAAACCATCAGCAAACGGTTTGCCAACAAGACAGTGCTGACCATCGCCCACAGGTGTGTGGCATCCAGAGTGAGAATCTAAATCAGGGGTGTCATGGATCCAGAGCCTCGCTTCCTTTCAGGGACCCCGGGAGTCAGGGCTCCGGAAATTCCAAGCCCTGTGACTCTCAGCTCCTCATTCTCTAGGCTCGCTCCTTGGAGTGCTCGGTCTCAGGGAACATGCAGCCCCTCCCCTAGCACAGAGCCCGCCGGGGGGCTGAAGCCTGTGGGGCAGGGGGGCGCTGTGCAGGTGGGAAGAGGAGGAAAAGGTCAGCCTTCTCTAGGGTGCTGTCTTCCATCCCCGCACTGACCACCCCCTCCCGTGCAGGCTCAACACGATCCTGAACTCCGACCGGGTGCTGGTGCTGCACGCAGGGAGGGTGGCGGAGCTGGGCTCCCCTGCCGCCCTGCGCACTCAGCCCCACTCGCTGTTCCAGCAGCTGCTGCAGAGCAGCCCTCGGGGAGTGCGCTCCTCCCCGTGAGGGCCCGGCCCCCACTGCCGATGGTTTACACTCCTCCATGCCTCTACCTCTCCCCCTCCTCCACAGAGGGGAAAGGGCGCCCTGGGCTCCTCTTCACAAGCCACTCCTTGTGCGGGCAGAGTCCTGTGGCTTCCCCAGAGGCAGGCCTCTGCTCTGGCGCTCTGGCATCTGGGACTCCAGGCGGACTTTTTCTGGCAAAGGAGCCCACGTACACGTCCATAGTTTTATTTGATAAAATTCCCATTTTTACATTCTGTGTATTAAAAAAATAATATTTGTGGCATGAGGCTGAGGTCCCTCAGTGTGTGTACCCCAGCTGAGGGGTGGCGAGAAAGGGCCACTCCAGTCCAAGCACCCTAGGAGGTGAAGGAGGGGCCCAGAAAGCTCCCACCTCCGTCACAGAGCGGTGGTCTTCCCAGGCTCGGGGGGCAGGTCAGGTGGCAGAGGGAGCCCCGCGGGCAGCATGCTAACCTGACACTCCTGGTCCTGGCGCGCTGGGGCGTAGTGTGGGGCAGGGTAGCAGCAGGGTCCAGGGGGGCAGAAGCCCCGGCGCCAGGCCCTCAGGGTCAGCAACACCGTGGACAGGACCAGGGCGGCAGTGACAGCCCCAAACACCACCACGGCCACCAGGCTGGGCTCGCCCAGCCCGGCCTCCTGCCGCCGCACCACCTCCTTCACGGAGATGCGCAGCAGGCCGGCGCCCACGCTGTGAGGGATGGGCCCCGTGGCGGGTACCAGCACAGCCAAGGTGGGCCCTGGGGGGCTGTCCGCTGTGGCGGCAGGACCCGGGACCGGTAAGACTAGCTCACAAGTCTTGCCACCATAGCCGCTGGGGCAGAGACAGTCAAAGTCATGGACCCGGTCCCGACAGCGGGCCCCTCTCTGGCAGGGGCGGCTGGCACAGTCGTCCAGGTTGATGGTGCAGAAGCGCCCGGTGAAGCCCTCGGGGCAGAGGCAGGAGAAGCGGTTGATGCCGTCCAGGCACGTGGCACCATTAGCACAGGGCCGCATCAGACAGTCATCCACGTTCACCTCACAGCGGGCACCCATGAAGCCCGCCAGGCAGCGGCAGGTGAAGTTGAGGGCAAAGCCCTGGTCATCCTGGCACTGCCCACCATTCCGGCACGGGGAGCTGGTGGGGGAGGCGGGGAGGGTGTTTTATCAACTGCCACCTGCAGGGTAGACCAGGTCGACATCCGGATCCCTGCTACCACCACCCCTCTCTAGCTGTGTCCCCTTGAGCCACTCTCTCTGAGCCTCAAATGCCTCCTTTAAAAATGGGATCAGAGCAGTACCCGGCTTCCCAGGTTGTGAGGGTTAAGTGAGATGGTCGAGGTCAAGCACGTAGCAGAGGGCCGGACCCAGAGTCAAGACCAAGGCGAGTGTACTGTTAGTGTCCTCTTAGACTCTTAGACCCGAGGCGGGAATGAGGACAAGTCCAGCCCCACAGGCTGTCTCCTCATTCACCATGAGGCCTAGGCTGCCGCGTGGGACAACTTCAGGGGCTGCACTCCAGCTTTCCTGGGAGGATGAGGGGGTCCTAGGCCCACAGCCTCCCCAACCAGGGAAGTCATGCAGTGATGTGTTACACCTCCAGCCCCTGTCAATTTTTGTCGTTGGAGAAATGGTTCAGATGGTGTCAAAAAAGCTTAGGAGCCCTTGGGATACTCTGGCAGACTGGGGTTTTATCCTCAAGTGTCCCCATGTGGTACGTTAGACCCTCAGCCCTAACACTGCCCCGCCACCCTCCTCCACAGTCCTCTCTCCTCCGTCGCCAGATTCTCACCTAACCAGGGGGCCAGCACTCACCCTGCCTGCTCACAGGGTCCGGCCTTGCGCTCACAATCACGCCCGTGGAAGCCTGGTGGGCACACACAGTGGTACTCACCGCCCCCGTCATACACGCACTGGCCTCCGTTCCGGCAGGGGGACTGCGTGGTACAGATGTGTTCATCTGCAGAGGAGACCGGGAGGGCTCTGGGACAGCCCCTCGCACGTGGCACCCAGACCTGCCCAGGCCCCACCCAGAGCTCTGTGGGGGTGGCTCATACCACAGTCCCAACCTGGGCGGAAAACAACACTGCATTTGGAGTCAGGAGGCGCCTAGTCCTAGCCCTGTCAGTCTGTCTCAACTTGCCTTTGGGTGAGTTGTATCTCATTTGTGGATCTCAGTTGCCTCATCTGTGATATGAGGACAGTTTCCTGCAGGTGTCTTACCTACCACAGAGGGTTGTGTTGAGGACCAGTTCAGATAACAGATAGCTATAAAGTCTACAACTATAAAATAGTACAGGCTTCCCTTGTGGCTCAGCTGGTAAAGAATCCACCTGCAATGCGGGAGACCTGGGTTCGATTCCTGGGTTGGGAAGATCCCCTGGAGAAGGGAAAGGCTACCTACTCCAGTATTCTGGCCTGGAGAATTCCATGGACTGTATATAAAATACTACATATTTGAGGGTTTGAGCCAGACACAAGAGGCACTCAATAAATAAGGATGGATGTTCCTCCCAAGACATGTGGGGCCCCCAGTCCAACAGCCGCCCTCTCTACTCCCCTACCTTTGTCACAGAACTTGCCTGCCCAGCCAGTGTGGCAGATGCACTGCCAGGGCTGGTGGCAGGTACCGTGCTGGCAGCCAGGCATTCTCACACAGCGCTCACAGTGCAGCCCCTCCCAGCCTGGGTCACACCTGACGGGGGGAAGCACAGGGTCAGGGCTCTGGGTAGAAGGAGGTGAAGACAGGGAGGAGGCAAGCTCAGAGCTTCCAGGAAACAGGAGACAAACAGGACAGCCCCTAAGGGAAAGCAGGCCTATCCTGGGTGGATAGAGAGCTGCGCCGGGTCGCCAGGCCACCAAGGCATCAGCGTTGCAGTTCTGGTTCTGCAGTCTGTCTAACCTTTCCAAGCCTCAGTTTTCTCATCTGTAACCTGGGGTGACACCTGGCAGGGATGGGTTGAAGAAGAAGATGAGGGACTTCCCTGGTGGTCCAGTGGTTAATCCACCTGCCAATGAAGGGGACACAGGTTCAATCCCTGGCCCAGGAAGATCCCACATGATGAGGAGCAACTAAGCCCATATGCCGCAAACTGAGCCCACGCACCCTAGAGCTTGTACTCCCTAGCAAGAGAAGACACCTCAATGAGAAGCCTAAGGACTGCGATGAAGAGTAGCCCCTACTTGAGGCAACTAGAGAAAGTCCATGTGCAGCCTGAAGACCCTGCACAGCCAACAACAAAAATAATCATTTTAAAAAAGAAAAGACATTAAGATGATGTCTGTTAAGTGCCCCTAGTACCATTTCTGGTATATCTGAGGTGCTTAGAAACATTTTCGAAAGAAGAGTGACCTTCAGAAGTCACCAGGACTATCTTCCTACCCTGATTCCAGGGCAAGGCCTGCTTCAGAGAGTCCCCAACACCCCCAGCCCCTCCAGCAGCTTGCCTGTCAGCTCATGTTTTTACATCCAGACACACTTTCCTCCTGCTGCAGAATTTACCCGACCCCTACCCCAGTGTGTCAGTTACTTAAATTCATCAAAGAAAGGCCCCCTTGAACAAGTGCATCTCCCCAGCAACCCTGGCAAAGCCTTTCTTTTCCAGGCTGAGCCAATTCTCCGTCTGTCTTATCTTTATCTCCTCCCCCTTGCCTCACGGCTCCCACTCTCCACTCTCCCTTAAGCTTCAGATCTTTCTCCTGGTATCTTGAAGAGGAAAGTTTTAGAGTTCCTGTATGAGACTTGGGAGAGTAAAGTGGGGAGCCGTAGTTAGAAGACACAAAGGAGAGGCAAGGCAAAGAGGAAGAGCTGCCCATCTGCCCTGTGTGCCACGGCTTTGAAGGGATGGGGAGGGCCGTAGACGTTCTGGGTCAAGCTTGGGGCTTGACTCGGTTGTGAGTATGGAGGCCTGGGAAATGGGGAGCAAAGGGTTTGGGACCACCGTGCTCCAAGGAGAGGTACCTGCAAGAGCCGTCAGGCGCGCAGCAGCCGTGAGCCAGGTCACAGAGGGAGCTGCAGTCATTGCCTACAAGAGATTGATGTGGGAGGGGTGAGCCCGGGGGTCAGGGTTCGGCTGCCTGAGATGCCGGGCCAGGGAAAGGACGCAGGGTCCCGGTAACTGGAGGGGCCCAGCTCTGGGGTAAGGTAGAACAAAGACTAATCGCATTCCAATGGGAAGTAAGTCCTGGGTGTCGCCAAGCCCGCGGTCGGAGCGGCTTGCATTGCCATCTCTGGCCGGCAGAGGTCAACGTGCGAGCGAGGGACGGCCGGACAGGGCCGCGACCACATCCCCCCGGGGGAGCGCTCACCTCTGGCAGGCTTTACGGGTGCCCCCAGGATGCACAACAGGCAAACGAGATGTAGGCAGCGGCAGCCGCTGGGCATGGTCAGCGCCGGCCCCGGGACGGACAGACGGATGGATCGCCGGACGTGTTGACACCTGTGGGATGGCATGGGCTGAGAGACGGCCGGACGTGGAGATAGCGGCAAGGATTCCGGTTCGGTTCCGAGTGACAGGAGCCGAGGGGGAGAGGGGCGTCCAGAAGGGAGAAAAAGGGTGGGGGAATAGTGCAGCGAAAGGGCGGGGGCGAGGAAGGTGTGAGCAGGCGAGGGGATTGGAGACAGAAACGCGGAGCCGGCTACGTGGGAAGGAGGTGAAGGATGGACAGCTCGAACGAGGTCAGGACGCAGGAAGGGCCGGGGCTGGGAACGCAATCGGCGACACGGGGACCCGGCGGCGCGCGGTCTCTGCCCCCGCCTCTGTCCCCCTCCTGTCTCCGCCGCGCTGGGCTCGGCCGCGGCGCGGGGCCTCGGATACTCAGCGCGCCCTCAGCCCGGCTTGTCCCGCGGTCCTCACCTCGGGCTGGGAGACTGAGCGCCTCGGGGCGCAGAGCGAGGCGGGATCCGACGGACTCCGCCGAAGGGCCAGACCGGGGCGCGGGGCCGCCCCTAGCGGGTTGCGTGGCCGGGCGCCCAGGCGGATGCCATGCGAGCCGAGCGCTGGGGAATCTGGGCCTCGAGGCGACCCGGAGCGGCTGCGGCGGCTCCTCGCACGCGCTCAGGCCGCCTGCCAGGGGCGGCGTGTGCCGGCGGAGCCCGCCTCTCCGCTCCGCTCCCAGGCTGCTGCCGCCTGCCCGCCCCCCACCCGCCCGCGCCCGGCGCCCCCACCCCCAGCGGTCACCCCTTCCTCGGGGCCTCGCGCTCCCCTGGGCCCCCGCCCACCGCAGTCACCCGACCTCTCCGAACCTCGCCCTCTCCGCTGAAAGGAGGAAATTACGGGAGGCTAAATGGGAGCCGACTGTAAAGGGTCGGCCAAGTGTGCGCAGCCTTTATTCTCCATCTCGCATCTCCGCCTTCGCGACCCGAGCAGCTCACCCCGCGCCCCACCTCTGCTCTCCCCAGTCCGCCGCCCATCACGCCTCTCAGATAAATCTCGCGCACGCTCAGGGCACACGACGCTCCCGGCCCTCCTCCTGTCACCAGCCCACGCCTCCTCCATTTGTAAATCCTACATCACCTGCTTAATCTGTCTGCTACTCTCCTCCTCCCCGCCGTCCGCTTCTTTCTCCCCTCGTGGCCATCAACAGCCTTACAGGGTTGATCCCTGCCTAGGTATTAGCGTGACCCACTCACCCACCCCTGCATCCCTCCTCCCGCCAGGTCTCTTTCCTATCTCTTTGCGTTCCGCTACCACTACTGGGAAGGTTCCGTGCACTGGGAACGTCCCCGGCTCTGTGTGCGCCCCAAGTTCCCTCCGCTGTACCCCGGACCACCCCCATTCTTGACCTCAAGCTGATCGTCGACTGCCCAAACCCAGAGCTAGACTGAGTGTTCTGTAGAGGGAGTGAGGAAGCTCTGTGTCTCCAGGCTAATGGCTCAGAGACCTCTGTCCCGGGAAAGGACAGGAAACCGTTTCTTGTTTGCCCAAGGCAAGAGAGCAGAGATCAGGACCACCTGTCCCCACCTCTAGTCCTTCAAATCAAGATTTGATTTCACCATCCTTAAATTCGTGGTAAGAAGTAGTCCCTAACCCGTGCAGAGCAGCTTTCTACAGACAACCCCCACAGGTCGGAGCCCCTGAACTAATTTTTCTTGCATTCTTCATTGAACGTAGCCACACCCACCCCATCTGCCTGGCCATCTTCCCCGAAACGCTGATCACTTCTTTCCTCCAGAGCTTTCTAAATTTGAGTTGAACAATGCCATAGCTCTGACCATATGTTTTACTATTTTTTTTTTTTACTGAAAAACTGCAAACAACCTATACTGTCCAAAATGATTGTAAACAAATTATGGTATACCAACACACTATGTGACTATTGAAAGTCACCTTTGGGAAATCTAAACACTTTTTTAAAATCTAAGAATAGATTAAGTGGAGGGAAAAAAGCAAGAAACAGAATGTGTCTCAATGTTGGCAGTGATTTTTTTCCCCCCAGATGATGGAATTACAGGTAATTTTTTCTTTCTTTTTTTTTTTCTAACTCATTCCATTTTATTGAAAGCAATTTCCGAGGAGCTTATCTGTTATGAAAATAACTTCATCCAAGCATTTATTTAATAGTTAATTAGCAGCATCTCTTTTTTTTTTTTGCTTCTATTTTTTATTTATTTATTATTTTTTATTTTTAAACTTTACAAAATTGTATTAGTTTTGCCAAATATCAAAATGAATCCGCCACAGGTATACATGTGTTCCCCATCCTGAACCCTCCTCCCTCCTCCCTCCCAATACCATCCCTCTGGGTCGTCCCAGTGCACTAGCCCCAAGCATCCAGTATCGTGCATTGAACCTGGACTGCCAACTCGTTTCATACATGATATTTTACATGTTTCAATGCCATTCTCCCAAATCTTCCCAGCCTCTCCCTCTCCCACAGAGTCCATAACACTGTTCTATACATCAGTGTCTCTTTTGCTGTCTTGTACACAGGGTTATTGTTACCATCTTTCTAAATTCCATATATATGCATTAGTATACTGTATTGGTGTTTTTCTTTCTGGCTTACTTCACTGTGTATAATAGGTAATTTTTTCTTATTGATGCTTTTCAACATTTCTCTTTTTCCCACAATGAGCATGTTTAACTTTTTCTTATTGTAAATGAAATTCAATAACATTAAAGAACTTTTAGAATAAAGTAAAAATTTGGGGAATTTCCTGGCGGTCCAGTGGTTAGGATTCGGCACTTTCACTGTCGTGTCCCCAGTTCAATCCCTGGTTGAGGAACTAAGATCCCACAAGCTTCTCTGTGCAGCCAAGAAATAAATGAATAAAATAAAAATTTAAAAGTCACCCATGATCCTATTTGCTTGATAAAACCACTGTTGTTGTTTGACTCCTTTTCCTATCCAGCTGTTTTTACCCAGAACCTGTAATGTTATATCCTGTTTTTTTTTTTTTTTTTTGACGCATCATATATCAATAGTTTTCAAAAGCTACACTATGGATACAATGTATAAAAATACAACTAATGAGAACCTACTTTACAGCACAGGGAACTCTACTCAGTGCTCTCTGGTGACTAACTGGAAAGGAAATCCAAAAAAGAGGGAATATGTGTGTAGCTGATTCACTTTGATGTACAACAGAAACAAACACAACATTTTAAGGCAACTATACGCCAATGAAAATTTTTTAAATAAATTAATTAAAAGCATAATTTTTATGGCTCCATGATAGCCTGTAAAATAGATACACACTAATTTATTTAATCTGGTATTCCCAGGTGGCGCAGTGGTAAGGAATCTGCCTGCCAATGCAGGAGACACAAGAGACACAGATTCAATCCCTGGGTCAGGAAGATCCCCTGGAGTAGGAAATGGCAACCTGCTCCAGTATTCTTGCCTGAAAAATTCCATGGACAGAGGAGCTTGGCGGGCTACAGTCCATGAGGTCGCAAAGAGTCAGACTCAACTGAGTGACTGAGCACACACAATTTATTTAACCTAGCCTTCATTACTAGATACTTAAGTTGTATTTACTTTTCACCATTATAGATTCTTTCAACAAATATTTACTGAGCACCTATCTGCTACTCGGAGAAGGCACTGGCACCCCACTCCAGTACTCTTGCCTGGAAAATCCCATGGATAGAGGAGCCTGGAAGGCTGCAGTCCATGGGGTCTCGAAGAGTCAGACACGACTGAAGCGACTTCACTTTCACTTTTCACTTTCATGCATTGGAGAAGGAAATGGCAACCCACTCCAGTGTTCTTGCCTGGAGAACCCCGGGGACGGGGGAGCCTGATTGGCTGCCGTCTATGGGGTCGCACAGAGTCGGACACGACTGAAGCGACTTAGCAGTAGCAGTAGCAGTATCTGCTACTAGAGAATCCCATGGACAGAGGATCCTGGCAGGCTACAATCCATAAGGTCGCAAAGAGTCAGACACAACTGAAGCGACTTAGCACACAGCACTCATGCAGCACGTATGTGTTACTACTCCATGCCAGACATCATCCTAGACACTGAGCTACAGCTCCAAGATAAAAAGTAGTGCTACAAATTTTCATATAGTTTTTTTCCATCTTTTAGATTCCTTCCTTAAGATGGAGTCTGAATTGATGAGTGACTGAGTCAAATAATTTGTGAAAAATAAAGAGTTGCTTTCCATGAATGAAATTCACTGGCAATCACTGATGAAACAATAAAGATATCTGAAGCTTTGGAAGTTGATGGCATCAGATTGTATCACTTACTACATGTTTTGAAGATTTTAGCACCTGGCATGTCACTCTCTTCACCCTTCCTTCTGCCAAATTCTTGGTGATTTTTTTAAAGACTTTTTTTTATGTGGATCATATTTAAAGTCTTTATTGAATTTGTTACACTACTGCTTCTGCTTTATGTTTTGGTTTTTTGGCCTTGAGGCATGTGGGATCTTAGCTCCCCAACCAGGGATCAAGCCTGTACTCCCTGCATTGGAAGATGAAGTCTTAGCCACTGGACCACTAGGGCAGTCCCTCTTGGTGATTCTTGATTCAGTACCACATAGACAAATTTTCCAATAAGCGTGATAGTCTATTTGCAAAGATGGCCACTACACTTCCTCCTGTCCCACATGACCTTTAGCAATGATTTTGCTGCTCCTCCCAGCAAAAGATGGAAGCCTATTTCTCAGGCTCTTGAATCTGAACTGGTCTTAGGACTTGTTTTGACTAATAGAATATGGTGGAAGTGACATTATGTGAGTCCCCAGAGTCTGGGTCCCAAAAACCGTTGCAGCTTCTGTTTGCTCCCTTAGAAAACTTCCAGTATCATGTAAAGAAGTTCAGTCTGGCATGCTGGAAGACAAGAAGCCCCATGAAGGAGACCTGAGATGCCCTGGTCAATATCCACAACACAGGCGGTCCTGTTAACTGCCTCAGTCAAGCTTCCAGATGATTCTAGCTCATGAATGAGCTCTGGCAAGACTAACAAGAACTGCTCAGCAGAGGCCAGCCATATTACCAGATAAACAGTGGATGAGCAATTAAATGGTGGGTGTTTTAAGCCACTCTGTTTTGGGATGTTGTTACTATAGCAATGCTGTTGTTCAGTCGCTCAGTCATGTCCAACTCTTTGTGACCCCATAGACTGCAGCACGCCAGGCTTCCCTGTCTTTCACCTTTTCCCAGAGCTTGTTCAAACTCATGTCCATTGAGTCGATGATACCATCCAACCACCTCATCCTCTATCGTCCCCTTCTCCTCCTGTCTTCAATCTTTCCCAGCAGCAGAGTCTTTTCCAAGGAGTCGACTCTTCACAACAGGTGGCCAAACTGATAAAACCAGCTTCCCATTTCCTTGATTTCTTCCTCTCCACCAATAAGAAGGATGTTCCCACCCAAATCTTGTTACTACCAATTGTTTCACACAGTCCATAATTTTAAGTATTACACTTTCCTATGACTAGATCCTCTCTTTTCAGCCCACAGTACCTGGACTCAAACAAGCACTTTTGATACTTAGGTTGTGTTTACTTTTTTTGCCATTATAAATGCATTCAACAGGGACTTCCCTGGTGGTCCAATGGTTAAGAATCCACCTACCAGTGCAGGGAACATGGGTTCAGTCCCTGGTCTAGGAAGATTCCACATGCCAGCAGGACAACTAAGCCCATGTGCCACAACTACGGGAGCCTTTGTGCTCTAGAGCCTGTGCTCTGCAATAAGAGAAGTCACTGCTATGAGAAGTTCGAGCACCGGAATGAAGAGTAGCCCCCACTCGCTGCAGCTAGAGAAAGCCCACTTGTAGCAACGAAGACCCAGTGCAGCCCCAAATAAATAAATTAATATTTTAAAAATACATGCATTCAACAAATATTGAATTTGGATCTATTGATTTGGGATCACTCATAAGGGCTACATTACAACTTTAGTGGGCCCTAAACACTTCGCCTGCATGAGCCTCTTCCTCCATGAGAGAATATTAAACGTTATATTTTATGATTGCCTTGGTATCAAGATAAATTTAATCCAGGCTGGATTCATTATTATATATTCATTTTTATTATATTCACTTTTTTCTTCTGATTTTACAGAAGAAAAATTAAATTAAAATATTTTGTGGGCTCCTGAAAGTATTGCAGGCCTTGGGCACTGTGCCTCCTGTGGATACGACTCAAGCGACTTAGCAGCAGCAGCAGCTCCTGTGGATAAGCTGGCCCTGTCTCTCATCCATTGATCTCATCTTCTTTTCAGCAGCCCCTACCCCCATCACAGCCGCCCTTCCCTCCTTACCCAGCTTTGATTCCATGATCTATCATGATAATCAGCGCCTTGTCTATACCAACTCTCTGGCCCCTCTCTCCCATCATATTCGTCTGGTAAAACCCCACTATGGTACATTCTACAGCCAACACCTGAGCGGCTGAATGTGGCTGAAAATAACACATATCTAGGCTGTCTGGTGTCACTTCATTTCATATCCTCAAGCACTCTTTGTGTTGAACACTCATGCTTCTGCTTTTCCCCAGTGCTGTGCACTCTCAGCCTCCTCGATGGTTATTTTTACTTTCTCATTTCTCCTCCAACTGCCAACCCCTCGGTTCCTCCTCCCCCTGCTGGTGGTCTCGCTTCCAACTTCACGAAGAAAATAGAAGCAGCCTGAAGAGAATTTCCACATGCTTCCTCCGCCTACCTGCATCTGTCTCCATATACTCACATCTGTTATCATTGATGCAATGCCAGTTCTCTTACACAGGTGAACCCCTCCCTCCACCTGGGCACTAGTTCCCCATACCTTCTTACCTGTGTTCCTCAGGGGCCCCAGCAGTTCTCCTCATCCCCTCTGCATCATCAGTCTGCTCTCTGTGAGCTCATTTTCATCATCCTGTTTCCCATCTTAAAATAAATGTTGTTGTTCAGCGACCAAGTCAAGTCCTACTCTTTTCGACCCCATGGACTGCAGCACTGCAGGCTTCCCCGTCCCTCGCCATCTCCCGAAGTTGGGCCAAGTTCACGTCCATTGAATTGGTGACGCCAACCAGCCATCTCATCTTCTGTTGCCCTCTTCTCCTGTTTTCTATCTCTCCCAGCATCAGGGTTTTTTTTCCAAAGAGTCAGCAACCTCCCTCCATTCCATATTCTCTTGCAGCTATGTTTTTTTTGGCTCCTCTTTACTGAAAATTCTTCAAAAACATTTGTCAACACCTACAGTCTTCACTTCATTTCCCCCCATTTTCTCTTGGACCCATGCTCTCCCCACCACTCCACCAGAATTCCCCTTGTCAAGGTCACCGATTCTATCGCCATTGTCAAACCCAATGGTTGCTTCTCAGTCCTCATCTTAGTGGCTCTGTGAGCTGCATTGAACATGGTGGTTCCCCGGGCCTCTAGGGTTGATCTCACAAGATTTTCTACCTACCGCAATGGCTGCCCCTCCTCAGTCTCCTTTGCTTCATCTTTCTAATTTCTTCCGCAGCCCCAGGGCTCCATCCTCAGACCTCTTCTCTTTTCCAGCTGCACCCACTCCTTTCATGATCTCATCCAGCCTAATGACTTTAAATACTAGCTGTAAGCTAATCACTCCCAAGTTTATATTTCCAACTTAAGATGTATCCTTAAAATCCAGACTCATGTATCCATCTGCCTACTCGATCGACATCTCCCGCTGGGATTCTCCAATAGGCAACTCAGAGTTAGCATGTCCAAAGACGGAGTCCTGATTTCAGCCCCAGATGGCTTCCTATGTCAGTCTCACCTGTATCAGTGAATGGCCAAGTGTTTTAGGCTAAAATCCTTGGCATCATACTTAACTCTCTTCATTCTCTCACATCCCACGTCCTGCAAATCCTGTTGACTCTGCCCTCAGCTGAGAATTTGTTCGCTTTCCACAATCTGACCTCTAACACTTGGGTCAAGCACCACTATTTACCGCCTGGATGGCTGCAACAGCTTCCTAATGGGTCTTCTATTATTGTGTAGCAGCCATGGTGATTCTGATAAAGTGGAAGCCGGCTAAATGCCATGTGGTTTCTAAATTGAATCTTGAAACAGAAAAACAAATCATTAGTGGAAAAACTGGGGAAGTCTGGATAAAGTCTGGAGTTTAGTTTGCACAAAGTACCAGTGCTGGCTTCATAATTTTTAAACAATAGTTTTGTTTATTTATTTTGGGCTGTCCTGGGTCTTCATTGCTGCACAGGCTTTTCTCTTGTTGCAGCCAGTGGGGCCTATTCTCTAGCTGTGGTGAGCAGGCTTCTCATTGTTGTGGCTTCTTTTGTATCAGAGCACAGGCTGCAGAGGTTGCAGGCTTCAGCAGCTGGGGCCTGTGGGCTCAGTAGTTGTGGCTCCCAGGCTCTAGAGCACAGGCTCAATAGCCGTGGTGCACAGGCTTAGTTGCCCTGCAGCTTGTGGGATCTTCCTGGACCAGGGATCAAACCTGTGTCTCCTGCACTGGCAGGGGGATTCTTCACCACTGAGCCACTGGGGAAGCCCTGACTTCATAGTTTTGACAAATGTACCACAATAATGTATAATGTTAATACTAGGATAAACTGGGTGAATGCTATATGGGAACTCGCTTTACAATTGTCCTGTAAATTGAAAATTACTCAAAATAAAAAGTTTGGGTTTTTTTGGTCATGTCCTGAAGCATGTGGGATCTTAGTTCCCCAACCAGATATTGAACCCACATCTCCCCTGCATTGGAAGTGTGGAGTCTTAACCATTGGACTGCCAGGGAAGTCCTTAAAAAGTTTATTTAAAAGGTAGAAGTCAGATTGTCACATCTCTGCTCAAACCCTTCCAATGGATCTCATCTGACCTTGTCCCCTACATTCCCCATCCTTGCTCTGCTCCAGCTAAATTGGCCTCTGTGTTGATCTTTGAACACATCAAGCATGTTCTCTGCCTCAGGACCTTTGCACTAGCTGTTCCTTCTGCCTGGAATGCTCTTACTCAGATATTTTCATAGTTCACTCCCTCATTTCATTCAGTCCTCTGTTCAAATTTCATTTTAGTAAAGAGGCCCTCCCCAGTTACACTATAGAATAACCCCGTTTCTACCCCAGGCATATTTCCATTCCCCTATTTAATTTTTCTCCATAATTCTTATCCCTACCTGGCCTATATATCTATTAGCATGTTTATATATTGGCTGGCTCTTTCCATTAGATTATAAACTCTGTGAGGGCAAGGGCTTTGATTTTCTTTTTTCTTTTTTGGCTGCACCTTGTGACATGTGGAATCTTAGTTCCCCAACCAGGGATTGAACCTGTGCTCCCTGCAGTGGAAGCATGGAGTCCTAACCATTGGACCACCAGGGAAGTCCATCACAGCCCTGCTCTTATCCTTGTGAAAACTGATTGGTATGGGCTATCTGGTGCTAATCAACTCTTGGCTTTGATTTCTGCTTCACAGTACAACTTAGTGGCTACTCTTTGGAAGACTTTGGGAACAGTTAGGCTAAAAAACGTGATGACTTTGGGGTTCTCCTAAGCCTGCCTGATTAGTGAGTGGCCTGTTTTAGAAGGGTGCCAGTAGACATCTGAGGTTCATTTCTGGCTTTGATCCCAGACCCTACCAGTAACTATTGCTTTAGAACACCCCAGTCTTCCAACCTTCTGGATTCCCCACTTTCCTGAGCATTTCCTTTCTGAGTACCAGCCAGTCAACCTCTCCTCCAGGGCCCCCAACCATGTGGATTCATCTTTCTTGGCCTTCCCACCTATCACTTTGGGGGCAGGTCCCCAAGTCCCCTTCCTCTCTCCCTAACCTCCTTTCAAACCAAAAGTTTTGTATATTACAAACACCAAATGAGGATGCAGAGACAAGAGAATGCGGAACAAGAGGAGAGCCTCATTTATTTGTACATTCATGGACCCACCCACAGATATTTCTCTTTCTTCCTGGCAGAGCCTAGCATGTGGTCAGGAGCTGGGAAAGGACCCCACACACTCAGTAAGCATCAGTCAAATGTGTGCATGAATTAATACGAATGAAAACAGATACTGGGCCTTGACCTCAAGTAACTGACAGTCTAGTAGGGCAGGCACACCCACTCACCACCCACACACTCCATGTAAACAGGGGTCTGGGTGCACCTGTACGGTTAAGACCTTGTGGAGGCCCAGGGGCATGCAGGCCTGACCCTTGTCCTCACCAGTTAAGGGACAATCATCTGCCTGCTTGTTCCGTCCTGCCACGGCTTCCCCAAGCCAGTTCTGGCCAGTCCACCGAGCTGGGGCTGCAGGGGGAAGCTGAGTTGGTGCAGGTAGGGAGTCAGGCGTGTTTGTGTAGTCCCACCCTTCGCTGGGGCTTTCTGCCAGCCCAGGGCCCTGCACAAATGCCCTCCCCCTCTGGCTGCTTCCTGTCCTCCACCCCTACCTCTCCCTCAGGAGAGGAGGAGTGGAGGCAGCTGCTCAAGGCCTGAAAACTAAACCAGCTATTGTGCCCCTCCTTTTGGCTTTGTTTGACTGTGGGGGAGGGGGAGGGGAGGGCTTATTATGTGCCTCAGGGGCTGGAGTGCCAAGACTCAGGCCCCAGATGCCATGCTTGGGGTATCTGGGATACCTGCTCAGGGAAAGGGAGGAAGCTGAACTAGGGTTGATGCTGACTGTGGGCTTCGGGGTTAGTTGAGAAGTGGCAGAGAGGGATGCTTTGCCTGCTGATGAGCCAAGTGCAGTCACAGGGCTCATGTCCACATGTCAAGAGAGGGGATGCCTCTATTTGGAGCCATGAGAGTGTGCAGTTCCTGTGCGCAAGTCTGGAAGGACAAGAGGCTCACCCACATCCAGAACTATGAGTGTAAAGCTCAGTGGCACCAAGTGTTCACACAGCACCCAGTGCCCATGAGGGGGTGGGGAAGATGACAGCCCAGGCAGGTCCTGCTCTAGCCCCTCCAGCAGCTGCTAAAGGAGCCATCCCCAGAGTTTTCCTTGAAGCCTCTGGGAGCTGGGCCCCTCTTTTCACATTTCATGTAGAAGCCCCAGTCACTTGATCTGTAGGACAGCATACACGTTCAAGGCCGAGTGTCAATGCACACCTGGGATGGATGGAAGCCCTTGTGATTTGGCAAAGAGACAGGGGGTGGTAGAACTATCCAGATGATGGGTCAGAGTGAAGTAGGGCCTAATGAGTGGGCCCCAGTGTGGTCCAGAAAGGGAGATAAGCTGTTGCTTCCACACCTTTTTGAGCTTCCCCAGGACTCAAAACCGAAGTCTGAGAAGGGAAGCATTTGCCTGAAGTCTGAATGTGGGAAATAAGCCCTGCCCTTAAGGAGTCCCAGCCTTAGAGCTGACTGTGGTGGGACTCCACCAGAAGCCAGAACACAAAACTCAGTATCATATAAAGATGTATGGGTTGTGTATTTAAAAATAACTTTTTACTAGAAATGTTTTTATTGTGGTAAAATATTTATGACATTTTCCACTTTAGCCAACTTTTTTTTTTAAAGATTAGTGGTTGGTTGCTGGTAGAAGTGGGAGTGGGGGAGATGAATAAACAGAGCACAGAAATTTTTTTTATTAAAAAAAAAATATATATATTTATTTGGCTGTGCCCGATCTTAGTTGCAACACACAGGACCTTTAGTTGTGCATATGAGCTCCTAGTTATGGCATGTGGGATCTAGTTCCCTGACCAGGCATTGAACCCGGGCCCCTTGCATTGGGAGCTCAGAGTCGTAGCCACTGGACCACCAGGGAGGTCCCTTTAGCTAATTCTAAGCGTACAGTTCAGCGGCATTAACACTGATTGCCAACATTCACCTTGTTGTACAATCACCACTATCCAGGTCCAGAATTTTTCATCTTCCCAAACTGAAACTCGATACCCATTAAACACTAACTCCCCCATTCCCCAGCACCTGGCAACCACCGTTCTATTTTCTGTCTCTAAGAACCTGAATACTCTAGGCCTCTCCTAAGAGTGGAATCATTGAGTGTTCGTCCTTTTGTGACTGATTTATTGTACATATTGCAGTGTCTTCAAGGTGCATCTGTGTTGTAGCATGTGTCAGAATTTCCTTTTAATGGCTAAAAAGTATTCCATTGTATATATATGCCACATTTTGTTAATCCATTTGTCCTTTACAATTGGGTTGCTTCCACCTTTTGGCTGTTGTCATAATCCTGCCATGCATAGCATTATTCTATATATCGGTATAGAAATATTTATTTGAGTTCCTGCCTTATCTTTAACAGTTAAGAGGCTTTAAGAATATTAAAGAATGCAAGATCCTATCCAGTTTCAAGGTCTTTAAAATTACATTTCTTAGCCTTACATCAAATTCAACATCCAGAGATAGGAAAAAAGACATTTAAATGTAATAAAAGCGTATCCACCAGGGTGGCAGCTGTGGTATTCTATTAATAGAAGAATTATGAAATGTGTATAACTTAAATCTAGGGAAGCAGACTAAGTTATGACCTCTTGAGGTTTTGAAAGCATTGTCAGAAAAAACATGTAAATGGAGTTTAGCATGTCTAATCAGGTCACAAACAAGAAGACAGCCTCCTAAAGTATTAGTAGATAAAGTCAGTTGCAACTCAAATGACTGAATATGTTTAAGGACCCGCAAGCTAACATAATAGGGACTTCCCATGATGGTGGCCCAGTGGCTAAGACCCCATGCTCCCAATGTAGGGGGCCTGGGTTTGAACCTTGGTCAGGGGACTAGATCCCACATACCCCAACTAAGAGTTTGCATGCCACAGCGAAAATGGAAGGTCTTGCATGCTGCCAACTAAGACTCGGTGCAGCCAAATAAATAAACATTTTTTAAAAAGCCACACACACCTGTTCATTTGCACACCCACAAAGAGAGGAGTGATGATGTCAACCAGTTCCTTGATAGTAAAAATAACTTTATCTTGCTTATGCTAAAAGTTAAAAACTCTGGAGGACTGTGACTTCTTTTCTTTTCAAAGATATGTTTATGTTTACTGCCACTTTCCCTGCTTACAAAATATAAACCTAAATAGTTTTTCAGGTTTATTTACATTAAATTTGTTTACCTGACAGTTCATGGACTTTCCTCTCCCTACGGAGCCCAAGACAATTTTGGGAAAGGTAGAGAGACGATCTTTCTTTTCTGTTTCTTCCTTCAGGCAGATTCCTTTCAGAACACAGTAAAAGTCATTTCAAAATAATCTGCTGTGGTCTTACATCACAAAAAATGTCACATTTTGAAAGTACTGTATGGGTAATTTTAAAATTATTTTTAAAGAAATATTTATTTATTTGGCTGTGCTGGGTCTCAGTTGCAGCCTGTGGGATCTTCCATCTTTCCTATGCCATGCAAACTCTTAGTTGTGGCAAGTGGGATTTAGGTCCTTGATCAGGGATCAAACCCAGGCCCCCGGCATTGGGAGGAAGGAGCCTTAGCCACTGAACCACAAGGAAGTCCCTGTATGGGCATTTAAAGGGAAACATGCAGAAATGTGGCTTCCCAGGTGGCTTAGTGGTAAAGAATCTACCTGCAATTCAGGAGATGCGGGTTCGAACCCTGGGTCAGGAAGATCCCCTGGAGAAGGAAATGGCAACCCACTCCAGTATTCTTGCCTGGAAAATCCCATGGACAGAGGAGCCCAGAGAGCTATGGTCCATAGGGTCTCACAGAGTCAGACACGACTGAGTGACTGAGCACACACGCATGCAGGAATGTACAATGATGTATGGCAAAACCCACCACAATATTGTAAAGTAATTAGCCTCCAATTAAATAATAAAAAAAGAAATGTACAATGATTGGGAACCCTTATTTGAAAAGCTCTGCAAGAACCAATATAATTGATTCATTTAGTATAAGTTTATTAAATTAATAACAATACAAAGTTGGATGGGATTGAAAAACATAGACAGGATGAGAAATAAGGATGGCTGATCTCTCCTTCCAGGGGCCTGGGAATCTCTGCTGAGGTTTTATTTGTTGTGTTGTTCGAGGAGTGAGTGCTCGAGGCCAGTTCCACCAAGGGACAAACCCGACTCCCAACCCTCGAGCCCAGGAAAGGGGACACCTCTCCACTCTGAAATGTTGATGAGCTGTGGAGGGGAGAAGGACAGGGGAGCAGATGGAATTCCTGGACAATTGTTCCGGCTGTCACCAGAGAAGACAGGCAGGAGGCAGCACGGATAATTTACAGAGGAACAGATGCCTAGGCTCCTCTAGCACCATCTGGCCAAAAGAGGCCTGGGCTTGGGGTGGATATTATCTTTAGATCTGAGTAAACTCCTCAGCCTCCGGCCCATCCTATTTCCTCAACCTAAACTGGAGCTTTCCCAGGAGAGCTCTATTCCCTGAGGACCTTGCTCCGGAGTTCTACCTGGCTCTCATCCTGCTCCCTCCCTTCCTTCCTGAGTCTGGATTCTGTCTTCACTCCCATACCGGATGTGGCCAAGTCTGGCCTTGGGGACCTGTACCTTCCATTTATGCATTTCTCTATTTTACAGTATTTTCAACCTCTTCTCCCCATCACTACATTCCAAAATTCCTCCATCACTTCTTTCCATGCTATTTATGCATTCCACAAACATTTATTGTGAGGAGTTTCCTGGTGGTCCAGTGGTTAGGGCTCCATGGTTCCAATGTAGGGGGCACAGGTTCGATCCCTGGTCAGGGAACTAAAATGCTGCATGCCATGCAGTGCAGCCAAATAAAATAAATAAAATAGACATTTATTGAGTATCTACTATGCCAGGCATTATTTTAGATCCTGGGGATATAGTAATGAATGAGAGAAAGTTCTTGAGCTCTGGAGTTTGCAGTATAGTGGGAGATGATCAACAAAGAAAAATATGTCAGATAATAGTAGGCAGGGTAAGGGAGCAGTGATAGTAGTAGTGTGGTGTAGTCTTCAGTCGCTCAGTCGTGTCCGACTCTTTGCAACCCCATGAATTGGTGTAGTGTTAGTCACTCAATTATGTCTGACTCTTTGCAACCCCATGGACTGTAGCTCGCCAGGCTCCTCTGTCCACAGGATTCTCCAGGCAAGAATACTGGAGTGGGTTGCCATGCCCTTCTCCAGGGGATCTTCCCAACCCAAGGATTGAACCCCAGTCTCTTGCATTGCAGGCAGATTCTTTACCATCTGAGCTACAGGGAAGCCCCAAGCGGGGAGTGACTGGGGATGTTGTCTTAGACAGAGTGGCCAGGGAAGGCTTCTCTGAGGTGGTAACATTTGAGCAGAGACACAAATGGGTGGGACTGTCTGGAAGTAGCCCATCACAGGCACAGGGAACAGTAAACCGAAAAGTCTTGAGGCAGATATATGCTTAGCACATGGGATGTTATGTTATTTATTGTTATGTTATTTATTTGTTACACATTTATTGTGAGCCACACACCTGCTAGGGTATGAAGATATAATCAGATTCAGGCTTTGCCCTGAAGGAGCAGCAAGTTTAGCAAGGCACACAAAGTGCAAATAAATAATTACAGCATAGGGTAGCTACAATGAAGTGTAAGTGGCTAGAAGAAGTGAAGTCGCTCAGTCGTGTCCGACTCTTTCCGACCCCATGGACTGTAGCCTACCAGGTTCCTCCGTCCATAGGATTTTCCAGGCAAGAGTACTGGAGTGGGTTGCCATTTCCTTCTAGTGTTAGAGATAACCAGCAAAAGCGCACCAAATCCAATCTAGGAAATTGGGGAAGGCTTCCTGGAGGAGGTGATAATCTGACTTGAGGGCTGAAGGAGGAGCAGGAATTCACAACGCAAGGGGAGGAGAGGACTTGCAATGGCGAACAGGAAGTCCCCGGCAGAGGTGGAAGATGAGGCTGGTGAAGGGGCGAAGAAGCTAGGTCTTGCCGATTTCCACGTGACAAGCTGAGAAGCTGCCTTTTACCCTTCGAGTGATGGGCAACCATTGCTACAACTCTCACTACATTTTTGTGCTGTTTTCCTCCCACTGTTTTTTGTTTTTCTTTTTGAATACCAGATCTTTCCCCACCCTTCTCGCTATCTCCCTAGTCCTGACAAGACACCGCCTTCCTTCTTCTGCAGCCAGCCCACAAAATCCTGCTTTTACAAAATCCGCGGCTTTCCTCCGGGTCCCGCGCCCCAGTGCCCCAGTCGGAGGCCACACCCCCATGGCCACGCCCCCGATGACGCGCGGCGCCTGGTGCGTGGGGATTCCCGTGGCCGTGGCCGCTACCCGGCCTGCCCCGCGGCAAGATGGCGGTCTGAAGGCAGTGGGCAGCGGCAGAAAGTTTGTTGTGGGATTGGATTAGTCGGGCTGGGAGCCTATCCTTGTAGGGGGTCGTGAGGATGCCAACGGGGAGTTGGGGCGGAGGGAGTAGCTCTGGGGTTGAGAAGAGGAAGTGGAGTGGTGGAAGGTTGGAGGCAGAGAAAAAAATGAGATAGGGATGGAGGGGAGGGGGCCTAGATTCCAGTGGTAGCCTTGGGGGAGGAGATTCCAGGCGGGGAGCCAGAAGTAGGTGTGCAGGGACGGAGAAGCAGAGTCACGAATTGGAGCGGAACTTCTTAGCCAAGAGTAAAAAGCCCGGAGCGTGGAGTGGAGGCCCTAGCGCAGGCTGGTGGGAGAGGAAAAGGGGTCTTTTCCATGGAGGAGAATAGTAGGGAACGGAGGAAGAGAGACCTGAAGGAAAGAGGGAACTAAAGCCAAACAAATGACCCTCCTCTAGACTTAGATCAGCCTTTCCACAGTTCTTATAGCAGCATCTGCCCCAATTTCAGCTGAAGACTCAGGGGCCCCAGGGATTGGAAGAAATCACAGTGCCTGCTTGGAAAGAAGAAGAGGTAGCGACTTGCCCCAGCTCAACCCCAGAGCGGGTAAGGTGGCTTCCGTTGACAGGCTGGCATGCTCCCTGGAAGCAGGATGCATGGGCTCCGAGTGATGCTGAAAATCATTTATTTTGAGAAGGGCGCGCTTCTCTAGAGGCTGCCTTTTGCCTGTGGTCCCTAAGTTAGTCTTCTGCTTAGATCTCACGCTGATTTGTTGAGAGTTGGGTGTAGTACTGAACCTTGTATGCCTTCACCTGTGCAGGCGAACGTGGTCAAGAGCCTAGATATCAGACTAAAAATATTTTAACACATCCCTGTCACAAGCAGTTTCCTTCATGGTCACTGTATTTTCTTTGATCTCCCCATCACATCTTCAGTTTGGTCTCCTGCCCGAAGTGGAGATTTGTGGGTGACAGATGGTGGGCAGTCATAAGAAAACAAACTTCTGGTTGGTGTCCATTAACCATTTAGGCACCTGCTGTCACCGATTCCTGAATTCATTCTTGCCACATGTCTGCCTCTTTTGATCTTTTCTTTTGGTAAGAAGGGCTCGTTTATTTGGGCTCGTGTTATTTGGGGATGTGGTGCCTAGGTTGGGTCAGAGGAGTGAGGCAGGCAGGTTGGGATTAGGGAGGAGAAACCCAGATCAGTTTATGGTAAGAGGTCAGGCTGACTGGTACAAAGCTCTGCACATGTTTTTCACATCATTCTGTTCCTGAGACCCCTGATATTTAAGAGTTGCTTTACAACCTGGAGCAGTGTGATGCAAGGAAAGGCTTGTAGAACTTGCCTTTTTCTCTTCTGGTAGTTTTTTTCTTCTTTCTTTATATCTTCCTATCAAACCACGTTAAAAAAAAATATATATATATATATATATTTTTTTTTAAGTTTTGGGGACTTCCCCGGTGATGCAGTGGTTAAGATTCCATGCTTCCAATGCAGGGGTCATGGGTTTGATCCCTGGTTGGGGAATTTAGGACCCACAGGCTATGTGGTGTGGCAAAAAAAAAAAAATCAGTTTTATTAGCAAAACTAACCATGGCTTGAGAGATAGTGGATTTGGGTTTGAGGAAAGAGAACAGGTTTGGAGGCACAGAGCGCAATGAGTATGGTTCCCACTTCTTTGATGCCCTTGGGTTATGCCTAAGCCAGAATTAGGAGCATGCTTCTTACTGGAACCTGTTTCATCATCTGCTGAAACATCTGCTCCATGGTTGGATCAGCAAGTCTGATTTGATCTAGGACTCCTTACTAACCATCTTCTGCTCCCTACTCTCAACCCATCCGTGCCCCCAAAAGTCTTACTCCAGGCAGACCAGCCTAAGTCACTGTCGCTAGACTAACTTCAGTACCTTCAGGTATCTGAAGGACTGGTGTTATTGAGCTGTGACTTCATTTCTAGAAGGTTGAAAACCTTCTCTTTCTGAGAACAATTTGTGGATGCCTCTAGGAGATTGTAACCAGCAAGGACAGTGTGGTGAGCCAGCACAGAGATTAAGAGCACTGACTCTGGAGCTAGATTGCCTGTCCAAATCTAGACCTTGCCATTTGTGACTCTGTGACCTTTAGATATTGCACAGCTCTCTGCCTCAGCTTTCTCATCAATCAAATGGAGATGGTTGGAGTACCTATCTCATAGAGTTGTGCGAAGGTCAAATAAGTTAGTACATTAGTGTATTTAGAACAGTGCCTGACATTCAGCATATATATTTGTTGTTATTACGCTGGCCAGATCTCAGCCCTAATTTCTGCTTCATGATTGAACTTGGTGTCTCTCTGTGGCAGACCTGTACTGGTTTGAGCTGCTCTCCTGTGTGAGAAGAAGATAGTATAGATTTTACATATAGTGAGAATATCCTCATTAAGCTATTTAAAGTGATATTAAAATGCCAGTGATTTCCTTGGCAGAACACATTTGAAACTGTGAGGCTGTGGAATTATCAATTTACCATCGAGTGATGAAGATAACAATAGTGCTTACTGAGCACGTCCTGTGTGCTGGCACTTTTGTAAGTGGATTAGTAGTTTCATACTGTTAGTATCCCCATCTTACAGAAGAGTAAATAGAGGTGCAGCATTGTTAAGTAATTTGCTCAGTATCACCCAGATAGTAAGTGGCAGAGCTGGCATTTGAAGCTAGGCAATCAGGCTTAAGCAGTCGAGCTTTTTTTTTTTTTTTTTTGCATTTGGTATGAAGTTAACTTTTAAATATGCCTACTGGCAATTTCTGTCTCTTGTTTGCTTGTCATGATGGTTAGATGTGAACCCATATTGTAGTAAACATTTTTCTGATTGTTTAAAAAATCTTTTAGGAGTTGAGCTCTTATCTCAGCTCTCCTCTTCCTCTCAGAGTTAATAACCCTTGCAGGCACTGGTGGGATTTCCCTGGTGGCTCAGTGGTAAAGAATCTGCCTGTGACGGAAGAGACCTGGGTTTGATCCCTGGGTCAGGAAGAACCCTGGAGGAGGGCATGGCAACCCACTCCAGTATTCTTGTCTGGAGAATCCCATGGACAGAGGAGCCTGGTGGGCTACAGTCCATAGGGTTGAAAAAAGTCAGACACGACTCAAGGGACTTAGCATACACACAGGGACTGGTGTGGGAGTGCCCTGTGCCATGTTCGCCAAATCTACACTCTCTCATCATGATTCAACTTGGTGACTGCTCTTTGGAAAACTTTGAGCTGGCTGGGGTGAGCAGACAGAATGACATCGAGATCCATTCTTAGCATGCATTGAATGTGTCGGTGTTTGTGTTATGGTTACTGACACGAACCGTTGAAGGAACCATAGTGTTAAACTCATAGACAGTCTACTTGCATCTTTCTTTAAAAAATAGCAAACTACAAAAGGGGAAAAACTGTTATTAACGTGAGAGGAAGTTGGAAAATTAAATGTGCTTCTGCTGAAGCTTGTGTTGTAGAGGAAGGCCCTGGTGCCACGCCCAGGTCTATTTCCTTTAAGCCAGGCAGGAGGCAGAGTGTGTGTAAGGATTGACTGACGACTGGCTTTCCTTTGCCCAGTATTTAAGACTCACCCTTTCCCTCCTTCTGAGTCATGCCCTGTCTATTTAACACATGCCCTCAGGGCCCATCTTTTTCTTTAGTAAATGACTCTTCACTCTGCCATCAGGGCAGGCACACGCCTGGGCTCATGGCGTCGGGGGCTCTGGACCTAGGACTTGCCCTGTGATGAAACTTTCTGTCTGTTGTGGCATAGCGCATGTGCTTTTGAGAGCATCTGTCAGTCTCTGCTCCCCTCCATCAACAGGAGCCACGGGCCTCAGGATGGTGTGCTTTAGCTTGACTGCGCTGCAGTCAGCATGCTGAAACGTGTTATCTCCGTAGAGTACATGTTTGTGTTTTGGTAGAAGTTCTCTGACTTCCTAAATTTGGGTCACATTTTAGCAAATGATTGAACTTCAGGGTGAAGGCTGATGGATTTTGAGCCAGTTCTCCCCTGTTACCATTCTCTTTTTGTTGTCTAAATCAGTTTGTTCTCATAACACCCTGTATTCATTTGTTATCTTTGAATCAAATTCCTTCACCTCCTTTTTGCTATCATAATTTGAGTGCCAAGTCCTATGAGTAAACTGGGTCTTCATTTCTCCAGTAGGATTCAGCCTCTTAACAGCTCTTTAAAAAAAAAAAATTATTTTTAAATTTTATTATTAGTTTTGGTTGCACTGGGTCTTTGTTGCTTTGCAAGGGCTTTCTCTAGTTGCGGGGAGCGGGGGCTGCTCTTCGTTTTGGTGCATGGGCTTCTCATTGTGGTGGCTTCTGTTGTTGTGGGACACGGGCTTAGTTGCCCTGTGGCATGTGGAATCTTCTCAGATCAGGGATTGAACCCATGTCCTCTGCATTGGCAGGCAGATTCTTATCCACTGTACCACCAGGGAAATCCCTTAACAGCTCTTTAAACTTACCTTGTTCTCTAGCTTCTGGGTCTTTGTACACGCTGGTTGTGCTGCATTCCAGACTCCCTTTTCCTTCTTTATTGCTCCTGTGGTCTCATTTTAAATGTCAGTTCCTTTGGGATCCCACTGCTCTTTACTGTCCTGTGCTTGCTTCTGTTTTAACACTTGGGCTGTATTGTAATTGCCTGTTTATTTGTCTGACTCTCACAAGACTGTAAGTGCCCTGAGAACAGACACTGTCTTACTCACTGTTGTATTCTGGCATTTGGGATAGTGCAGGGTAAAAATCCCATGGATGGAGGAGCCTGGAAGGCTGCCGTCCGTGGGGTCGCTGAGGGTTGGACACGACTGAGCGACTTCACTTTCACTTTTCACTTTCATGCATTGGAGAAGGAAATGGCAACCCACTCCAGTGTTCTTGCCTGGAGAATCCCAGAGAAGAGGGAGTCTGGTGGGCTGCCGTCTATGGGGTCACACAGAGTCGGACACGACTGAAGTGACTTAGCAGCAGCAGGGTGCATAAGAGGTGCTTTATAATGCTGTGGTGCATATAGAATGAAAGAAATGTGATGGGCAGTCTCTCCCTACTCTATCTTCCATGCTGCTGTAAAAATTTACTTTCCTATAAAACACGTATTGCCTCTTCCCTTTAGGCCATGGTTTCTCTCTTGTTTGGGATAGAGTCCACAGTCTTCAGCCCTGTGTGCCAGAAGGCCCAAACTCGACTTTCTAGCCTGAGTTACTGCTGCTCTGTTTCATCTGTCCTGTGTTTCCTTGCTCCTGAGTTTCCTACAGCTCTGGAACCTTTTCTGAACATTTGTTTACTTTTTTCTTCTTACTTGTGCATTTCAGTCTCTGCATCATGCTCACCTTTGTCTCTGAAACTCTGCTGACCTCTTGAGACCCAGCTTCTCTGCCACCCTGGATGAGAAGACTTCTCTGTTTTCCTTTCTTCCTCTTGGTCCCTACAGCACTTTGAACCTCTGTCCTGACACTTGTCTACCTGTTTACCTGTCTGTCTCTTTCACTGAGCAACAAAAAAAGGTGAGATTGGGGAACAGTGTCAGTGTGCAAAGGAAGTTTGTTGAGGCTTCTTCCCATCTTTTACGTTGAAATGACTCCTTTGATGGATTGTGACAAGCATGTGAAATTAGCAATGACTGGTGGATACAGGTGGGAGTGAGTAGGTGGCGGATTTGTTATGTAGTTAAGGCCGGAGATGACTAAATGGGGTGGGTTTTTGCTGCTGTTGTTCTTTTATTAAACTTTTATTTTGTATTGGAGTATGGCCAGTTAAAATGTTATGATAGTTCCATGTGGACAGCAAAGGGACTCAGCCGTACATGTGCATGTATTGGATGGGGTGTTTGAGGATCTGTGTTCCCTGGTATTTTGTGGACTGGAAAAATGTTGGGTGAAGCTAGTGGTCTAGGCTTTGAGAAAGCCAGACTTCTTGTCCCATTTTTTTTTTGCGGGGGGGTCACAGAACAGGCTTATGAACTCAGGTGCTCCCCAGAAATGAGGTGGGAGGCTGAGGGTCGCTGTCCATTCTTTGACTTTTTGTTTTCAGTATAGCTGATGGGAATAATTCTTCAGCACCAGTTCTGAACAAGCGCCAGAGAAGTTTGTTTCCAGAAGTCTAGACCTCTTAATTGTATAATGCCGGGCCGCACTCCAGTGGGAGTTTGCAATCACAGGAAGATTCGTCTGGATTCTTGGGAGGGCAGCCTTTCTGTCTGGTGTTTAACTCCCTGCCCCAGCCAGACGCCTCTCCTGTTTGCTCTCAGAGCACTCACCACACTGTGATGCAGGGGGGCTGTTAACCTGTCTCTCCCCACCCAGGGGTCTTTCTTAGGGGCAAGGTCATTTATTGAAGGCTGAGCGTTTAGTTAGCCCAACATAGGAGGTGCTGAGCAGTCCTGTTCCCAGTCTAGTCCTTTTTTAGACTAAAGCAGATAAGATCTATCTGGTGAAATTCTTTGAACTCTCAGGAAGGAAGGTCCTGCATAAACAAAAGGTGAATGTATTAACAGTCGAATTACTAATTATTTTCCAGGGTTGAGTTAATGTGGTTGAATGATCTAGGTGCTTGGCTTCAGCTGTCTCCCTCTTCAGCCTTATATTCTAACCACACATTGCTAAACCAGCCGGAAGGAGTTAAAAGAGGCACTGGAGTACTCACAGGTGTATTTTCTTGCTTAATTAGCATCTTAAAAAGGCTTTGGCTGCTGGCACCCTCTTTGTTATTCACCGAGCTCCTTTTAGTGCCTGCAGTCACCTGCTGGGTTTTCTGTGGTATCGCTGGTCCTCCCTTGGTGTGCTCCATGCTCACAGCCAAGACATCTTGGTACAGCCTTGTTCACGCCTAGAAGAACCACAGGGATGAAACCAGTAGTTAGAGGTGGATTGAAGTTTTCCCTGGGCTCTGCCCCTCATCCCTTGGTGTGGGGTGTGCACTGCAATGTGGCCCATCTTCATGATGGCATCTTGGCAGGAGTGATAAGCTGCGTTGTACGTTAAGCAGATTTGAGAGGAGATCGGATGAGTCAGCTGGACTGGATTGTGTTGTGTGCTTTTAGGCCTCAGAGGGACTGAGTCTGGTGAGGGTCCGTGAGTAGAAGAGTGAGACTTTCTTTGTTCGGTCTATCTTGTAAGTGCCAACTGTCTACTTGGTGACGTTTGGGATCTATCAAGGACACGGCCCCCTATTTGTGAAGCACTTTTATGTTCTCATAGTAAACTGGCAGAGAACTCCCAGATGGGGGTACTGCCTTGCGGAGAGTCAGCCTAGACCCGAAAGCCCTGGGCTTCCATTAAGCTAACCAGCAGGATAGAACTTTGCACTTATCCCCTTGGGTGCTGAGCAGTGGCCTCTTTGCCCCTTTCCAGGTGAGCCAGATGGGGAATTCGGTCTCAGATGTCTTTGAGGGTCTTTACATCCGGGCAGAATTGTCATCGTTTTCCTTGGCTCCCAGGAGAAGACAGCTTTCCAGGCTTTGAGCTGGAATTGGAAATGGAGGGTTCTGTCCCCTGTGTCTGTGGCCTTGGGCAGGTCTCTTGTCCTCTGTGTCACTTCAGAATGGGAGAATGCCACCTGTTCCGTGGGCCTCACTAAGCTACAAGGATTGAAGGAAATACAGCTGCAGGGAAAGCACTTCTGGGAGGGTACAGCACAGTGCAGATGGAGTGATTTGTCCGTTTGTCAAGGAACAGTGCATTTTCATCATAAACATGGTGTGTCACCTCATTGAAAATACCAACCGTACAGAAAAATCTACAAAATTTAAAGTAAAAAGACCTTCCCTTTCTTCCCCCACTGCTCCTGTCTAAGCCCTTTCCCAAAGACAGGGAATACTGTTAACCATTTATCCTGTATCCTTCTGATCATTCTAATGTATTAATACTTCCAGACATTCCCTATCATGTATTGCCTGTAAAATAAACACAACTTAATAGTAATACATATTGTTCTTCAGCTTGTTCTGCCCTCCTAACAGTTAACCCTGGGTGGGGCAGGGAGGGGGGAATTAGTCCCTGCTGGAGCCTTCGAGGAGCCCGGCTACAGCCTCCCGTCCAGCTTGGTGTGTTCCTGGGGGGCTGGCTGGCTCCTTGGGAGGGTTGGAGCCGCTTTCCCAGAGGTTCTTGCCACAGCAGACACCCTGCTTATCTCTGAGGGATTGTCTTTTATGCTGGGATGAAGTTTTCTGGTAGGAGAGCCCTGGAGTGGGAATCAGGATGGGTGCAGGCGTGATGTGGACACCAGCACCCCTGGCTCGCATGTGTCTCTCTCCTTCACTCTTCTTTCATCTCTGGCTGGAAAGGGTGGAGACTTACCTGATTTCTCAACCCCTGCTGTCTGAAACCTTGGATTAACCAGGTCACTTGCTGCTCCCCATTTGGAAAACAAACCAGACCCAACTGGTGCGTGTTTGTTTATTTATTAATATGTCTGTGTCGAGGATTCAGAAAGTAGTCTGCCCATGGCCATGCTTCCTTGCCAGTCCAGGGAAGAGGTCAGAGCCCACAGGAAGAGTTGGCGTCTTCTGTGCTGGATGGCTAGCTTACTCTTCCTGGTCAGGCTTCGGCCTTTTGACCTCCAGGGCTATCAGAACAAGGCGGGGAGCCCAGCGAGGGGGCAGTCGGGAAGCCTGTTGGAGGCTTCTCTTGCTTGTGTTCAGTGTTGGCCTGGGCTTGGGGGAAGCCAGGCCTATGTGTGGGGCCTGGGTGGTTTCTGTTGTCCCCTTCCTACCCCGAGGCATCTCATCAGACTGAGTGGGGGTTGTTCTCCTGCTTTTTCCCTGCCAGCCCTTCTCCATCAATCACAGCCAGTATTTGCTGATGTCTGTGCTGTAACTTTCCTGTCCTGCCTCCCCAGGGGTCGCATCTTGGCCAGGGCAGGGGGTCTCTGGGACTCCACTGCTGTGGCACATTTGCCTGGAGATCTCCAAGCCAGGGTGTGTCACTTTCCCTGGGTGATTCTGGAGGCTTCAGGGAAGAGTGTTCCCTGGGCTAGCTGTGTGAGAACCTTAGCCTTTCTGGGCTTTGCCATTCTGAGGGGGTGGGGGAGGCCCTCTCAGGGTCTGGGGAGCCTGACTGTGGCCTCGCCCTTACCCTTGCCCCGTGGGTTCCTTTGGGGCCAGCTCCCTGGGAAACACCACCCCTGGCCCTTTCTGCAGCTGAAAGGTGGCAGTGTGTCGCCCGTTCCCTGGGCTGGCATGGCTCCGGGCCGGGCACACACTGCCCCATTGTGCTGTGCTTTCCACGCAGCTCTTGTTGCAACCTCCGGTCCCTGGGCCAGTTCTCTCCCAGCGCCTTTCCTCGGAGCCCGTGGGAGGGGGTGGGGTGGACTCTGCTGGCACAGGCTTGGGCGAGGTGGCAGCTGCAGCTGTGGGTGGCTTTGTTCTTAGAAGCAGCTCTCAGGGCTGTGGTCCAGCCTGGCAGCGGTGTTCCGGGAATAGGTGAGACAGGAGAGCTGCCCCCTGGTAGCAGTGCCCCCTTCCACCATGGCGATGCTCTCTTTCTGTTGACAGCCGGAGAACCTTGCTCCCTGGGGTCACCAGCCGGGCTCACTGCTTGGCAGGGTGGGTGTTGTGCTTGCATGTGGCCTGCCTTCCAGAGGGGAGAGGCCCCGCAGGGTCTGGCGGTAAGTCTGGAGGAGCGTCCCTGTCGGGAGAGGGCAGTGTGTACCCTCGGGCATCCTGCAGCCTGGCATTCCTTCTGCTCTCTTTGCAGCTCCGGAGTTGGGCTGCTCACAGACCAAGCTGTCTGTTTGTATGGAGTGCCTGGAGGGCGTCTGCCACGAGTCTGGTGCTAACCGTGCTAACCAGGAGAGCTGGCTGGTTGGGGAGAAGACACTAACCCTGTGAGTCTGACCCGGGCCAGCTAACCCACCCTGAAGGTGCCTCCAGCCACGCCTCTCGTCTCCCTTCCTGCCCCTGGCCTCCTCCCCTCTGCTTACACCGAGCCATCTCCTCTGCGCGCTTGTCCTTACCACTGGGTTCCCTCCGTTTGCCCGGTCTCCTTGCCGTAGGTGGGGCTGTGCACAGGTGCCTGTCCACCTGCCAGCCGGCTGCTGGGCTCTGCCCCCATTCCTCCCCTCAGTCAGTATGTGCCTCTCAGTTCTCCCTTAGAACAGCATGTCTCTTTAATCTGCTTTTAGCACCATGGAGTTTGAGAGCATCCCTCAGCTACCGTGCTGCTGGTTTCATGCCTCAGAGACAGATGGAAGGAGAGTAGGAAGGGAATTTTCTGCTAGACTGGATAGTTTCCTCCCTTTATCAAGAGGGGAAGAGATGGAAATTCCTGTGGCAGTCCAGTGGTTAGGGCTCAGTGTTGTCACTGCCGAGGGCCTGGGTTCAATCCCTGGTCAGGGAACTAAGATCCCTCATGGACATAGCCAGAAGGAAAAAGGAGAAGATGATGTCCCCATTATTCCTATCCCAGGATAAGATTTGAAACTGCAGGTTCTTCTTGGGGACTGGGAGGTTGAGGAAAACCTTGACCTGGCTGTGAGAAATGGCCTGGACAGAGGAGTGAAGCTCTGTCTGAAAGTTGGAGCCCAGAACCAGATACCCATCTGAGATGTAGCTCCCGTTGGTGACCATTGCTCTGGGAGGTGGAGTGGGAGGAGTTGATTCCCCCACCGCCTTCCATGTCTGGAGCTTCAGGTGGACTTTAATCGAAAAGAGCTGGGAAGGGCGCCTTAGCCAGAGGGGGCAGGACCTGGCTCTGGACTCCACAGTGGGCCTGAGGGAGGCGTTGGCCTCAGCTTGCCATGGAAAAGTTCCCAACAGGCTCCCTCCTCCCTCCAGGCTGGGAAAGAAGGGGCGTCCAGAGGTTGCAGGAAGGCTGACTGCGCGGGGCGCCCTGGTGGTCTGCACAGGTAACTAGACAGACCCTGTCTGCCGCCTCTGGGGGCAGTGCCCGGGGAGGTGGGCGGAGTGTGGTGCACTAGATAGGGGGACCTGAGACCTGGAGGCCCTCTAAGCCGCCTCTGTCTCCCCTGAGCCAGGAGGCAGAGGGCAGGAAGCTGCTGGTGCCCACAGAGTGGGAGTGTGTAAATGAGAGACACTGTACAGGCTCTGCGGATGGTGTGGACCCTGAATAGAGAGTGAGCAAGCTGGAGGGAAAGGCTGAGGGCGGGAGGAGAAGGGGACAACAGAGGATGAGATGGTTGGGTAGCGTCACCAACTCAATGGACATGAGTTTGAGCAAACTCTGGGAGATGGTGACAGACAGGGAAGCCTGGCATGCTGCAGTCCATGGGGTCACAAAGAGTCGGACATGACTGAGCTACTGAGCAGCAGCACCCTGTGGCTTGGCTCTGACCAGGAGAGCAGAAGAGGCGAGGAGTGGCGGGTTGCTTCTTCCCGAGGGGCGGGCATGGGACGAAGGTCAAGTGCTGCTTCTGATCTGGGGCCTTCTGAGCACTCTGTTTGGTTGGGGGTTGGTTTGCTTGGCTCATCATCAGTAATCTTCAGCCCCTTTCCTCCTGTCAAGTGTTGGCTTGAACGAGAGGCCGGGTGGATGGACTTGAGGTATTTGCTCTGGCGGGAGTCAGGTAAGCTCTCACAGGCCACCAGCACTGGTTCTGAGGCCCCAGGATGACTCTGGGGAGAAATATTCCCACCCATTCTGGTTTTTTAAATACCTGTAGTCTATTCCGCTTAGAGTGGGCAGGGGGCCAGGTTAGGGCCGCAGGCAGCATGTCCCAGAAGGGTGAGGCTGTGCTTTCCCAGAGGGGTGGCAGGCCTGCCTGGGGGAGGGGCAGTGGGGCTGGTCTGGGCACAGACTGGCATCTTCCAGCCTTGTCATCGGCCCAGAGGAGAGCCTGCCCGGGCCCCACCCGTGTTCTGCTGGCTGCTTGCCTGCCACGCGCCCAGGATCGCTCAGGGCTTTGCTCAGGTATCTCGGGAACAGCTGCGCCGGAAACTGGGGGCCGGGGCTGGGAGGACTGAACCCAGGCTGCCTCAGTAGGATCGGCTCTCCGTGCGGCTGTTCACTGACAGTCAAGGGGGAGAGCAGCCATCCTGATTAGGGGTGGGCATGGGAAGGGTCCTTATGGGCAGTCTCCGGACCCCCTGCTGGCCCCCTTGGTTAGGGGGCTGGCCCTTGCACGGTGGAGGTTTGTGTTTCTTGGTCCTTAGTTGGAGCCAGAGCCCGGGTTTCAGAGGCCTGAGAAGCAGTTGGACCTGCACTGTGGAGTGTGTCTTGCCCCCGACCCCAACCCCGCAAGGCGCAGCTTCCTCCAGGCCTGCAGGGTTCAGAGACCACTTCACAGCTGAGGACCATTCCCACAGGGGAGGCGCTCGTCCCTGTGACCACATGCTCCTGTTTAGTGGTTCACCGGGGGCTTTAGGAAGGGCCCATATTTGGGTTTATTATTAATTTATATCCTCCTGGGGTAAGGCAGCATACAACACAGCTGGGGTATTCTGAAAAGGGGCCAGTTTTCCTTTCATTTTAAAAGCAGCAATGATTGCTGCCTTCCATTTGACTTTCTTTGGGTGAATTATGAAAGAAGAGCATTAGTTAATGATTTTTGTGATATGTATGCCTTCCCTGATTCAGAAGATCGGGTTCATTGGCCCCTCAGCGTCCTTCACTTGCTTGATTTCAGTGACAGCTGGGGACAGAGACATCAGTAAGTACAGAAATGCTGAGCCCAGATAAACTGCTGGGGTCATCATTTCTTAAAGAGAATGTGGGTGATGGAAGTCATGGAGGCAGGCAGTTTCTTTGGGTAGGCAGCTGAACTGTGTAGGGGGCAGGGGTGTAGTACAGAACTTGGGGGCTAGAAGAGACCTGGGGGGTGTGGGGGAGGGCAGAGTTTGAGCCACACCTGCTTTGGATTCAGTCGTCTCACTTTGCTCGGCCAGTGTCAAGGGGGTAACCCTCCGCTCGGCCAGTGTCGAGGGGGTAACCTCTGAGCCCTGAGCAGAGAGAAAGCTGGATGCTGGGAGCTCCCTTCCTCTCCTGCACCTTTGACTTTGCCCTGGGCCTTGGGCAGACGCACAGAAGGGACGGCAGAGGGAAGTAAGAGGGTGTCCTTGGCTCTTGGAATAGAACCTTTCACTGTTGCCTCTGCGGGTGTTTGCAGGGAGGAGGAGAAAGGATAGCGGTTTGGAGAGAATCAGATTCTGAAGAGGGCTCCTCCTCATCCTGCTCCGTCTCCAGCAGCGTCAGGACTGACTTCGGGGGAACCCCTGGTCATACCCACACACGTTCCCTGTCCACACAGGGGAGCGAGTCGGAGAGCTGGCCCCTGGTTCGAGAGAGGAGCCGCCAGCTCCTGGCATATATTGCTCCTTATATCTGCCTCTAATACATGCTTTGCTCAGCTGTTCAGTGGGTTCAGAGCACAGGTTCACTGTGCGTGCCGAGTCCCATTTCTAATGAAAGTAGACTTTGTTCTCTGGAGGCAGCTAATCATGCCCGTGGGCTGTAATCAGGGAGAAGGTATTTAATACAGGGCAGGCGGCAACAGGGGCCTGCGCTGACTGGCAGATTGCAACATGGCAATTACAAGGCTATCACCCCCTCCCTCCACCCCTCAGATACGGTGGAGTCCTCTGAGCTGCTCCTGAGTGAGTGAAGAATGAATACTCGGCAGGAGAGGGAGGAGGAGGCGGGGTTAGTGGGGATGGGGGCTGTGAGGAGAGCTGCTTTCCTTTCTCACCTTGCCTCCGTGACGCTGGGGGGGTGTCTCCCTCGACAGTGCCTGCAGGTGCCGCCCCGAGAGCCCCAGACCAGGTCAGCTGGGGGGATTGACTCAGGTCTCAGCCTTTCTCCCAGAAGGGCTTCCCTCATAGCTCAGCTGGTAGAGAATCTACCTGCAATGCAGGAGACCCCGGTTTGATTCCTGGGTTGGGAAGATCCCCCGGAGAAGGGATAGGCTACCCACTCCAGTTTCTGGCCTAGAGAATGCCATGGACTGTGTAGTCCATGGGGGTCGCAAAGAGTCGGATACCATCGAGCCGCTTTCACTTTCACTTTTCTCCCAGAGCACGGCTGTTGTCGCACAAACCCAGCCTGAGATGTGGTAGCCCACATCCTGAGTCTTCTGCTTCCAGTTCCTTGAAGCTCAGGTAGTTTGTGGTGAGGGGTGGGAGTGGGATTCTTCCTTGTCAGTTTCTAGACTTTCTAGAAGAGCCTTCTCGTGGAGGTGCCCTGGAGCCAGCGCGGCATCCAGAGGCTAAGAGACCTCAAGGGCTGTCTGCCCGCTCCTCGTGGCCTGTGGCCCATTTGGACTTATCCAGCCTTCCCTGGGGGGCTCTTTTTCTTGCTGTGGGATTAGGAGTCGACCTCGGGTTGAAACACTCCAAAGCAGCTTGGAGATCTTTGGGTGAAGGCTGTGTGCCAGGGAGGCGGCCTCTAGGAGCTGGGTCTTCCTGGAGGGGCTGCTCTGCTGCTTTGTAACCTGCCTCTCCGCTCCTCCTGTGACCCTGTTGCCCGGCTGCTGCTCCCCGTGTTCTCCAGTAGGCGTGGCGTCGCGCTCACCCCTGGGGATGACCTTCCCTGCAGTGCCAGCGGCCTGCCAGGCCTGTGTGTGCCTGTTCAGTGCTGGAACTGTGGTCCCCTCCAGGCTGGATCTGAGGCCCTTAGCAGACCTCAGGAGTTGGGACCAGGGCCCCAACATGCACTGGAATTTAGGGATGTGGGGCAGGGAGTGGCATGGAGTCTCCCTCCTGGACTTGTGTTGGGATCGCTGAGGCTCCCTGGTGGACTGTCCTCCCTAGCAGGGTGTGGCCTTCTGCCTCCCCAGTCGGGAGCCATGTCCCTCCCTGTGACTCCGATATGTATGAAAAGGGCGGGCTCTGGCTGGGGGAAAGAACCTCCAAAACCACTGTCATTCATCTGAGAGTCCTAGTCTGCACTTTGACCCGTCTCACTGCTAGCCACATCCATGCTACCTGTCCCCTCAGCAGGCCAGATTGTCTGTGCATGAAAGTCCCAGGAATATGTGCTGTGGGGCCGTGAGGTTGAGACAGGGCAGGATGAGCTCGTAGGACATGTGACAGCTCGAGCTGGGGCAGCGGGGCATGGAGGGAGGCCGCTGCGTCTCCTCACGGGTAGGATGACTAGATACCCGGGCACGGCAGTGTCCTCCGCCCACCGCCCACACCAGTGTCCCAGGGCTTGGAGGGCAGTGTGGGCGCTGGCAGGAATAGGGAAGGTTGGGGGGGGGAGGCAGAGGCCCGCTCTGGACTTCATGGGCACTCCTGGCTACCAGTATCTCTCACTCCTGTGGTCTGACTCTTCCTTTTCTAACATATACACCGCCCCCCCAACTTAGACCCTCTGAGTATCAGAACCCAGGTGTCCGGGCTGGCTTGGCACTTTCTGGGCCTGTTCCCCAGGCCAGAAGAGCTTCCACCCAGGGCCCCACTGAAGGGGTAGCCCCAGGGAGCTGTGGGGGTGACTTGTTTGCTCCCCCACACCTCAGGAATGTGCTGTCCCTTCAGGCCTGCCCAGATTCCTGAACAGGGAGTCAGCCCGACACAGCCCGCTGTGTGTGCCCTGTGGGGACACGCTCTGCCTCGCCATCAAAGGGCTGGAGGTTGGCGGCTCGTGCCTGCTGCCACACCCCAGAACCCCACGCCAGAGGCCAGGCTGCCCAGACAGAGGGGGGAGGCCACTCCTCTTCCCGCCCTCCCCACCCCCTCACCGTGCCTCCCGCCTCAGGCCCTGTTGGAATGTGACAGGAGCTGTGGCCAGGGCATGTCCCAACAGCGGGAACACACGCTTCAGCCCGCAAGGCTTCCCTCAGCCCCCAGCTCTGGTTAGGTGGATGGCGGAGGCAGAATTGTTGATGTCCGGAAGGCCACCTGAGGTTGCTGCCTCCACTGGTCCCTGTGGTAGCTGCTGCCCCCATGCTGCAGCCCAGCTCATTACAGGTGGGGGGGAGGTTGGAGCCCCAAGGACTTGGAGGGGACCTCACAGGCCACTCATTCCAGCCACCTCTCTGCAGATGAGAGACAAGCTTATCCAGTGAGGCAGGGACTTACCCAGGGCCACATCGTGTGTCAGAAGCAGCACTGAGCCCGGAAGCCAGGTGTCTCAGCTTCCCAGACTGGGGCTTCCTACACAGGCTTTCCCAGCCTGGGCAAATCAACACTGTGCCGATAATGCCTTGTTGTGGGAGGCTGCACTGTGCTTCATAGGATGTTAGCAGCAGGCCTGGCCTCTACACATTAGATGCCAGTACCACCCACCCCTGGTGTGACAAGCAAAAATGCCTTCAGATATTTGCCAGATACCAGGGGTGGGGAAAGGAAGGGGCTGGGGAAGACCCAAACCACTTGGGTTGAGAACCATTATTGCTCTAAAATGCTGCCTTTTCCAGTTCTCTCTCCTGGACCTTCCCCTCCTTCTCGCAGTCTGGGCTCCTCTGGAATCATTGCTAGGAGCTTTTTTTTTACCCCCAGCATCTTCTTGGGCCTCTCCTAGGCTTTTTCGTGGTGTTTTCTTCTGCAACCCATGTCCCCCAAATCTCTGAGTTGTTGTTTCTAGACTCTGAGAGGCCCTGGAGATGAACAGGACAGATACGGGGTAGGCTAGGGACAAGACAGCACCAGGCCTCTTCTGGAATCAGGCGTGTGGTAAGCCAAGAGCATGGCCACATAGACACACCTGTGTCTCCCTGGGCCGGGACGCCGTTCCTGCGGAGCCCGGTGCTTCCACTCCGGTCCCGCCTCCATGGCTCTCCTGCGTAGCTCTCCTGGGGGCACTGACTGACAGGCCTTGACACCTGGTTTCTGTTTTCTTCCCATCTCTGGTTTCAGGAGCTGTTGGCCAGAGGAAGTGGCTGGGCCGTGGGATGCAGAGAGCCGCAGGCTGACTCCCGGACAGCGGAACAGAGAGTGCTGCCGACGGACGGACGGTATGTTCGTGGTGAGGCCTGCGCCCCCCACTGGGCCCCCTCCTGGGGAGGCTGGCGGGTGAGGGGGCAGCAGGTGGCCCCTTTTGGTGGGGGCTGATGAAGAGAGTGCTGGAGGCCAGAGAGGCTTGACCTTCAGGGCCCCCAAACCTGGTGACGCCCCACCCCGAGGGGTCCAGGCTGGGCATACATCTCAAGCCCTTACTTTCTGCTCACAGTTTGCTTTAAAGCTAACATTAGTCGAGCATCTGAGTGCCAGCTTCTGTTGTTAGTGCTTTCCATAATCATTACAACAACCCTATGAAATTGGTTGTTGAAGTGAAACTCAACCCAGTTTGGAGTTGAGGAAACTGGTGTTTGGAGAGTCGCTCTTCCCTCTGCGGCGGCCCTCCCACGCCCGCAGGGGCCAGGGGCGGTGTGCCCTGCGCCCAGACCCTGGGCCCTGCCTTTCCCCTCATGTATTCCCACTGGCCCTGGACCCCTCTCCTGTTAACCACTGACCCACAGGCAGTGGCACACTGGAGCTGAGCACTTCAGATAACCCTGGGAGTGGCCCAGGCCCGTCTGCTTGCCTGGTGGCTCCTACCTGTCCCCCTTTTCCCTCAATTCAGAGGCCTTTTGCCACATCTCTGAGCCTCCTCCCTCCTTATTTCCCTCAGCAGGTTGAACAGCTCTCACCTCCCAGAATGACCAGTGCAGCCCCTGCTAAGAAGCCCTACCGTAAGGCACCACCTGAGCATCGTGAGCTGCGGCTGGAAAGTCCTGGCTCCCGGCCCGAGCAGGAGGTCAGCAAGAGTGGTCCCCCTGCCCCAGCTGGCAGCTGCAGACCTCTGAGGCGGGGCCTGGCTGTCCTGAGGGGGCATCTGGTTCCCCCAGTTGGGGTGCGAGTGTGGCGTTGCTGGTACCCGCTTGGGCTCTCAGCTGCCGCCATGCTCGTGGGGGGCCATGCAGACCAATGGGGGATGGCTGTGACATGTCCACACATCAGGAGCCCCAGAGTCTGTAGCGCAACCTAAATGATCTGTGCAGTATTATTCTTGGTGTGGGAGGCCGCCCATCAGACAGAGGTGTCTGACCTGCCCGGAGCCCGGGACTCTGGCCCTCCACTGGTGGAGCAGAGCTGTGCAACCTGCGGCCCTTCTGGGCACCTTTAGGGAGCTCCAGCTGCTTGCCCTCAGCCTAGCTGTTCTCCACTGTCCCCGAAAGGCTGACCTTTGTCCAGCTTTGCTTTGTCTGGCTGACATTTATCAAATATGTGCTCCCTGCTAGGAACTGCATTAGATTCTTAGGAGGCCTTCTTCAGGCAACCGCCAAACATTCTCCAGATCGGTGTTCCTCTCTCGTTAAGCTCTTGCAGCAGGAGGAGAGTTTATTCTCCTTGATACTGTGTCTCTACCCTGTTGAAGTTCATGGAGCACATTTGGAGAACTTGAGAGATGGCCAGCGTGTGCCAAGCGCCCAGGGCAGAAGTGCCATCCACGACTTGCCCATTTTGAATTCAGGAAACATTAAAAGGCCAGATACTGTGCGAGGTGCCGCCCTCTGGGCACCCCCCCAGTTTTGTAGATGTGGTCTCTAGGGTTCAACAAGATTAATGAAACCAGTCCAGGTGTCAGTGGCTCCCAGGTCCATAGTCCGGGCCACGCACCTCATTGTCTTGCCTGTGATGAGCGTCCTGAAGCTGTGAGGCCAATCAAATGCCACTCGACATTTCCCTCCTGCCATAGCGTGGGCTCGCTCTGCCTTGTGGTTGGCCGAGTTCTGGCCCTTGGGCTCGTGACCCGTGTGGGGGCTTGAGGAGGATGCTGCAGGAGGGAGAAAGCAGGACGAGACACTTCACTCCCCTCCGTCCAGGTTACCCCAGAGGCTGTCCTGCACTCGTGCCTCCCAGGGGGCCCACAGGGCTTCATCAGAGCTCTGGACCCTACTCCATCCCACCTGGCTTTGTCACTTCCCTGGAAAGTCTTCAGCCTTGCCTACAAGGCCCGCTAGGAGCCCATTGAAGAGCTGAGAGGCTCTTTAGCTCAGGGAGAGGTGGCATGGCCTCTAGGACTCAGAGGGCTTGGAGCTGGTGTGGGGAAGGGCAGGGTTGGAGTCTGGCGGCATGGGCGAGGGTAGTCTCGGCTGGTCCAGAAGTTACTAGACGGCTCCATCTCTGGGGGGCCCTGCAGCCCACTTGTGCCAGACACGTATGCTGCAGACATGACCCTCTCTGGGGCTGTTTGGAGGAGGTGGGAGTGAGCGGGAGGCAAGTGGTCCGGAGCCGAGCCTCAGGCTTCTGTTTTTTTGTGCACAGGAGCCGCTGACTGACGCGGAGAGGATGAAGTGAGTACCTGCTGCCCAAGAGCCTCCCTGCCTCAGCTCGGTCCCCTCAGCCCCAGGCTGTTGGTACCGTTGGGCTTTTCCTTGGATTAGGTAGAGGTACAAGTTGGGGGATTTTCGGGACTCTGGAAGGCAGCTTGACGTTTGGATATTTGTCCTGGAAAAACATGTGTTTGATGAGAACCTGGCATTAGGGAGGCGAGTGCCTCTGAGGGGCTGCTCGGGCGAGTCCCAGCTCCCGCCTCCCGTGCCAGCTGTCTCTCGCAGCCCTTTCCGTCAGACCCGTGAGGCCTCTGCAGAGCAGGGCCCTCCTGGGCTGGGTTTCCACGAGTTGAATAATGGAGCAGCTTGACTGTGCAGTGGAGAAACTGGAGCTGGGGGCCGGCTGGCTTGGGTTGTAACCAGAGACAGATGGCAACTGTGGCCCCTGCAGTTCTGTCTTCTCCAGTGAGGAGGGCCAACTGTCCCCCCTCCGTCCCCTCTGCCTTCCCCACCCTCCAGGCCCAGCCGTGTTCTCAGGGCCAACAGGCCTGTGGGATACACTTCCCTGGACTGCTATCACCCCTACTTCCTTCTGAATCCAGCCTGGGACTCCAGGGTGGCCCTTCCACCTCTGATGCCCCTCTGCCCTTGAACCCTCATCCTCCCAGGCTTTTGCAGCAGGAAAACGAGGAGCTTCGCCGGCGCCTGGCCTCGGCCACCAGGCGCACTGAGGCTCTGGAGCGTGAGCTGGAGATCGGGCAGGACTGCCTGGAGTTGGAGTTGGGCCAGAGCCGGGAGGAGCTGGACAAGTTTAAGGACAAGTTCCGCAGGTGTGGGACCGGGGGCTGGGACACGCATACGTGCATCTCCCCGTTCACAGGGGGTTGTTAGCCAGGCGTGGCCTCAGAGGTGATCCAATTCTGATGCGAAAACTGAAGTTCTGGGAGGGGCACCTGCCCAAGATCCCACATCAAGAAGGGACTGAGCAGGGTCTGAAGAGCGGCATCTTGACCTGGGGGTCTGCCTTGTGTTCTCTACAGGCTGCAGAACAGCTACACGGCTTCCCAGAGGACCAACCAGGAGCTGGAGGACAAGCTGCACACGCTGGTAATCTGTCCAGGAGGGCAGCTTGGCTGGCGCTGCACTCACAGCACAGCACGGGGCTGGGACTTGCCAGGGGGCCCCGTCCTGCCCTGGGCTCGGGAGGGGGCGGCTGTGGTGGGGAGGCGCCTGCCATGTGCCGTGCGAGTCAGGGTCGTCTCGATGCTCACACTGTTTCTCTTCTCTCGTCTTCCCCTCACGCTGCCACCGTTGCTGCTGTACTCTTCTCTCAGGCCTCTCTTAGCCACAGCTGGATTTTTGCAGTTGCGTCTGAGTTTGTGTGTTTTCTCCCTTGCCCTTGCCTCCTCCTCAGCTGAGATCTGGGATGGCTGGGGTCTGCCCCTTGCCCTCTGCCCACTCCTTTCCTGTCCTCATGGGAGGCCTGGTCAGCAGTCAGTGCCTCGCTCCTGGGGGCAGGTGGGGAGCCTGCTCTTGGCTTGGGCAGAGGTACTGATTGATGTCACCACTGAACACTCACAGCCTCTCAGCTGCAGTGGCAGCCAGCCCTGCCACTTGGAGGAAGGGGGCCTGTGGATCCAGTCCCTAAGCTGAAGATCGGAAGACTGTAGCTCCCTCCCTGCTTGACTAGATAATCTCCCAGGCGCCCCCAGCTGCCACCCAGCCCTGCTCTGTGCCCAGCCTCCTCCCCCTCACCCAATGGCCTGATCCTGGAAACAGCTTACATGCAGCATAGGCCTGAGCCCCTGGGTTTGCACTTCTTGTCTCTCAGGGTAGAAGCTCCCTCCCCTGGCGTGTAGAGCCCCTTGTGCGCCCTCCAAGGCTGGGCAGCTCTTAGACTGCTCTGGGCCCGGGTACCTGTCGGTCATGCTCAGAAAGCCTCTGCCCTACAGCCCGCCTGCACTGCAGGAGAAGTGTCCCGTCTTCTTCTGTCTACCCATCATCTGTCTCTACTCCATGTGCCTTGGCTGCCCTAGCACCTGTGGCTTCCTGTGTCTCTGGGCTGGGAGGAGGGGAGGAAGAGCTGGCTGGGGCCTGGGCTGGGTTCACTGTGAGTCTTGTGCCTCAGATCAAGAAGGCTGAGATGGACAGGAAGACGCTGGACTGGGAGATTGTGGAGCTGACCAACAAGCTGCTGGATGCCAGGAACACCATCAACAAGCTGGAGGAGCTCAACGTACGGCATCCTGGGGCCTCCCTGCCTGTGCCACTGTGTCCCCACCCCACTCCCCAGGTGGGGCCGGGCGCTGAGCTGCATCTGTGTCTGCAGGAGCGGTACCGGCTGGACTGCAACCTGGCCGTGCAGCTGCTCAAGTGCAACAAGTCCCACTTCCGTAACCACAAGTTCGCTGATGTGAGTAGCGTGTCCTCCCAGCCCGTGCCCGTCCACCCTTTCTAGGACCCCTCCAGCTCCAGTTTCAGCGCCTCTCTGTCCTGTCCTTGCACCTCTGGCTCCCCGCCTTTCTGCTTTGCCTTCCCCTCGCCTTCCTG